>NC_077228.1:267467203-267792203 GCF_027887165.1 Monodelphis domestica | reverse complement strand
CTTGGTCAAGAGTTATCTGCTTCCTATATTCCAGGTTAGTTCTCTCCATCTCACCCTACCTATCCCCCAATCCCTTCCTTTTAGTTAATTCATTTAGAGACTTCTCAATCAGACTTTTTCTTAGATTTCTTCCCTCTTGATCCTCTTCCCTCTTCCATCCACACTTATCTGGTCACTTTTCCTGAACAGCTCAGTAAATTCCCTCCTTTTAATTTCCCCCCTACTTCTTTATCTAGAGGCATAGCTACCTATTTTGAGCCTTAGATTCTCACCTTTCCCAGAACCAATTCTATTCCATAGTTTTATTTTTAGATGGAATTGTTGTCTGGATCAGGAATTTTGTACCCTCTCCAGACCTTACCCTGCAAGTTGCCCATGTCTTCCTCTCAAGATTTGATACTTTTTCTTGCTTTCTCATCTAAATCTTAAAAAATTAACATTGTATTATTTCTGCATCGCCATGTTGGTTTGATTCATTAAGCAAAACATTCATCTTTTAAAACCTTTACTGATGTTGATATTACTTCTAATTGTCACTGATTTCATTTGTTTTTATATCACCCTAATTTCCAAAAAAATATCTTTCTTCCTCCTCTGAGAGAGCTATCCTTTATGATGAAGAATACAAAAGAAAAAAGCAGTTCAATAAAACTAACACATCAACTAAGTTTGACCTCTGCATTGCTTCACAACCATAGTCCTCTACCTTTCTCAAATGTCTCCTCTGGGGCCAAGCATTGCTATAACTTCACAATGTTGTTTTGATTTTTTTATTGTTATTGTTTCTATTTACATTGTTCTGGTCATTATGTAAATTGTCTTGTTGACTTTTCTTATTTCATTTTGCATCAATTCATACAATGCTACTCATGCTTCTCTTCATATTTCTTTTTTTAATCCTTACCTTCCATCTTTGAAATGATACAAGTATCTGTTCCAAGGTAGAGGAGTAATAAGGAGTAGAAAATAGGAGGTTAAGTGAATTCCTCAGGGTCACAGATCTAGGATGTGTCTGAAGCCAAGTTTGAACCCAGGACCTCCCATCTCTCTATCCATTGAGCCACCCAGTCACTTGACCACTTCTTACAAAGCAGTGATATGCCATTACTTTTATGTGCTGCAATTTATTTAGCCATTGCTCAATCAGTGGTTACCTATATTGTTCCAAGTCCTCATTAATAACCTTATGACTCTTAGAATCTCTTTCTTACTTCAAGATGGTATTTGAGCACCATCTTCTATGTGAAATAATCCTGAAACTTTCAATCACTAATCTCTCCCTCTCAAACTACATGGTATTTAGCTACTTTCTATTCATCTGTATTTTTCTCTTTATTCTATATATACTCACATATGTTCTTATTGAATCCTGTTAGAATTGCAACAAACCTAAGGGAAAATAATCTTCTAAGTAAAGGCATAACATGCTGGTACTTGAGGAGACAAAAAGATGTGTAAGGCAGAGTCTTTCCTTGAGAAGTTTAAAGTCTAGTAAACAAGCTGATGTGCTCAAATAACTAAAATACTAAGTAGATTGAGAGATGTGAAGATATTATAAATGGTAAGTGGTGTCACCATCAGTTGTTGCGACTCTTCCAAGATTTTCAGCTGCCATAAATTCCCCACTCATGTAAGCCCCAACCCAGTACAGAAGATGGGTCCTGGAGGATAACATTAAATAGGAAAATAGTAAAAAAAACTATTAAGCATTTAATATGTACAAGGCATTCTAGGATGTGAGTAAAGTCTGACCTTCATTGTGTGACTGCAACCCTCTAAACGTCTTAGGTCCTCAGTTTTCCCATCTGCAAAATGTTGGATATATTAATATATATATATATATATATATATATATATATATATATATATATATACTATGATATATATTACTTCCTTCCTTACATTCATGCCTCACACATTTATGAAGAAGGAATTTCTCAGCAGAATGTGAGTCCATTTGGTTAGTACTTCCCTTTCCCAGAATGATTCCTGGAGATGGTGAGTTGGTAGTGGGGTTAGAGAAAGAAAAGATGAGGAAATATTTCCTTTGAGGACATGGCTGAATAGTAAATGGGGAAGTCAAATGCAACTCTCCTGCTGCTGTTTTTGGATCCACAGAGAAGGAGGAAGCTGACCTTGAGTTCTCTGGAAGATCCTTTAGGAGCATCCTAAGAGTGCTTGGGCTATCTGGCTCAAAGAGATGGGACTAGGCTCATTACACCTGCATAACTAATGGGGATATTGGGGTTCTTGTTTCAGAGTCACCACTACTGGGAATGATTCCTTCTTGGAAGACCCTGCTGCTCACCCTGGGGTTCTTCCTAATCGTAACTATAGGAGGTTTTATGTGGCACCTGGGCCACAAAAAAGGTAAATTTTTTTTTTCTAAATAAAAGTTGATGTGAGGAGAGCTGGGTGACTGGAAGAGATTGGGAAATGGTATAAAATTGGAATGGTATGGAATCTCATCTCTTTGAGCCTTGGAATCTCTCTGTCTCTGTCTCTGTCTCTGCCTCTGACTCTATCTCTGTCTCTCTGTCTCTGTCTCTTTCTGTCTCTCTGTCTCTCTCTGTCTGTCTCTGTCTGTCTGTCTGTCTGTCTGTCTGTCTGTCTCTCTCTCTCTCTCTCTCTCTCTGTCTGTCTGTCTGTCTGTCTCTGTCTCTCTCTCTCCACCACCCCCTCTCTCACACACATACAGATGCACTTTTTTTTACTTGACTATCAGTTGAAAGAGCAGCTAGGTGGCACAGTGAATACTACCAGGCCTGGAATCAGGAAGACTCATCTTCATGAGTTCAAATTTGTTTTCATCTTATTTGCCTCAGTTCCACATCTATAAAATTGAGCTGGAGAAGGAAATTGCAAACCTCTTCAGTATCTTTGCCAAGAAGAACCCGAATGATGTCACAAAGAGTCAGATACAACTGAAACACCTACACAAAAACATCAAATAAAATTAATCTTTCAATATATGATGTAATTTGCGTATGAAACATGTATGAATGTGTCTGTGTATATATACTATACACTTGTATATGCCTTGTGTATGTATATATGTAATATATGTATATATATGACAATCTGTGGATCTTTATTATGTAATCTATGTGTGTCTCTGTCTCTGTCTTTCTCTTCTTCCTTTTATTTCTCTTTCTCTCTTTATCTATCTCTCTTCATATTTTTCTATCCTATCTTCTTTCTTTTCTCTCTTCTGTCTTCTTTCCTTATGTCTTCTAGTCTTTTTTCTCTCTCCCTTTGTCCATCTTTTCTTCTTAACCTCTCTTTCCTCTTTCCCTCCCTCTTATTTTCCCCTATATCCCACTCATCTCTCCCATTTTCTCCTGAGCACCTCATCAGTAATTATCCAACAACTGATGAGCACATTTGGGGGAATTTCAGATAATTCTGATTCACTGTACTCTTTTTTTTAATTACCCTCAGCTTCTTTTCTAGTATCAACTCTAAGATTTAAAAAAAGTAAGGGCAAGGTTAAGTGACTTGCCCAGAGTCACATAGCTAGGAAGTGTCTTAGGACAGATTTGAACCCAATTGCTCCCAACTCCAGGTCTGGTGCTCTATTCACTGTGCTAACTAGCTACCCCTCAATGCACTCTTTCAAGAAATCTGGGAACTTTGCTATGTAACATCACCTACAGTATTATTATTAATCCCTTTTGTGAACCCATAGTTCACAACCTCAAAGAAGAGAAAGACAATACATGTCCAAGAAAAAACAAATATAATGAAAGTGGGAGTGATAGAGACAACCGAGCTCAGTTCTCAGAGCTCCCAGGATGACAAGGACCACAAAAGCCTCCAAGCAGTAATTTGATCATTCTATCCTAGATCTCCAGTCATAGAATAGAGAAGAAAAGTTACTGGTCTTATTTTCCTGGGACATGGTGGAGAGCGTTGTGCTTATTATTAATAACAATATTTAACTATTAGAGCTAGGGTGGAATAGTGGATAAAGATATGAGTACAAATCTTTTTGACTCATACTGGCTGTGTGATTTGGGACAAGTATTTCAACCTCTCAGGATTCTAGACAGCTCTAGATTTTCTTTTTATGTTCAAAAGTTGCCAGTCTACATTGGTAGAGCAAATTTTCTCACTGAGCATTCCCTACACTAATGGTATTATAATCCTGAGAAGAAACAATGAAAATATTTCTTCAATACTTCCAAACATCCATGACTTCACAAGAACAGATACTCCCTATGAGGATACTGATGGCAATGCCCCATGTCTCAGATAGTTTCAGGAATTTCTGTAGCCAAAGCGTTTCCTCATCTGGAGGTCAATGATCAACCTCTCCAACTTGCTAGGTTAATCCATGAACCACAGAGAGAATCCATCACCAGGCAAATGCTTCATACTTTCTGGCTTGATAAAATCAGGCAAAAGCTTTTGTTCCACTGATAGAGCCTTAGAAAGTCCAGAACATTCCCATTCTATGATAAGAAGTATAAGCAGGGCATTGAACAGTAATACCTTATAATTGTATATGATATTATACCAGGATGTATAATAAATGTTTAACAATAGGCTCTCAAAAATGTACCTAGGGCATACATTTAAATTTAATTTCATTATTATCATTTTTCTCCATCACTTTCTTAAGTCAGACAACACAAATAATAAATCAAGTCCTGATTTCTAGTGATTTGTTTTTTTTCTGAGTTGTAAATATGCTCACAATGAAAATTTAACAATTATCTCTCCAGTCAATATGAGCCAGTTCTAGCACAACAGTGGCATTATGGTTACAAAGCATTTCCTTATATGTTTTCTCATTCTGTCCTCACAATAACAATAGAGTTGCCTCTTTTTTATAAATGAGCAAATTTAAATTACTAGGGATTAAGCCCCTGGTTATATGCCTAATAAGGAGCTGATCTTCTGCCTCTAAACTGAATATTCAGATCATTATACTCTGCTGTCTTCTGTTTAGTTGGCACACATGTAACTCATACATTGGAGATAATGGCATAAAGGCCCTGGGCACATTTGGGGAAATTTGTTAATTCTGACTCATGACACTCTCTCAAGAAACATGGGAAACTCAACATGTAACATCCCCTCAACTGTTATTACTAACCTCCCTTGGCAAAGACATAGAAAAAAAGAGAGATAAACAATACATGTCAAAGAAAAAAACAAATAAATTGATAGATTTAAAGCTTTCCAAGATCATAAAAATATAGAACTAGAGCTAGAAGAGACCTCAGATGCCCTCAAGGTCAACATATTCATTTTATGGATGAGGACGCAGAGGCTCCAGGAAATCAAATGACTTGTCCAAGGACATAGAGGTAGTAAACTGAGATTTTTGCTCAGGTTTTTTGGAGTGATAATAAGAGTTCACAAAAAATATTAGCAACCAACAATGAACAACTCTTCCCCCAAAGGCCTGTATAGCCTCAGGCGCTTATAATCATGTACTTTGCAAAAGAGCTAGGTGGTACTATAGATCGAGTGCTGGCCCTGGAGTCAGGAAGATCAGAGTTCAAATGCAGTCTCAGACTCTTATTAGCTATGTGAACCTGTGTGAATTATTTAACTCTGCCTCAGTTTCCTCATCTGTAAAATGAGCTGGAGAAGGAAATGGCAAACCACTCCAATATTTTAGCCAAGAAAACCTAAAATGGGGTCACAAAGAACCAGACATGACTGAAACAATTGAACAATATACAAATACCCACGATTGTTATGTTTCTTATAGTTTTTCCAATGGTGCTTACAGCACCCCTCATTAATTCCCAGCAGGTGGCACCCTTCATTTAGTTCTATTCACCTCAGTACACAGCAAGGTGCTTCAGAGTTTGATGCTGTGATTTCTTTATAAGGAGCATGAATATTGCAAACATGAAAAATTGATGCCAAAGAGGAAAGTGACTTCCAATATTGGCATCTAGAGGGGGACTCTGTGAACCCCGAGTTGGTCCATCTTAGCATCTTGTTGGAGTCAGAAAATGTTAAATTATTTAATAGAGTTTGTGCAATCAAAAATGACTGAGCCAATGAAGGAACAGACTGCTTTGATCTCCAATCAGATGTCATAGGCTCCTTTCCTGAAAGCCCTCTAGAGGCTAGTTTGAGATGCTGAGCTTAATTTATTTTACTCAATTTATCCCAGTCTCCCTGGCTCCAAAGGGTTGTTTATTTCAATGTCACTCTGCCTAAAAGAAGATTCTCACTGTAAGTCTGAAGCATTAAATACAATAGAAGGAGGCGGTGTGATATTATGGGAGAGAGGGAACAAGTACTATTACTAGTGCTTGTTAATATTTTTAGTTTGTTTAAAATTAGGCAAAATCCATTGATAGATGCATACATAAAACATATAATGACCCTATTTGTTCTCAGAAGACCCTAAGAGCGGGTACTATGACTCCATTTTACAAATGTGGATACTGAGATGTTTTAGGGTATTACTTAAACTCCCTGCTCCTTTCTCAAGGTCTTAGAACAAGTGGGTATCATTCATCCCTTGACTTTACTCCATTATTTCTGTCATCCTAGAGGCGGTGTCCCTGTTCTCCAAATCAAATCAAATACAAAAATTTGTATGCCATCTTGTTCTACTGGTCTCTCCCACTCCTCCTTATCTGCATGCCAGGCACTAAGCTAAGTATTTTATAAACATTTGATCTTCACAATAACTCCAGAAGGCAGATACTATTATTATTTGCATGTTACAGCTGAGGAAACTGAGGCAGGTGGAATTTAAGTGACTTATTCAGGGTCACATAGCTAGCACATATCTGAGGCTGGGTTTGATTTAAGTCATTTATTAGTTTATAGTAGCAAGGTTCAATCAGGAAATAGATTATAGTCTCCAGAACAAAGATCTCCAGTTAATAAGCAACCCTGAATGCTGCTTATCAGTGAGTTCATGGTCAAAGTGGGAGAAGTCATTCTAAGTTCAATTTTTCTTTGTTAAGAGAGCACATGCTGGGCATTCTTTTACAGATGAGGTGAAATGGCATCTAGTCACTAGTAAACTATTTATATTTTTTCCATAAATTTTCAAGATTTAAAAAAATTTATTCAATAAGCTACAGGCTTGACTTGTATCACTTTACCTTTACCAAATAATCCTTTACCACAAAGTTGCTTCTGTTAAATCATATAAGAACTGAGGCAAGGAGAATTAACTCCGTCCTATCAGAGTGATGGTACATTTTCTGGTAGAAGGCTCAAATTCCCTATATCACTTATTCTTTTGATATGTGTGTGTGTATGTGTGTGTGTGTGTGTGTGTATTCATTTGCTATAAAAGAATAGAGAGAGGGACAAGGCAGCTTTCATTGGAGTAGGAAACTCTCACAAGATCAGTAGCTTCTCTGCAACTTTGGAGAGTTGCCTGGGACACCAAGAAGATAAGTTACTTGCCTGGGATCACACAGACCAAGTGTATTAAAATCAGGATTAGATTTAGATCATCCCAGTTCTTAAGAATGCAAACATAAAGGAAAGACAGTTCTTGCCCTCAAGGAAATTACATTCTGAGAGAAGATATCCCTCCTTGGAGGAAGGGTAGCATTGTCTTCAGAAAACATAATAAAATCCAAAGGATGAGAGTTAATAAACACATTAAAGCTCTCATTGTAGGTAAAATATATATATATGCTTTTTATGTATATATCTATACATTTTCCCAGATTAGACAGGAACATTTTGAGTGTTCAGATTCAAACCTGCTGCCCTTGGTGATAAAGGAAGAGAAAATCCAGGATTCTAGGGTTCGTTTTTAATATCATATTTCTATTCTACTTTTCTTTGTCTTCCTAGGATATTAATGTATTTAAGCCCAATTTATTCCCAAAATGTGAATACTACTACTAATAATAATGATAATAATAATAATAATAATGTTGTCTTACACTCTGAATCTGATTCCACATCTCTCTCTCTCTGTAGTGAACTGTATTCTAGACTCAAAAACAGCTCATCCTGAACTCATCATTTCAGAGAAGGGTCGATATGTGACTCGTGGAAACATGAGACAGAATCTGCCTGACAATCCACAGAGATTTAATTTCCTTCCAAGTGTGCTGGGCCAAAAGAAAATCACATCTGGGAAACATTACTGGGAGGTGGAAGTTGGGCCTGGGTCTGGGTGGTTCCTGGGCATCTGCAGAGAAGATGTGAATAGGAAGAGAGATACTCAAGTGACACCTGAGAATGGTTTCTGGATCATAGGCAGCTATGGGAATGATTACTGGGCCATTACATCACCTTCTACCCTCCTCTCCCTCAGGGTATCCCCCCATAAGATTTGTGTTTCCCTAGATTATCACCGTGGGCAACTTTCCTTTAAAAATGTGACTGATGGGTCCCACATCCACACATTCCACATCACTTCCTTCTCTGGTACCCTACGTCCCTTCTTCCTCTTGTGGTCTCCTGATTGTTATGTTCCTTCAGGAATATTACATGGGTTGGGAGGAGTCCAAAGAACCACCAGCCACAAAAGTGACCACATCCCATCTTCAAGGAATTCTGCCTCTCCAAAAACATTATCATTGGCTACTGAGGACCAAGATTCCTACTTGATTCCCAACTTCCTCTTATCTACTCGAAAGAGTATCTCGGGACCAAAAAGATGTTTGATTAGGAATCCTGGAACCTTTATCCGGATTCTTTAAAGTACCTAATATCTTCTCAGGAGTTCTTTTCATCTCCAGTGTTTTGATTCCCCTCCAGGAGCCATTACATCTCAACTATAGCCTCTCATGATCCAGATTCTAAAAAAAAAAAAATCTAAGAAAAAATGGGTGGCGGTGGAGAGAGGGTAGGAAGAGCAGGAAGTCTGTAGAATAAAAAATCTGAGAGGTAGTTCTACTATATTAATCAAATAATTACTATGAGAAATTTTCTAGTAGAATCTAAGTCTCGTGAGGTGAGAACTACTTTTGGGGTTTTTTTTCTCTGTATCTCCAAAGATTAATAAAATGTGTATTTGTTGTCTAACTCTTCATAACCCCTATGGACATTTGATCATGAGGCTTTCTTGGTAAAAATATTAGAGTAAATAGAGGGTAAGTGACATGCCTCAGGTCAAATGACTCAAATATCTAAGGCTAGATTGGAACTCAGATCTTCCTGGCTCCAAGCCCAGTACTCTATCTACTGTGCCACCTAAAGGTCCCCATCCAACTTCTAAGGGCTTATTTAATGAATAAAAGTGAAAACATTGTGTCAGAAATTGGTACATCTACCATCCCAGTTAATAAAATTGCAGAAGGCAGAGCCTTCTCTATTGAGTGATTTAGTCAATTAGATGTAAACAAGTCCTCAATCAAATTAAGAGAAGTGAAGTCCTTTGATCATTAGATAAAGTCAGGTGACCACATAAGACATGTATTGGGATTAAGACATACTCTTTGGCAATGGATGAAACACCAGCTGGGAGATGCTTTCCCCCTGGAGCATTCCATCTGTGAAGTGGTCAAGCTTTGGAAGCTTCTGGTCTCTAGAGCACCTTGAAAAGGAAGGCTCTTGTCCCTAGCAGAAAGTAGTCCTCCTCCCCTCATCAAGAATACCATTAAAGACAATGAACCAGAGCCAAAAAATAGCTGGGAGAATAGAGAGACACACTCAGGACAAAAAAGGTAGCTTCAGGACTCTGAATCTGACTCTCAGATTTCAGCAAAGAGTTATGCACAAGAGAACTTCATGAACATTCCATAAAGGGAAAAAAGAATTCCCAGTAACCAAAAGCCTCAAATTGCCCTTTTGCCCTCATGTATGCCTCACCTCATACTTTAAGCTTATTCTCACTCCCACCGGAAAGACTATATATATATATATATATATATATATATATATATATATATATATATTTGTGAGAGAGAGAGAGCTTCAAACTGTTTCAGGGGATGGGGGAATTCTGTAACAACTGTCCATGCCATACCAGCTTAATAAATTCTTCTTTTGAAAAACTAACAAACTCAAGTTAATTATTAATGGGAAATACACTGATGTGACTTCTGAGAAAAAATAAAAACTTAATTTCTAGTCCTAGAATACTTATTTAATTTTCTCCCAGTTCCTTTTTACTCAGTATTCATCTTCCCCATATGCATGAATAAATGAATATATCTGGACTTGGATCTTTCTTTTTCATCTTTGGTTTAGAACATTTTAAGCACTCTCCCTTTAGATAAAATCACTGTGGATCCCTATTTGCTCAGATTTCATTCTACTCTTTTCAAACATTTAACTGTCTTCAATTTAGATCATAATGGCTGGTGTATGGGCTGTCCAGGGAGAACTATCACCCCTGGTGAGAGTCCTTGCCAAGCTCTTTCCAGGGATTCCCATCCACCTCTGGTGTCCACTTATCATCCAGCTTTCACTGTGACTCTAAGAAGCTACTAAATCAATTAACAACTTTAGAAAAATTGCAGGCTATAAAATGAATGAATCATCATCATTTCTATATATCACCAAGTCCAAGAGAAAAGATAGAAATATAATTTCCAATTTAAAATAATCACAGATAAAATAAAATACTTAGAAGTTTACTTGTCTAGACAAATTCAGAATCTATATTAACACAATTTTTAACACAATTTTTTAAAAAGACACTTTTCACACAAAGACAACTGGAAAAATAGTTGATGGGGTTGTGCGGTGCAAAAAAAAAATAGAAAAGGTGCTTTAAAATATTGGAAATGCTTTGAAATCCTTTTTCAAAAGGCATTTTTAAATCTTGTGTTTTTTACTAGTTAGCAGATATTACCAATTGGGTCCAGAATACACAGTAGCAAATGACCATCATAATCTACTGCTTGACAAACCCAAAGAACCAAGCTTTTCAGGCAAGACTTCCCTATTTGACAAAAACTGCTGGGAACACTGGAAAGTAGTTTGGCAGAAAGTAGATATAGACCAACATCTCATACCATATACTAATATAAGGTTAAAAAAGGTCTATGACAAACATAGAGTATGATATCATAAGCAAATTAGAGAAACATGGAAAATTTGACCTCTTGGATCTGTGGAAAATTAATATTGAATTGGAATATTTTGTGAAATAATTTTCCTTTTAGATACTCCTCTCTCCCTGCTGTAAGATTTAAATTAATATCAATAACTCCAAGTATTATATTTATAAAGTTTATTAATAATCATTTCAAGTAGAAGGAATAAAAAACAAAAATAACACCACATGAGTAAATTCTCCTGCCTAGCCTAATGCCAGGTTTCACAGCTGTTGATCATAGGAAGAAAGTGGCAGAGCTACACAAAATTTATATCCTCCCTATGTAGCATGTAACATGAGAAGGAACATGGAATGCTGGGAATTGAAATTCTGGGGAGCAGATTCTAATTACACATTTCCCAACAGTCTTATTCTAAGGTCAATCTGAGATAATTTCTACCCCATCCCTCCCACCCCCAGCTATGAAATCAGGTTGAGATCTTTTTGTTGTTGTTGTTTAGATCTTCAAAGGATCACAGAATTAGAGGCAGGGAGGGTCAACCAGCCATGGTGAACCCTGATTAAGAGTGTGATCTACAGTTCTGTTAGACTAACCAACCATGGTGAGGAGGAAAGGGTATGTTTGGCATCCTTTTCATATGGACAAAGACCCGCCTCTTCCTGTGAAGTAAAGAGGGAGGAGTTGAGCTATCTAAGTTCATTTTCTCAGTGCCTATTTACCAATCAGAAATGTTTTAGGATGTCCAGGGGAGGGACTGAGTGATTACATCACAAGGGATAGCATGCTGGAGGTGAGGACTTTTGCTCTGTGTTCTTGTGTGCACATTCAACTGCCTACTTTATATTATCTTAAACAGCAGGCTAATAAATTAACTTAAAATTAAGAAATACTTCCTCTCAAGAATTTCAATTGTTACAGATCTACAGATGAGGGAAGAATTTGTGACCAAAGAAGAGATCATGGAAAGTAAAATGAATACTTTAGATTATATTAAGTAAAAAAGATTTTGCACAAACAAAATCAATATAATAAAGATGAGAAGGAAAACAGGAAACTGGAGGGGGAAGGATTGATATTTACAAAAAGTTCTCTTCTAAAGACCTAATTTCTCAACTATATAGATAATTAAATCAAATTTATAAAAATGAGAGCCATTCCTCAACTGATAAACAGTTAAAGTATAGAAAGAGGCAGTTTTCAAAAGAAGAAATAAAAGCTATCTAGAGTCATATTGATGCTTTAAATCATTATTGATTAGGGAAAAGCAAATTAAAACAACTTTGATGTACCACCTCATACCTACCAGAGTCATTAATGTGATAGAAAATGAAAATAATGTGAAAAATTGGGGCACTAATGTACTATTGGTAGAGTTTTGAACTGATCTAGCCATTCTGGAAAATAATTTGGAACTAAGGAAAGCTAATGTTAAATTATATTATTTATTAACAATATTTCTATGAATCCATTCCCTCAAACCTTAGCCTCTGAAAGTGAGGACGTTTCAAACCCCAATGCATTTAACTGGGCAAAGACCTTTGTTCTTTGTTAAGGCTGGGCAGACACATCTATTTTTTATCTATAAATAAGAATCCACCCCCTCCAAGGCATTCCTCAAGCATATGTCCTATTGTCCTTGCTTAAACATAGCATCTTGGTTTGAAGTGACTTGGTCTACAATGCAGGAAAGAGTCAGTGAACATCTGATTGAACG
Source organism: Monodelphis domestica (assembly GCF_027887165.1). Classification (NCBI taxonomy): domain Eukaryota; kingdom Metazoa; phylum Chordata; class Mammalia; order Didelphimorphia; family Didelphidae; genus Monodelphis; species Monodelphis domestica. Next base: position 267,779,528 of record NC_077228.1, on the reverse strand, counting down.
AATTTTTTTTTGTTTTTCTAGCCAAAAACTACTAAAGGAAACTGAGTTTCATAAACTAACTGACATTCCATTTCTTAAAGTACCAGAGGAGGGCAGGTTGGCCACTTTTCCCATCTTAATGAAGCTGTAGGGATCTATCCACCTGAAGAGTAGTGCTTCCCCTCCCTAAGATGAAGTAATAGACGAGTAGTTGAGATCTCTAAGTTCATGTCCTTTTAAAATATCCACCATCAGGACTGCTAGGGGAGATCCAACTGATATACTGTCAGGCCAATCAGAAGGAAGATACAACTCTATTCTAAGGCTCTGACATTTTCCTTTTCTTTATCTTTCCATGCAGAACTATACATGATGGACCCATCCTTTACTAATTTATCACATGCCTCTAATGATAAATAATCTTAGACTTGGAGAAATAGTCTCTATGGCTATGAAATGATGCATACCCTTTGACCCAGCCAAACCACAGCAGGGTCTATATCCTAAAGAGATCAAAGGAAAAGGATCTATTTATATGAAAATATTTATAGTAGCTCTTTTTGTGGTTGCAAAGATTTTAAAATTAAAATTCTAAATTTTAGTTTTAATTTAAAAAAATTAAATCACATCAATAGAGTATATGATTGTGGCATATGGTTGTGATGGAATACTATTGTGCTATAAGAAATGAAAAACAGGATGGTTTCAGAAAAACCTGGGAAGATTTATAAGAACTGATACAAAGTGAAATGAAGAGAATCAGAAATGCACTGTACACAGTAAGAGTAATATTGTAAGGATGATCAACTGTAAATGACTTCATTATTGTAATCAACAAAATGATTCAAGAAAATCTGAAGGATTTATAATGAAAAATACTTTTAGTTTCCAGAGAGATAACTAATGAAGTCTGAGTTTAGTTAGAAAGATTTTTTTTCTTTAATTTTCTTGTCTGGTTTTTTTTTTTTGCAATTAGTTTTGCATGTTTTCATATGTATAATTGAAATCATATTGTTTGCCTTCTCAGTGAGTGGAGGAATGACTGTGTGATGAACATTTGTCATCCAAATGGAAAGAAAGCAAAGAGGCAAACTCCAAGCCAATCACAGGTACATCAAGAGAGACCAATATCTCTCAGCAAAGCTAGATCGTTAGGTTTCCTCACACCTAAGACCACTGAATGAGAGCTTTCCACTAGTTATAGACCTTACATTTCCTCCTGCTAGACCTCCAGAGGACAGGTCACAGGACTGGAGGCCACTCGTGTTCCCCAGACATGCCCTAGATGGTTAGGTGGCTACGCCTTATACGGTAAGGAGATATACCTTGTATGGCAGTTCTGCTTAAAGCACCTGCTCAGAAGTCATTAGCCATAGACCTGCCTCTGTGGGGATGTTCAAAGGGCATTGCCTTCTGACTTTCTAAATGTTCTCAGAAGGCAAGATCCAAATTGTCTCCCTTCCCTCCCTCCTCTAAGATATGGTAAGCAATTTGATCTGAATTATAAACATACATTCATATTGGTCATTGTTATAAGAGAATATGAGAATCTCACATTTCAAATAACTTGTTGTTGTTTATAGATGGCCCAAAATTGTGACTAAACACCCTTTCCCCACTTTTCCAGCACTCCAAAAATTAGATGACAGATTTCTAATGTTTGTTTCTTTTTGTTTGTGTGTGGAGGTTGCACAGTAAAATAATTCATGATGTCATGTTGAACTTAGTGTTTGCATTGCAATACACTTTAACTAGATTGCTCCTCAGACAAGAAACAGATTAACTTTAAGTTTTACAGAATGTTAGGATATACCAAATCCTGTGTCCCGCTGGCATAATCTTTGAGCATCTATAGTAACCTATAAGTACCAATGAAGTAAGTAAGGTTGCTACTAGGATCACATTCACTAATATTGGCAAGCTTCAAAAAAAAAGTAAATAGGATAAAAACAAAGGACTTTATTTTGGTGCCTATGTACAAGAGTTCAGTAGTTCAGTCATTTTTCCAGTCATGTTCAATTTTTGTTACCCTATTTAGAGTTTTCTTGGCAAAGATATTGGAATGCTTTGCCGTTTCCTTCTCCAAATCATTTTACATATGAGGAAACTGAGGCAATCCAGGTAAAGTGAGTTGCCCAGGGTCACACAGCTAGTGAGACCAGATTTGAACTCACAAAGTGCCTTCCTAATTCCAGGCCTAACACTCTATCCACTACACCACCTAGCTGCCCAAGATATATATTAAATGATATATAATCCTGCTCCTACCCCCCCTACAATCCAAAAAGAGACTTTTCTTTCATGTGGTTCTCTACTCATAGGATGAAGGCTTTGAAGTAAGTTTTGGTGAAACTGAGTGATCCGGGGGATTTTTAGAAGACGGGACACAGAGAGCTCAGTTACTTGGTATGCTGGGAGACAGGCTTATAATGAGGCGGAGAATGACTGTCTGGTGGTAGATTTGTCCTCCGGAGCCTTGTTCTTGTCACCAAGAAACTTTTCCTGCTCTTGGGCGGTCCCTGGGGTCTCCAGAGAAGGGGCAGGGATGCTCTCAGTACTGTCTGACACACCACAGATGGTGAAAGATGTATCGAGGGTCTGTATACTAAAGTATGGGCTCACAGGGCCAGAGAAGGAGGCTCGGGGGAAGTTGTAGATATGAGACCCATCTGTCATGTTGTAAAATGAGACGTCTCCTGCCTCATAATCCAGGAATATGCCTATCTGCTCTGGGGGCTTCCCCAGGGATGGAGACAATACGCATTCATCAGTCATTGGGCGAAATATCCCGTCACTGCATCCTACAGCCCAGAACTTCATTTCTGGGGACTCTCTGAACAACCCACTCCAGCTTGCACCTTCCCTACAAATTCCAAGCTGCCAAGTGGCTTTATTCTGAGCCTCCATTGCCACCTTCACCTCCCAGTAATGTCTGCCAGAGGTGATGGGCTCCCAGCCCAGGACACTGAATGTTTCTTCTGCACTCTTTCCTGCATTTTCCACTCTCATGAATTTCCTATTCTCAGAGAGAACGAGGCCAGGATGAGCAGAGGCTGGATCCAGAGTCACATTCACTGCAGAAAGAGGCACAAGGTCAATACAGGTCCAGGAGAAAGCGTGGCTTAGGGGCCAGGAGGAACCTAGGACCAAAGGAAACACCACACGGAGAGGCCTTTCAGAGCCTTCAGCAGAAGCTGGGCTGTTGCCTGTCTGACTGGCTCCAGCCTCTCCCGAATGAGTCCCTGCCACAGATTCCTCTCTGCACAGGGGCCACCTTCATCTGAAGAGCTCAGCAGCTGAGATCCAATGCTAAAACGCGTATTATGAAATGCCTTTGGCAAAAGAGACAGTGCAGGACGGCTAAGTCCAGTGAAAATCCCCCCATTGTGCCCTTCCTTCACCTGCTTCCTCATTCCTGAATCCCTTTTCCATAGCTTGGACTAGTCAGGAAAGGAAGAACATGTTCTGTTCTGTACCCCTGGGGGAAGCCTAGAATCAAGGAACAGGATAAAAGAGATGCAGTGTGTGAGGATCAGTGGGACAGTCCCACAGTGAGACCATTGCTGACTCCACAGAATCTTTGCATCCTCCCTCAGCCTTCATCCTAGCGCCCTTTCTGCCCCTTTTGTCCAACCACGATCTCTTTGACTTTAATACAAGTTACTCTTCCCCAATGAATGTGTACAAGAACTGGATGCTCATCGCACTCAGGCAGGCCTTCAGATACAGGAGATCTCATGCCTCAGCCTGTGCTTCTCTGCAAGCTAAATGTCCTCATGCCCACCAGGCCTCTCTCAAAAGCAGTTGGAGAATATTTGCAATATTGAAAGGAGTTAGCAAGTGGTGTTTGTGTTCTGGGGAAGAAAGTAGATTGTGGAAGAACTAACAAGAGAAAAGCTTGAGACGGTGGAGAAGAAAACTGCCTCCGTGTCTAAATGAATGAAGAATAAGACCTGGGAGGAAAGGATCACAGAACTAGAGCAATCAAGACTGAAGAAATGGGTAGCATAAATCTTCAGTCTTAGAGAGAGGGAATTAACCAGCATTTCTCAATCTCCCTTAGGAAAGAACAGAAAGAAACTGGCTTATATTTTTTAACTAAAGGATTTAGATTACACATAAATAGTAATCTGCAGATAAAGGGGATTCAGACTTTCTTGGTTTTTTTAAACCATTATCTTCCATCTTAGAATTAATACTGTATATTGGTTCCAAGGTAGAAGATCAGTAAGGACTAGGCATTGGGGACAACATGACTTGATCAAGGTAAGAAATGTCTGGGGCCACATTTGAACCCAAGACCTCCCAACTCTAGACCTGGCTCTTAATCCACTAAACCATCTAGCTGCCCTGCAAACTTTCAAATAACAACAATGGAATATTTTCTTCAGGTCCAAAAAGAAAATGGAATCTTTTAGTCTAATATGATTTAATGGGAGTCCAGAAGACAAAGTTGAAATTACTTACATGCCTGAAAATGTTGCTTTCTCCAGTCTGAAAGAGAACACAGGTGCACATGTACATGTGCACACACACATACACACACAATTAAAGATGAGGTAAGGCTCTGAACTGCCTAAAGGCAGAAAAATGTTCCCCCATCTTTGCCACCATTAACTTTGGATCCTCCTCCCACTCCCAGGAATCATGTCTATGTGTCAAAGCCTTCCATTTAATAGAAAGGCAAAAGTCCCCTGAAATAGGAGATATGATGGTCCTGGAGAAGAGGAGAGACTCACCAGCATATATGTGGGCCTTCCTCCAGGCTGAAAGGAAACAAATAAATGAGAACATCTGTGAAAATTTTCCTTTTTCTATTTCATATCTATAGTTACCTAACTGGAACAATAAGAGGCACAATTAGACAGTCAGCCACCAGCCCACCTCCAATAGTGTCAATTCTGGTCACCGTAAGTCTCTACGTGGTCAGGTTTTATGCATAGGACCAAAAACTACCCCAACCAGACAGCACGTGTGGACCAGCATTGACAATGATTTCTATTCCTGACCTTCCCATGATGAGCCTCCCTCTTTCTGGGCCACCCTGGTAGGTCCCACTATCATCCCAAGTAACCCCATAGACTTTCCTTCAATGGTGAAGAACTCTTATAGGAACCCCTCATACCACCTCCAGGGTTCCACAAACCCTGGTCCTGTCCCCTGGCTAGGGTGGAGATCTTGGGCTCTAGGAAGGACATCATAACCCAAGCTCCTAGAGATCCTATTTGCCCTTTCTTAAGTGAACCAAGCTGCCTAGACTTAGCCCCTTAGCAGTGTAAGACCCTGCCTTGCCTGGAGTCCTGGTGCTAGGGTTAATTACCTTCCTGTCCTTTTCCCTTTGGGTCATGCCACCAGCTTATACATACCCCAATTCCATGGTTTCAGTTCTCCCTCACCTGAGCTACTACCCATCCTCACCCCAGAAACTAGCATCGGTTCTGGACCTGACCTGGGACCAAGAGAACCATCAATGTATATGTAGGCAACCAAGCCAATTCTGGAGGCCAATTGACAATGCCAGATCTGCCCTGCACATGCTTGGAAATGTCTTGGGATCGTCTGATGTCCAGGCCTTGATATCAGCAATAGTCCAACCAGAATTAACCAGGACAGAACCAACCTAGCAATGCCCATCAAAGCCAGGGTAAAATCTAGTAGCATGAGTCCTGGCCAAGCCCAATATACTAGCAGCATCCTGAAAAGCCCAATCCTACTTATGCCTAAACCTCTAAGGACTGCCCAGAAGGGTGGTCCAATGGAGCAGCTGAAAGGTGAACTTCAAGAAATGCACCAAGACTCTAACCTGGTTCAGGATCAACTCTTTGGTAGGTTATTAAGGATCCTCTCTCTCAGCTACCAAACTGGTGGCTACCAAAACTCTTTCGTAGCATGTGCACATTCCCTCTTATCCACTTCCAGTGCTCTTTATGCATGCATACATGTGCACAACTAATAACCATGTGCTTATGACCAGTGATTCTGCTCTTCATCTGCCTCAGGGAATTCTCCCATGTACAGTTCCTACTTCTCCCCATATGCCAGATTCAACACAACCCAAACACCCCTAAGTCCCTTGTTTCAACTTGCTGACATGTTGGCAGCCCATTACCCTTGCCGGATGGGACTTGTTCTGCTTTAAGGCTACTATAGGAGATACGGAATGGAACCACTGAACCATTATATCTACCTTGCTATAGTAATTGCTTGGGTTATTAACCTCACCAACTGCTGCATTTGCTATAAGGCACCTGAAATTCATAGAAACCACTTTTACCTGATACCCCTGCAAGGCTCCCCAAACTGTGTAGCCCTCCCATAACTTCCAAGGCTGTTTTGATCCATTTCCAGCCCTCCAACATATCTCTGCTTCTGATACCCTATCTTAGCCATCTGTGCGATTTACTGGGTAATACACACACACACACACACACACACACACACACACACACACACACACACACACAAAGTGATGCTGACCTTGAATGCACCTTTTTTAATGACAACACTTGCCTTACCCTTCAAGTATGTCCTCCTCTCAATTAAAGCTCCATAATGTATAGATTAATGAGGCCTGACTACAGCTCTTCCAAAGTATCTGATGTACCTGTAGGCCCATAATAATTATTCTTCTCTCACACCCAAATTTTCTTTTATAGTAATCTTAACTATATTCTCACTATCCTCAACCTGCAGTTACAACACAGCCCAGAGCCCCTCAGTGAATCCTTAAACCCAGATCTTGGCTCTAACCCAGGTCAAGAGACCAAAAGAAACAGAACTATTGGTGGCATTTGGGAGAGTGAGAAGAGACTTAAGGAAGAGACATAAATTAGAATGCCAATATAATAGTTTAGCAGAGAGATGGTGAGGCCCAGCAATTCCATTATTGGGCAAAGTATCAAAGTATCAAAAACAAAGATAAAATGAATAAACAAAATGAAAAAAAAATGAATATACAAATATTCATTGCATCATTTTGTTGTACAAAAAATCTGGAAATAGAATACACATAAATTGGAGAGAAACTAAGCAAATAGTGGTACATCAATGTCATACTATTTCAGCTCAAAGAAGTCATAAGGAAGGCCAGCAAACATGGGAATGGTTGTATGAAATAATGCATAAGTAAAGTAAGATGAAACAAGAGACTTTTATAAGTAATGACTATAACCAAACACTAAAAGCTAGAGTTAACCCACTTCAAAAGCAAAGACCATATCTTAGTCCAGAGGACAAATGTTGAAATATTTTCCAATTCTAGTAGAGATCTAGGGAATTACATGGTGTACCCATTTTATGCATGCATCATGATACACAGTCACTGTGCTAGGAGATTTTCCTTAATTGGTTTTCGAAAGATTACATGATAAAAATGTTGTGGTATAAAATACATAAGTTATCAATAAAACAAATGAAAAAGAAAATGGCATTTACAGACTCTATTTTGTATCCAGTTTTCTCACCCCGTACGAGGGGCAATGTGGATGTAGTAACTGTGAGTGCATATATGGATAATTATGTGTTGGTGCAAATGAATATGTCCCTGGGGGGGGGGGGGGGAGGCAGTCCAAAAGAGTGACTACTTGAGAGAAAGTGAGAATTACTCACCTGAATCATAGAGATGCTTCCTTTTTTCTGAAAGGCAACAATAATAAGTGAATCATCCTGAAGTTGGTCCTGGGTGGGACACAAGCTGAATTCAGTTGTGGGGGGAAGTTGAACTTACCAAGCTCTGTTCTGAGATTATCTGAAAGAGATAAATCACATAAATCTAACCTCTGCAAAAAGGACAGGTTTTTGCTCCTTAAATACAATATGAGAGTGATCCTTTCCTAGATCCAAGAAACGTTCCTAAAAACACCAGTTTTCCCTGATCTAGAATCCTATCATGGTGCTACCCTTTCTGGAGTCTGGAATTCTATCTTTCTTTCCCCTTATATAATTTTTGTCTCCCTCTCTCTCCTTTTACTTGGTCCTCATCATTCCACAAATGAAGACAAAGTTCTTACTCGTTCCCCTGCTTTGCTTTTCTCCTTTACCTTTCTCTTTTTGTTCCTCCTCCTTTTCCTGGAGCAACTTCTTTACTTTCTTCCTTTCTTTCAGGATGAAAAAGATACTGATTCCAAGAATTACCACCACAGGAATTATCCCAGTCAGAACTTTCTTCCAGGGAGAAGCCTTAGTGAAGAAGGATTCTAACAGATGGATGGAGGAAGCCTAGGTCAGACATATACCACCTATAAGTCCTTGTCCCTCCACTATGGTTCCTTCCCTTGTCCCACCTCCCATAATTCTAGAAATAAAGAGAGCACACATAACTTGGAGAAAAACTAAACAAATATCCTAAAGCCTGAGAGCTAACCTGAGATGTCAATGGTTGACACTTTCCCCTGAGCCAGGAGGGGGTTGTAGATAGAGCAGGATACATTCCTAACAGAGCTGTCTTGGACAACAATCACTGTCTTCACATGGAAGAAACCGGCTTCGTCTTGGGCCTGGGTCTCAGAGAGGAAGGGTAACTTTCCTCCCCTATTGTCTCTGCACTGCACCTGGGGTGATGGGAACCATCCATCTGCAGTGCATGCCAGTCGTATTCCTCCATTTTCATACCCTTCCAAGTGGAAACGAAGAGCAGAACCTAGACCTAGAGAAGGAAGTCATTGACCTTCTTATGATCAGAAATCACCATGTTTGCAAGATTAATTATCTTTCTGTTTCAGAAGAAAAGCTTCAGAAAAGGAAAGAAAAAGACTGACACTATGCTCCATTAGACTGAGCTGCTTGAGAGCAAGGGACTGTCTTTTGCTTTCCTTTTTATCCCCAGCACTTAACACTATGTCTGTCAAATAATATGCATTATATAAATTCAAGTTCACTAAATGAATTTATTCCCAATTAAACATGAAGGAATATTGAAATTGATACTAGGGAAAAGAATTTTATCCAGAGTCAGAACTAGTAAATAGTGCTAGAACCTACTACTTTTTACTGATATTCTCTATTTCTCAGACTTTAGGCAACTATGGGATGGGTCATGAAATCCTTTGAAAGGGACAGAGTGAAATTTTCTAAAGGAACATTCTTAACTGTGGTTAGGTGTAGTATGCTACATGTGCATAAGTTTCTTATTTTAAATGGAGAATTATAACCATGTGGTTATTTTATTCCTTTATTCCTTACTTAAATTCCTATTAATCCTTCTACTACTGATCTTTCCTGGGTTCAAATTTGTTTAAACTTAGAGATAGCTGAGGAAATTGAAGCTATACAGCAGTGGAGAAAATTGCCCTTTCTTTCATGTGCCCCCTTTTCTCTGAGTGGCTTTGCCTTCTTAATTAACTTATAATTTATAACTTATATGTTACGAATTTATAACTAAATTAGCTTCTAAATAATAAACAGGCCCTCATGTGATGGGGACATTTTGGTCCATTGTCCCTTTATTCTTTCTTGACAGGGCAGGATAAGAATATAAATTCTCTTCCCTTGAACCCCTTGAACATTTCCCTTCTCTCTGTTAATGGTACCTGGAGTAGAAGAAGACTTAAGGTAATTGAAGTTGTCTGGGAAATGTATTGTCTTATCTTACCCTCCCTCAAAAGAAAGATAGAGAAACATTGGTCTGTGTTACAGTGATAAGCAGGGCTATGTGGGTGATATGGGAGTGGGCAATTGGGCAATATTAGAGTAGTAAAGGAAGACAGCTATGTTACTTTAAATAGCACATCCTTCTCAACTGTTTTAATAAGATGTTTAAGAAGAAAGGACAGATAAGAAACACAGTGGATAAAGAGCCAGACCTGGAGTCAGGAGGATCTGGTTTCCAATATAACCTCAAATGTGTGACCCTGGGCAAGTCACTTTATCCCAATTGCCTAGCCCTTAATGCTTTTCTGCCTTAAAACAGATACTTAGTATCAATACTAAGACAGAAGATAAGAGTTGTTGGTTTTTTAGGATGTAAATAGATTGATAGAAAATTATATGTCAGGGAAAATTAAGGTTGCCAGGGACACATGGTCAAACTCAGAGGTTAAAATTATGAAGGAGAGCTCTTTTTCATGGCTTCTGTATCCCTTCATAGCAAAAACAGATAGTTCAAATATGTACAAAGTATTTTAGCATTGCAAACCATCTTGATGGGTATCATTTCATTTGAGTTTCACAAGTCTTAATGGACTACTACACTTGCTAGGGAGCACAACTTTATTGTTATTTTACAAATAAGAGAAATGAGATTCAGTTAGTCACCAAGTTGCCCAAGTTCTCTGGCTTAAACAGAGATTTCCTAAAACCAAATGAAATGTTTCTTTAAACAGTGCCATAGCTACTCTTGCACCTAAAATAACACTAGACTTAATGGAACTTGGGGTTACTGTTAAAAGATAGAAAATATGATACTGAATCTTAAAACATTTTGCAAAAGATGTGGAGGGGAGGAAGTTGAACCCATTAGTAACAAAAAGGTCTTTAGAAACAACCACTTACTTGCCACTTTTACTTCAAAAACAGCTTTTCCATATGCATCGCCTTCCTTAAAAATGCACTGATACTCTCCATTGTCTGACATTTTGACATTGTAGATCCTCAGAGCTACCCTCCCCTCATCAATAAAGTCTCTTATAAATTCTGTCCTCCCTATGTATTCCACCAGTTGTTCTCCAACTTGCTCCCTCCCATTTTGAAACACAAATACAGCTTCAGAGAACTGGGAGCGAAGCCATCTGATATCCATGTGTTCTGCATTCATCAAGGGGGAGAGGCGACAGGGTAGTGTGACATCTGTATCCAGTATGGCCACAATGGGTCCAGTGGGTCCAAGTACCTTAAATTGTTCTGTTAGAGTGAGAAGAGTAAGAAAGAGATTAAGGTAAGCAATCCATTTATAAGGAAATAGTCACTCCCATTAGTCCCCACAATCATCTTAGATAAGAAGGGAAGTGACATCATTCTTTCTGGGATCTCTGAGAAGGGATGTGTGGATATTTTAAAGGAATTTATTTTCAAAGACTTGTTCTTTATGACACTAACATTGTTAATCCATCCTATTAGATTGATGTTTTTAAAAGGTGCTCTTTGAAGGACCCATAAAAGTTAGGAATATTTCAATGATCTACTGTATGGAGCTTGGAGAAAGAGGTAGAGCTGTCAGTCCTTCTATAAGATGGTTGGTTCCATGATTTCTGTTTGGTGACTGATCTGAACTGTTTCACAACATATGATAAAGACATATTGAGAAGGAAAAAGACAAATATTCCTACCTGAAATACACACAGTCATCTGTAGGATGAGGAGGGAAATGAGGCATCTGCTTAGAAAGGATCTTAGAAAACCCACCATCTTCCTCAGAGCTCCAAACATGGAAACTAGAGATGAGGACCAATTAATCAATAACTAGTAATGAGTTAACTATGGGATACAAAAAGCATGAAGGTAAATTACTGACTCTCAAAAACAGAAATCAGGACTGTTTACCACAACTGCCCACCTAGTCTGATAAGTTCTTATCGTCCTTGATCAAAAGGAAAATGATTAACTAAAGGAACACTCCAATATCTTTGCCAAGAAATCCTCAAACGGGGTCATGAAGAGTCCAACAGAACTGAAATGACTAAACAAAAATGTTCTCAAAATGGCTTTCATGTATTCTAATGATTCTTAGATTATCTCTTCTGAATCTATTTTCCAGGTCAATTGCTTTTCTAGTAGGATATTTTTTTAAACCCTTGCCTTCTGTCTTAGAATCAACACTGCATATTGCTTCTAAGGCAAAAGAGTGGTAAAGGCTAATTAATCAGGGTTAAGTGAATTGCCTTGGGTCACACACCTAGGAAATGTCTAAGGCCAGATTTGAACCTAGGACCTCCCATCTCTAGGTCTGCCTCTCAATTCACAGAGCCATCTACAGGTCTCTTGTAAAGTATTATAAAAAATAAAGGGAGGATCCTTCTTTTTATACTAAAGGGTTGGTTGGTTTGTAGGTTTGTCACTCTGATTAAGATGTAATACCAGTAGAGAATTTGAGAGGGCCAAGTGTGGTCACAGAAACAGAGATTAAGGTAACTCAGTAGAGAGAGAGTAAATGGTTGAACCTCTCTCCCTAGAGTGAAACTGGAGCATGGGTTGAAATAAACTCCAGGGAGAAGGAAAGATGAATTCCTTTCTCTCTCCTTTTCCCAAGGGGATGTTGAGTAGTCTATATCCCTTTGAGTCCCTATGAGAGCAGAGGACTGAGAGGAGGAGATGTCAATTCCCTGGCAGCCACTTCTGAGGAAGGATTTTGTTTTCCCTCCCTCAATAGAGACGTGTGGCAGGTCTTGCTTGGCCTTGCCACAGAAAGAGACAGAACACATCCTGTCTGTTTTATAGATAGGCCAATCCCCAAATCTTATTTGAAACTAATAGCCTGTAATTGAATGTAATTTTACTGAATTGTTGTCATTGAGGATGTGCTTAAAATTCATACTTTTCTGTATTTTTGTTAGATCTATGGGCACTAATATTTTTTGTTTTATTTAAATTTTTAATTAATACAAATCTATTATTATCTTCCACCTCCACACTCATTGAAAAGTGAAAAAGAAAAAAGTATTTGTAACAAAAGTCTATAGAGAAGCAAAACAAATTCATGCATTTGATATAGTCAGTATTTTTAAGGTAACATGGTCATTGGATTGAAAATTGATGGCAGAGAAAAAGCAGAATCTAGTCTGAACTCTTTCAACTTCTTCTCCAAAGAACTTTAAAATAATATCTCAAAATTAATTCTGGAAGAGCATAACCCACAAAAGGATGGAGTGAAACATTTTTTTTGCCTAAAACAAATTAAAAAGAGAGCAGGAAAAAAGAGAGCACTAGTGTAATTCCCTAAATCTAAATTTATCTTAACTAAAACCACCCCCAAATCTGTCTCACAAAAGACTTTCTTCTTCCTTGACCAAAATCAAGGCTGACTTAACTGCTCTTACTGTCGATCTAATTCCAAAACAAGCTATCTTTCTATCCTAAAACTAAAATATAAACTTATACACAGTGAGAGATAAATCAGATTTCTTCCTTCTACTCAGATGAAACTCAGCCCACAGAAGTTACTGACACCTCCACTCAGCTGTTGTTCTCTCCTGCCACCACTGGCGAAACAGAGGAACTGCAACACCACTCTTCTGTCAACCACTTACTCTCTTGATGCTAGGATGATTCCAAGTAATAAATCACCAGATCTTCTTCAATTCTCAGAGCAAGCTCCTTGGACAACCTTCCTTATTCAGGACTGTCCAAAATGGTGATCATTGGTCCAACTGTCCTTCCCAAGAATCTCTAGGAAATTCCTTTTTCCCCATCATCCTCTTTGAGGATTCCACTATGAATTAAAGAAATCCAGCTCACTCAAACCCATCTTTTTATCCACCTAAACATGTTCTAGCAAGAATCTTTTATTGCTTACTTAATTAACAAACAACTCATTACAGTGGTAAGAAGCTGGAGAACTCAGAGGGGCAAGAGCAGAGAGAGAGAGAGAGAGAAGAGAGAGAGAGAGAGAGAGAGAGAGAGAGAGAGAGAGAGAGAGAGAGAGAGAGAGAGAGAGAGCTGTAGTTTATATTGTTGTTTAAAAAAAAACCACCTTCCCTTCTGTATAATCAATACTGATATTGGTTCCAAGGCAGAAGACCAGGAAGGGCTAGGCTATAGGGGTTATATGACTTCCACACTGCTAGAAATTTCGGAGACCAGATTTGAACCCAGGACTTCTTGCCTCTAGGCCTGTTTCTCAATTCACTGAACTACCTAGTGGCCCCTTGCTTGAAACTGTTTTGATATTGTTATCTTCTGAGTTTCTGTTTTGATCTTTCCTAGCACTATAGGCACTTTTTATAATCAGGCTTTTTATTGGTTGTTTGCTCATTTTCTCACCCTATTTCTTGATTGTGAACTTTATGTTAAAGTTGGACTTCATTCACCTGTGGAGAGAGTGGGCACTGCTTCAAGCTTCTGGCTTTTTTTGTGTCACTGTTTTCAGAGCTAATTCGGGGGTTTGGGAACTTTCAGCGCTTCCAACATAGTGTGATCCAGGGAGAGTTGTGGTCACTGCTCTCCTGGTTTGGACTCTGGTCCTCACCCAGGAATGGTCCCTGATCCCTTATGACCACAAGCATTATTGTTTCTCAGGACCTCTGCAAGCCCTTCTGTTCCTCCAGATCCATGCTCACTTGTAACCAAAAATGCTCCTCCCTTTATTAGAACTGATGCAGAAGGGGGATGAGCAATGGAGTTGCCAGAAAGCACCCTATCCTGTGCCCAGTGCTAGCATAGGAGTCCCCAGTAACCTCTTTCTTGCCAGTTGCCCAATTATCATATCTGGGCAGAGAGCTCCCAAAGCTGCTGCTACCACTGTCATAGTCATCTCCAAGGCTCACAGCCATTGTTGCCACCACGTGTTGTTTGGGCCAGACCCCACCACAGCATCATAGACCTGTCCTTCCAACATCCTAACTTGTCTTGGGCCCAAAAAATGTTTCACCCTGACCAATTTTGTTAACTCAGCAACTCCAGAATTTTATTTGAGATGCTATTTTAAAATTGTTTAAAGCTTGGTTAAAGTTATTTATCTCCTCCACCATCTTGACTCCGCTTTTTCCAGTCTATAATACATCCCTTGAGGAGACATGATCTTAATGTTAAAGATAATACTACAAAGAAATGGGGAGGGAAAGATTATATGCATTTTTCAGATATGACTAAAATATGTATTCTCAGCTGAAAGGGGATGAAGACAATTCCAAAAGATAACAGAGATAACCAGTAATATAAAACTTTCTGTACAAATAAAACTAATGTGCCTAAGATAAGAAGAGAAATAGGTAAATGGTAGGGAAATTATCATATAAAATTTCTCTGATGAGGCTTTGGTATACAAAATATATAAATAAATAGAAGTGGTACAAAGGATAACATATAAGACCTAGGATCAGGAAGACCTGAGTTCAAATCTAACCTTAGAAATTTACTAACTGTGTGACACTGGCCAAGTCACATCATCTCTGTTTGCCTCAGTTTCCTTATTTGTAAAATGAGAATAATAATGACATCAACCTCCCATGGTTGTCATGGGGATTAAATTGTAAAACATTTGGCATAGAAGGGCTATATAAATTATATATACATATATGTGTGTTTACACACACATATATGTATATATAATTTACACATATAAATGTACATACATGTGTATATGAAACCAAATATCACTCTCCAATAGAGAAGTGGTTAAAGGATATTTTTGTTGTTCAATTGTTTCAGTTGTGTTTGACTCTTTGTGCCCTCATTTTGGAGGTTTTCTTGGCAAAAAAAGTGGCATGGTTTGCCATTTCTTTCCAGCATTTTACAGATGTGGAATTGAGGCAAACAAGATTAAATGATTTACCTGAAGTCACACACCTATTATCTGAATTCAGATTTGAACTCTGGAAGATGTCTTCCTGAATCTAAGCCCAGTGTTCTATCTACTGTGTCACCTAAAATTCTCAAAAACAGTATTATAAACTAAGATTCAGGGAGCAGCTGGATGGCTCAGCTGATTTAGAGCCAGGCCTACATATGGGAGGTCCTGGGTTCAAATTTTATCTCAGATACTTCCCAGCTGTGTGACCCTGGGCAAGTCACTTAACCCCCATTGCCTAGCCCTTACCACTCTTCTTCCTTAGAACCAATACACAGTATGAATTCTAAGACAGAAGGTAAAGGTTTAAAAAAATTAAAAATCTCATAAAAGAATTCTCTAAATCACTAACAAAATAAATGAACATCAAAACAACTTTGAGGTTTTACCTCCTACTGGACACATTGGCAAAAGTGAAAGAAATGTAAATTGTCAATATTGGTGGTTTGCACATACTGGTGAATTGTTGGCAGAAGTCTTAATCAGAATACTCATTTTGGAAAACCATTTGGAATTATGCAAATAAAGTGACTTGAAGTCCCCATACTCTTTGACCCAGAGAATCCATTAGAGTGTCTTACACTCCCAAGAGAGCTATCAAGAAGAAGGAAATCCCCACATGTACCAAATCACTCATAACACCATTCTTTGTGATAACAAGGAATTGGAAACAAAGTACATGTCCCTCAAGTGAGGGAATAGCTAAACAAATTATGGTGCATTCTAATTCAATTTTGAAGAATTTGTTAAATGCCTACTGTGTGCCAGGCACTGTGCTAAGTTCTGGTTCTTTTAAAAAGAGGCAAAAGACAGTACCTGGCCATATGGAACTTATAATTCATTGGGGGAGGGAGGGAAACAACATGCAAAATAATACACATTCAAAGCAAGCAAAATATAAGATAAGTAGGAAATAATTAAGAGAAGGAACATTCTGGAATTAATAGGGGTTGAGAAAAACTTCCTATAGAAGGCAGGATTTTACTCTGGACTTAATAAAGTTAGCCAAGGAGATCAGTAGTTGGAGTGAAGGAGGATGAACATTCCAGGCATGGGGCACAGTCAGAGTGGTGTCAATCAGCATTTAAGTGCTTACTATATGTCAGGACTGTGCTAAGTGCTGAGGATAAAAAGATAGGTCAATGCAGTACCTGTGGAGGAGATAAGCAAAAAACAAAAAGCCATTATGTGACAGGAGAAATAGGAAATAATCAACAGAGAAGGCACCAGAATTGTAAACATTAAGAAAGGCTTCCTACATAAGATGGGCTTTAACAAAAACTTGAAGGCATCCAAGGAAAGTCAGAAGGTAAAGATGAGGAAAGAGAGGGTTCCAGGAATGGAGGACAGACAGATAAAATGGTTAGCCTAGAGACAGTCTCTTAGTCAAGAGAAAACAAGGGTCGTGGGATCAGAGAGCTCTGAGTTGAGAGAGACAGCAGGTGTAAGAAGACTGGAAAGTTATGAGTAACTAGTCTGTGAAGAATTTTAAATGCCAATCAAATTTCATATTTAATCTTGAAAGTGATGGTGAGTCCCTGGAGTTCATTGAGTACGGGTGAAACATGGTCAGATTTGTTCTTTATGAAAATCATTTTGGGGGCAGTTAGTTGATAGAGAGCTAGACTTGGAGTTGGAAGGTCTTGTGTTCAAATCTGGCCTCAAATACTTCCCAGCTATGTAACATTGGGCAAATGATTTGATGCCAATTGCCTGGTCCTTATCCTTCTGCCTTGGAACTGCTACTTGGAATCAGTTCTAAGTAAGGGTTGTTTTTGTTTGTTTGTTTTTTAATCACTTTGGCATGCGAGTGGCGAATAGACTGGAGTGGGGAGAAAATTATGACAGGTAGACCAATTAGCAAGCTATTGCAATAATCCAGGCTTGAGTGTTAGCATTTTGGGCATTATTTTTACAGAACTCAACCACACTATAATTAATATTCATCTTCTGTTACCTGGATTTATTTCCATAATCTATACATTTCTCTTCGAAATCAAAGGTGGTTAATTAGTTCCCTGGGCATCTTTTCAGAAAAATCCCATTTTCTCCTTATTGGAATTGTTTCCCTTTCTTCAGAATTTCATTCTTGTATATCTCCCATCTCTCCTAAGCTGACTTCCTCTGAAGTATGTTACTCTTGAATATCCTACCTAGTTTTTCTTCAAATCCACAAAAATATGCTTTCCCAAAATCATCAGACTGTACACAGTTTTCCCTTTCCTGTATCATATAGTGCTCACATCCCCCTTAAGTAGTCCATCATATCTTCTCCATTAATCTGTGATTACAATCACAATGCCTGTGAATGAGAATCAGAACACACTAAGTACCAATTTCCAATTTCCTTGAGAAAGAAGCATGGCCAAACATTCTGGTCCAGTAGAGTCAGTTTTGTACATAATTAAGGTTTTCATTCATCCTGTATATCCAAAATGTTCGTGTGAAATGGTACCAGAGTGAGCATCTCTGAGTCATATCCACTGCTTCCTAGTCCCATGTGTAATATCAGTGACAGTCTGAGCCAACAATCCATTTCATAACTCTAAATTCTGCTATAATTTTGGCAAGATGCCCTCTGAAGAATTAGGTATGAGTCCTAGGGAATCATGCCCTTCAGGCTTGGTTTTTATCACTTGGCATAATCATTTGCCTCATACTTGTGTCTGTAAAGTCACCTAAGGACAACTGGGGCAAGAAAATTTGATATAAAATAGCAAAGCTCACATCCAGGGATGGCATATTTCCTAGTAGAAATATGGAACTACCCATTGCACTTGTTGTCACTGTCATTTGCTAGCAAGGGATAGAAAGAGGGGCTAAGCTTGTGATTCCTTTGTAATATACAATTTTCAAATGACCAGCTGTTTCTCTGCAATTTAATTTAGAGGATTGCCTGGGCCACTAAGACATGAAGTAACACACAGTCACAAAGAAATGTGTGTTAGAAGCAGATCATAAATTTAGGCTATTCCGACTCAGATAAGTTCTTTATCCACTATATAAATGAGTCAAATTTGTAAGAGTAAGAGCCATTCCCCAATTAATAAATGATCAAAGGATCTGAAAAGACCATTTCCAGAGGAAAAAATTCAAGCTAGCTAGTAGTACATATGAGAAAAAATGATTTAAATGACTAATTTTAAAACTATTTTGAAAAACTACTTTGTGCTTTTCAGACTGGCAAAGCTGACAAAAATGGAGAAATGCACTGTTAGTGGGAATCTAAATTGGTCTAGCCATTCCAGAAAGTAATTTGGTATTATGCCCCCTCAAAAATTAAACTCTGACAGAATACCAATGTGGGGATCTACTGGGACCTACTTCTGAGAGAAAGCATTCTGCTTTCCCCCTACCATGAAGGTGTGAGCAGTTTTTTTCCATTGCCTGCAAAGTCAGAAGAGGTTCCAGCTTTAAAAGAACCCAACTGAGTCCTTCTTTCTGATGCTACCCTAGAAGTAAAAGACCAGTTCACTTAGGTACAGGATCCATGACCTGAACTGGGTGAGGGGACATATGATTTAATTATACATTAGTCTGTTGCCCTGAGAAATGGACTTGGGATTTTGTCTGCTTTATTGGTCTTTTTTTTTTCAGTTCTGGGCACAAGCTGTAGAGTCTGTGACCAGGACGTGCATGAAGACCTTGGAGGCTGAATTCCATAACAGATATTGCAGCTAGCTCTGCCAGGGGTGGAGGTGGGGATGGCTTGGGAGCCTAAGGTGTCCAAGAATTGAACCATGGGGAGTTTGGGGACTTGGAATATGGTGGAACAAGGCTATATAGAAAATGAGTTCAACTATAAACTTAATCCCTTTCCAGTTTCCCCAAAAACAGATGTATTAGTGGAAGAACTATTCCTCCCACTGAGGTGTTGGGGGGGTGATGTTCATATGTTTATTCTTGCTATACATTTGAAGTAAATATTCCTTTTTAAAAGCTAAAATAAAATTAAACTTTACTTGTCCTTTGACTCAAGGATAGTGCTACTACTACTATTCTCCAAAGAGATCAAAGAAAGAGAAAAAGGACTCCCATGTACACAAAATTCATTGTAGTACTCTTTGTTGTATCAAAGAATTAGAATCTGAGCAGGGTGCCTGCCCATAGATTGAGGCAGAGCTGTATAAGTTATGAACATTATATATGAATGTGAGAGAGTGTTATTACTCTGTAGAAAATGATGGAGAGAATGGTTTCAGTGGGGATTTTTCTAGCTAAAGAGATTCAAGGAAGTGGAGGATGCAATGGAACACTCATAGTGAGGGTGTTTTAAAATGTCCAAAACCAGGGGACTTCCAGTCAAGATAGCAGCTTAGAGAGAGCTAGAGTTCAGATCTACGGAAACCCTTCCTTACCGATCTCAAACTGTATGCTCCGAAATTCAAAACAAACAACAGGATAGATCCCGGGAACCCTCCTTCTAGACCTGGATCAAAATGTACGGCCCCCCAAAAGCCAGAACCTGAGATCACTCGGATCTAAGGGGTAGGCAGAAGGAAGATCCCAGGATCCATCCCCCCAACCCAGAGCACTGAGTCCGAGGCAACCTAAGGGAACCTAAGAGCCAGCAAAAGGACCTCAGGGCCGGCTATTCTGAAGGCCACATCCTAAAAACAACCTGAGCCAGTCGCAGGGGTAACACAGACAGCAGGGAAACAGAGAGAGAACAGAGGGGAGCCTGTATCCCCCTGACTGGATCCCTCCATCTGAGTCTCAGGGAAGGTCCCTGCATCAGGGCACAGGCAGTTGTAATATTTATTGTGAAAGGAAATAGGAAGATTGGAAAACAGGGGATAAATGGGGAATAATGGGAGGTTTGTATAGGGGTAAGGAGGAGTTAAAGAGAGAGAGGGAATATTGCTTGGTGAGGCAAGGGAGGGAGATGCCCCCTGCTGAGAGGAAACAGCAGGGGTCCAATAAGGACAGTTTGTCTTTGAATGACTGAAACTGAAGTTCAGCTCCATGACCAGAAAAGATAGTCCACTTATCTGACTGCGAATTCAAATAACATAAAGTTTAATAACTAGTTGGGATTGGAGTTTTTCTCAGTTTCAGACCTGAGGCCAGGCCCCAGAGGCTGGCAGAGAGTTTGTCCCACTCCCGTCTACTCTCGTTGTTCTAATTCAGAATCTTAGCAGTACACAGAAAGCAAACAAGAACAATTCTAACCTTTAGAAGCCTGTGTCTTTGGGCTGAACCAAGAAGAGCATGCCACTCCAGACTGGGCTGAACAAGCTCCACTCTCCTCCAACCCCAGGATGCAAGACCTCTCCCGGCAGGAAGGAAGTGCTAGTCACAAGATCCAACTGCCACTTCCAGTTGGCCCTCCCCCACACAAACTGTTAGTCTAGTTTCCTTTCCACACAGTCCAACCCAGCTGAAGTTAATCCTATCAGGAGCCCTCAGAGCTCCGGGAAACCACGGCCCCTCCCCCCTCAGAGTGCAGGCCCTTCTGGCCCACAAAGGCTCTGAGATACCTTGCCAACAGTGCCAAGCCAGGTCCAGAGTGTGGAAGTAAGGCAACGAAGAAGCATTGGGAGGGAACTGAGAGCAGTAACACTCGCGAATGGACAATTTGCCTGGGGCTAAAGCCTCTGAACACCAGACAGAGATAAGAAAAGCTAGACCTCCTCACTCAGATAGAGATGGAAAACAGCACAGAAAAGCCTCAAAACTCCCAAGAAAAACAAGAAGAAGGGGGCAACTTTGGACACATTTTATGGAGCAAAAATACAAAATACAGAGGAGATAGAACAGGAAACACAAGCAAATGCTCTGAAACCTTCCAAAGGAAACAGAAACTCTCCACAAACCCATTAAGAATTTGAATCGGAAATGATCAAAAAGATGGAAGTTTTCTGGGAGGAAAAGTGGGAAATAATGCAAAAGAAATTCACCCATCTACAAAATCAGTTAGACCAAACTGAAAAGGAAAACCAGGCTTTAAAGGTCAGAATCATTAGAGAAAACAAAATGAGGCTTTTCTGATAAGAAAAAGGGAGATGATAAAAGGACATTTTGTAATTGAACTAGTAGCAAATAAAATTTAGTGTTCAAAACCTATTGAATTTTGCATTTGAATTTAAATTTCACAAACATACAAGATTAATGAGTTATAGTAGAAAAAGATAACTTTAGAAAGCACTTTCCCCCTATAAATCAATTTATGAAAAAAAATGTTAAATGTTACTTAAGGAAAATACACAGGAAGGTTATTTAAGGAAGACATAAGTGCTTCAAGAGGAATGGGCACTGGGCTAGTGAAGTTAGAAAAATTTGTCTTTTTCTATCTTAATCCTCTCTATATTTTTCCTTGTAATTTCAGTGGTAGCATCTACTCATCTCTTTCTTGGTACCTGGTGTAAAGAATCATGGAATCTTAGAGTAGCAGGTACATTAGAGTTATTTTAGATCAAGTTTATTCCCCCAAGAAAGAATCTACAGTAGGAATCCCTTTAATGGCATCCTTGGTAAAAGGTCATCCTCCTTCTTCTGAAACACTTCCATTGAAGGGACGCCCACTAGCATTCTAAGGTAGCTTAATTTGACTGTTGGACAGCTCCAAAGAGTGGGAAGTTCTTCCTTTCTTCCATTGAGCTAAAATCTGTCTCCTTGTTATTTCCACATATTGATCCTAGTTTTACTTTCTTAAACTAAAAAAAAAAAATGAGGCTAATTCCTTTTCCAGAACACAGCCATTCAAATATAACTATATCCTCCATTAGTCTTTTCTTTTCCAGGTTAATTATCCATAGTCATGTGAATGATTTCTCTTATAATTAATTGCATTTCTCCTTGTATGCTCATAGATAAGCTCTAGATGAAACTTGGTCCCCAGAGCTCAATACTTCAGTGTCCTCATCTTCTCTCTACTGCTTTCTTATCAAAGTTGGCTCTTGAGAAAGGACCTGGAAAACTCATATATACTGAGATATAAAGGACCCATAATACCTAATTTATTACCCTTCCCAGGAGTATTTGTATTTTGACAGAAACAAAGCCTGAAGTCAAAGGAATAAAACTATATTCATTAAGAATTCATGAAAAATTGGGGTAATTATAGAGAAATTGACATTACATTTAGGGGGAATTTATAATAAGCAAATGAATACCTACTTTCTTCACATCAGCAGCTAACATGGTTAGTTCATTGTTGAATGGATTTCATTGATTTTTTTTTGGTGGGGGTGTTGGGAAGATAATCAGCATTGAGTCATGGTAATTTAATCTATCTTATTTTTTTTGGTTCTCAAAGGTGGAGTTTTAAATGAATCAAGCCAGAAGATAAGCGTTATAAGACTCATTTCACTGATAACCCTCTATTTCAAGAAAAGTCTATGATAGGTCTTTGATTATATACCTCATGCCCTTCTGGGGGAGACATCATTTGAATAGGGATGCTTTCGAAGGCTGGATTTTGAGTGAGCTAAGATGACTTCAGAAAAGTCCAAGGGTGTTTGAAGGAATAGGAAGGCAGTGGGACTACCACACCATGAAGATGAAGGATAGCAGGGTATAAAGAAGGGAAATCTCCATGGAAATCCATCAGCTGTAGGAAGCCTTTTTTCTTGGCTCTACTCACTGGTCTTGGGAGTTTGTCTAGCCTTTAGGGAAGAAGTTGACTTCTTCAATGTGGTAGAAGCTGCTGTTTAAGTTTCCCTTTACTACCCAGAAGAACAATTATCAGAAAAGCCTCATTTTGTTTTGTCTAATGGAAAACATAATTTAAAAATTCTCAGTATAAAATATTTTTTCTTAAAGATGACCCCACTGGTCACTTCATATCTAGTTAGGCACCAAGACCATTTCAAATAAAATATTCAAAAGTTTTGTGAATTGACAAATTAGGCCTTGTCAATGAATTTCTCTATATTTCTCTATTTTCTCTTTTCTCTACTCCCATCCTACCTCCTTCTAACAATGGGATATATAATTTCCCTAACATGACCACTCTTGAGAAATACCAGAGAAAAATATTAAAGCTCTACCCCCTTGAAAATATTAAGGTCTTTTCAAGAACTGTATTCCCAGCATGCATTATGATTACTATAATTGGCTTGTAACCTATTGACTTGTTGGTTTTTTCTATATGAATCTACAAGTTCATTGGGGGCAGGAGGTTTGGCGGGTGGGAAGGCTATGAGAAGAATTGGTGTTCTGAAATTTTTGTGGGGCTGGCCACTACATTGTTAACTTGTTTTCCACCTAATAAACTATAGTCTCATTTAGAAAAAATAAAAAAAATAAAAAATAAAGTCAGAATCAGCCAACTGGTAGACAACGAGCATGTAAAAGAGCAAGAATTAATAAAGCAAAGCCAAAAGACCAAGAAATTAGAAGAGAACATAAAATATCTCACTGACAAGGTCATAGACTTGGAAAATAGAGGGAGAAGAGACAATTTAAGAATAATTGGACTTCCAGAAAAGCCAGAAATAAACAGCAAACCTGACATCGTAATACAAGAGATAATCAAAGAAAATTGCCCAGAGATTCTAGAACAAGGGGGAAATGCAGGCACTGAAAGAGTTCACAGAACACCCTCTACACTAAACCCCCAAAAGACAACTCCCAGGAATGTAATTGCCAAATTCCAAAGCTTTCAAACAAAAGAAAAAAATCTTACAAAAAGCCAGAAAAAGACAATTTAGATATAAAGGAATGCCAATCAGGGTCACATAAGACCTTGCAAGTTCCACTCCGAATGACTGTAAGGCATGGAACATGATTTTCAGAAAGGCAAGAGAGCTAGACCTTCAACCAAGAATCAGCTACCCATCAAAATTGACTATATACTTCCAAGGGAAAGTATGGGCATTCAACAAAATAGAAGATTTCCAAATTTTTGCAAAGAAAAGATCAGTTCGATATCGAAAATCAAAGAGCATGGAATACCTGAAAAGGTAAATATGAAGGAAAGGGAAAAGGAGAAAAATGTTATCTTTTTCTTTTACTCAAACTCTCTTCTATAAGGACTACATTTATATCAATCTATGTATATTAATATGTGGGGAAAATGTAATGTGTAAATAGGGGGAAAAGAAAAACCAAATAGAATAATCTTTCTTACACAAAGATTCACATGGGAAGGGGAGGGGAAGAAAACTCCTATAAGAAGGAGAGGAAGAGAGTTTTTACTTAAACCTTACTCTCAGGGAAATCAACTCTGAGAGGGAAAAACATCCAGATCCATTGGGATCTTGAATTCTATCTTACCCAACAAGGGTAGGGAGAGGGGAAAACCAAGGGGGGGGGGGTAGGGGGAGGGAACATAAAAAAGGGAGGGAAGAAGAGGGAGGAGGGGGAGGGAACAAAAAAGGAGGGGCTAGAAAGGGAAATATATCAAGGGAGGGGACAAGGGGGACAGATTTAAAGTAAATCACTGGATTAAAAAGTTAGAGCTGAAGAAGAAAGGTTAGAATTAGGGAAGGATATCAAAATGCCAGGGAGTCCACAAGTGACAATCATAACTTTGAACGTGAATGGAATGAACTCACCCATAAAACATAGAGGAATAGCAGAATGGATTAGAATCCAAAACCCTATCATAAGTTGTATTCAAGAAACACACATGAGGCAGGTAGACACCCAAAAGGTCAGAATTAAAGGATGGAGTAAGACCTTCTGGGCCTCAACTGACAGAAAGAAGGCAGGAGTGGCAATCATGATATCTGATAAAGCCAAAGCAAAAATAGACCTGATTAAAAGGGATAGGGAAGGTAATTATATTCTGTTAAAAGAGACTTTAGATAATGAGGAAATATCACTAATCAACATATATGCACCAAATAATATAGCACCCAAATTTCTAGTGGAGAAACTAGGAGAATTGAAGGAAGAAATAGACAGTAAAACCATATTACTGGGAGACTTGAACCAACCATTATCAAATTTAGATAAATCAAATAAAAAATAAATAAGAAAGAAGTAAAAGAAGTGAATGAAATCTTAAAATGTCCAAAACCTTCCTGAAAGCAGGAGGAGCAAAATAAAAAGGACTCTTAGCCAGAGATACCTGCCACCAGAATTGTTTATCTCAGTACCTATCCCCTACAGTCTGATCCCAGGATTCATTTCCAGTTGGACGTCCAAAAATTATTCTTATTATAGTTCTTGGAACCCATTGTTTGCTTCTGGTAATTCAGTGAAAGTTCCTGTAGTTGGGCTGTTGCTGTTGCTTGTCCTTCATTTTTTTTTTAAGAAAACCAATGACATCACAGGTAATGTTTTGACTTGTGAGTGAATTGAATTTAAGTGAGGCAGACTTGTACAAAATCCTCAATTTCACTCTTCTAGAGTTATCAAAGTCCAGTGGCAAGATAACAATCACTTAAAATTAAAAAACAAATATATAATAATAATAATATAATAAAAGAATAAAAAAGAAAAAGAAAAAGAAAAGAAAAGATAAAAAATAATACTGGTGATGGCCTAGGATGCAAAGGCTGACCTTGGCTTCTTCTCTGGCCAAGCTCTAGTCACTCCATAGCACCTGCTTCAGCTGCCTTCATGGACACTGGAACAAAGTGTTCTCATCTGCCCATTACACCAGGAAAGTTTTCATGTGTCTGACATAGACATCCCCCTACCTCACCAATGGGTTTGAGAACTGTTGGTTATCTATAAACCTGGTTTAGCTTGCCTGCCAAGATGATTTTACCAGGGTGTGGACACTGTGCATGCTACAGCTTCTTGGAGACCGAGGTTAAGAGTTGCTAGACACCAAAGGGGAATAAACTTCTCTAAATGTTTTCTTTTACCTTTATACTTCTGGGTCCTTTCATTTTTTTAAGTTTACTTAATTAGTTAATTCAGAGCATTATTCCTTGGTTACATTAATCATATTCTTTCCCTCCCCTTTCCCCACACCTTCCCATAGCCAACGTGCAATTACACTGGGTTGTTTTTTTTTAATTTATTTAACAAGTCAATTTAGATCATTATTCCTTGGTTACAAGAATCATATTCTTTCCATCCCCTTCCCCACCTCTTCCCATAGCCAATACCACAAGGTTTTACATGTGTCCTGGATCAGAACATATTTCCATGTTGTTGATGTTTGCATTAGGAGGATCATTTAGAGTCTACATCCCCAATAATATCCCCCTCGACCCAATTAATAAAGAAATTGATTTTCTTCTGTGTTTATACTCTGACAGTTTTTCCTCTGAATGTGAATTCTGTTCTTTCTTGTATATCCCTGCAGATTGTTCAGGATTACTGCATTGCCACTAATGGAGAAGTCCATTACATTCCATTGTACCACAGTGTATCAGTCTCTGTGTATAATGTTCTCCTGGTTCTGCTCCTCTCACACTGAATCAATTCCTGGAGGTCATTCCAGTTCACATAGAATTCCTTTAGTTCATTATTCCTTTGGACACAATAGTATTCCATCACCAACATATACCATAATTTGTTCAGCCATTCCCCAATTGAAGGGCATCCCCTCATTTTCCAATTTTTGGCCACCACAAAGAGTGCAGCTATGAATATTCTTGTACATGTCTTTTTCCTTATTATCTCTTTGGGGTACAAACCCAGCAGTGCTATGGCTGGATCAAAAGGCAGACAGTCTTTTAGCACCCTTTGGGCATAGTTCCAAATTGCCCTCCAGAATGGTTGGATCAGTTCACAGCTTCACCAGAAAAGCATTAATATCCCAACTTTGCCACATCTCCATCATTCATTACTTTCCTTTGCTGACATGTTAACCAGTCTGCCAGGTGTAAGGTGATACCTCAGAGTTGTTTTGATTTGCATCTCTCTGATTATAAGAGATTTAGAACACTTTTTCATGTGCTTATTAATAGTTTTGATTTCTATATCTAAAAAGTGCCTGTTCATATCCCTTGCCCATTCATCAATTGGGGAATGGCTTGATTTTTTTTTTACAATTGATTTAGCTCTTTAAAATTTTGAATAATTAGACCTTTGTCAGAGGTTTTTGTTATGAAGATTTTTCCCCAATTTGTTGTTTCCCTTCTAATTTTGTTTGCATTAGTTTTGTTTGTACAAAACCTTTTTAATTTGATGTAATCAAAATTATTTATTTACATTTTGTTATTTTATCTAAGTCTTGCTTGGTTTTAAAATCTTTCCTTTCCCAAAGATTTGGCATGTATACTATTCTGTGTTCACTTAATTTACTTATAGTTTCCTTCTTTAAATTCAGGTCATACACCCATTCTGAGTTTATCTTGGTGTAGGATGTGAGATGCTGATTAAAACCCAATCTCTCCCGTGCTGTCTTCCAATTTTGCCAGAAGTTTTTATTCTCAAAAGCTGGGATATTTGGGCTTATCATAGATTGCCTTACTGAGGTCATTTGTCCTAAGTCTATTCCACTGATTCTCCTTTCTGTCTCTTAGCCAGTACCAAATTGTTTTGATGACCACTGCTTTGTAATATAGTTTGAGATCTGGAACTGCAAGGCCACCTACCTTCTAATTTTTTTTTCAAGATTTCCCTGGATATCCTTGATCTTTTGTTCTTCCAAATGAACTTTGTTATTTTTTTTCTAATTCAGTAAAAAAGTTTTTTGGTAGTTCAATGGGTATGGCACTAAATAAGTAAATTAATTTGGGTAGGATTGTTATTTTTATTATGTTAGCTCATCCTACCCATGAACAATCAATGTTTTTCCAATTGTTTAGATTTAGTTTTAATTGTGTGGAGAGTGTTTTGTAGTTGTGTTCATGTAGTTCCAGTGTTTGTTTTGGCAGATAGATTCCTAAGTATTTTATATTGTCTAGGGGAATTTTAAATGGAATTTCTTTTTCTAATTCTTGCTGCTGAGATGTGTTGGAGATATATAGAAATGCTGATGACATACATGGGTTTATTTTGTATCATGCAACTTTGCTAAAGTTGTTGATTATTTCTACTAGCTTTTTAGTTGATTCTCTAGGATTCTCTAAGTAGACCATCATATCATCTGCAAAGAGAGATAGCTTGATCTCCTCATTGCCTATTTTAATACTTTCAACTTCTTTTTCTTCTCTAATTGTTACTGCTAGTGTTTCTAGTAAAATATTAAATAATAAAGGTGATAATGGGCATCCTTGTTTTACTCCTGATCTTATTGGGAATGCATCTAGTTTATCCCCATTGCAGATGATGTTTGTTGATGGTTTTAGATAAATACTGTTTATTATTTTTAGATAAGGCCCTTATATTCCTATGCTTTCTACTGTTTTCAATAGGAATGGGTTTTGTATTTTGTCAAAGACTTTTTCTGCATCTATTGAGATAATGATTTCCTTTTTGTCAGTTTGGTCAATTATGTGGATGGTTTTCCTAATATGGAACCATCCTTATATTCCTGGTATAAATCTTACCTGGTCATAATGAATAACCCTCATGATCACTTGCTGGAGTCTTTTTACTAGTATCGTATTGTAAACCTTAAAATTTCTTAGACTTATAAATGTTGGAAATTTCACCATTGGGAAATTTCATACTTGAAAAATTTCCTATTGAGAGTGGGAACTCTATTGGAATGTGAACCCCATTGGGATGGGAGGTTCCTCCTCCTCCCTTCTTAAGATTACTTTAGGACAGAAACCTTTTGCTGAACAATGGAAAGGGCTTTGACCTATGCTTAAGCATAGAACAGGAAGTTATTTGAGTCATGATTGATTTTAGAATTGATACAATGGAGATACTTGGAATGACAGAACCAGGTCTTGGAAATTGCAATCTCCACCCTACTCAGTCCTAACAGGATTTAGGTAGGGCTGCAGCACAGATCAAAATTTAATTATTTGAGAATATGACCTTCAACAGACATGTGCAAAGCCACAGACCTCTGGGCGGTCCTGGGTTAAGCTAGAGCCACCATTGGCACAGGGAAAATGATGGACAGTGATTGGTAAATGTGAGAACTGAGGGGAGGGAACTTGGATGGTTTCCTTAAAGATAGAGGGGTCTGAGGACTGAGGGTTGTTGGTTGGAGAGTTTTTTGGCTCTGAGAGGTGTTGTGCTGCTCTGAAGGAAGCTGGAGGTGGAGGCCGCTGAGACTGTTTCTCCATTTTGGTCACCTGAGTAATAGGGACTGATCTCCTTTCTTTGCCTCAGCTATCTAAGGGCTTGGGCCTTTTGGCCCAGCCTAAACAGAAGGGGTATTTAAGCCCTATTCCCTTCTCTCCCCTTTCTCTCTCCCTCTCTCTATATATCTCTAATTCCTTTCTTCCACCTGTTTGTAATTAAACTCTATAAAAGGTTGACGGCTGACTTGAGTTTTCATTTAGGAATTACATAGCTGAATTCCTTGGCGACCTTAAATTAATATATATATCAGTCTTTTAAAGTGATTTCCTTGTCACAGTATTTAAGATTTTTGCATCTATGTTCATTAAGGAGATTGGTCTGTAGTTTTCTTTCTCTGTTTTTGACCTGCCTGGCTTTAGAATCAGTACCACATTTGTGTCATAAAAGGAACTTGATAGAACTCCTTCTTTGCTTATTCTGTCAAATAGTTTGTATATTGGGATTAGTTGCTCTTTGAATGTTTGATAGAATTCATTTGTGAATCCATCTGGTCCTGGGGATTTTTTCTTACAGAGTTCTTTGATGGCTTGTTCAATTTCTTTTTCTTATATGGAGTTATTTGCGTATTCTATTTCTTCTGTTAATCTGGTAAATTTATATTTTTGTAAATCTTCATCCATATCACCTAGATTGTCATATTTATTGCCATATAATTGGGCATAATAGTTTTTAATGATTGCCTTAATTTCCTCTTCATTAGAGGTGAGGTCTCCCTTTTCCATCTTTGATACTGTTCATTTGGCTTTCTTCTTCTGGGCCCTTTCTGGGTGTGAATTTTTTGATTCTGGATATCCAGCTTCCCAAATAAGGAAAAATTTATCCAGTTCCTGGGTATAGACTACATCTGTGTATGTATATCTACATATACATATATGTGTGTGTGTGCTCTGCCATAGTCTATGTTAAGTCCTAGACCTAACCCTGGAGATAACTAGAGGGAATTCTGACCTAATAACTGATAATTCTTTAAATGAAAGAGACCCTGCTCCTTTCCAGTAGTCCCAGTTCTGCCACCAACTTCCCTTAAAAGTAGCAACCAAAAATAAGACTAGAAACTGGTACTTTGGAAAAAATAAATAAAATAGACAAAGAACTAGTCAATCTAATTAAAAAAAGGAAAGAAAAAAACCAAACTGACAATATCCAAGCTGAAAAGGAAGACCTCACCTCTAATGAAGAGGAAATCAAGGCAATCATTAAAAACTACTATGCCCAATTATATGGCAACAAATATGGCAATCTAAGTGATATGGATGAATACTTTTAAAAATAGAAATTGCCTAGACTAAAAGAAGAAGAAATAAATTACCTAAACAACGCCATATCAGAAAAAGAAATTGAACAAGCCTTCAAAGAACTCCCTAAGAAAAAATCCCCAGGTCCAGACAGATTCGCAAATGAATTCTATCAAACATTCAAAGAACAACTAATCCCAATATTATACAAACTATTTGACAGAATAAGCCAAGAAGGGGTTCTACCAAATTCTTTTTACGACACAAACATGGTACTGATCCCAAAGCCAGGCAGATTAAAAACAGAGAAAGAAAACTATAGGCCAATCTCCTTAATGAATAAAGTTGCAAAAATCTTAAATAGGATACTAGCAAAAAGACTCCAGCAAGTCATCACAAAGGTTATCCACTATGATCAGGTAGGATTCATACCAGGAATGCAAGGATGGTTCAATATTTTGAAAACCATACACATAATTGACGACATAAACAAGCAAACTGACAAAAATCAAATCATTATCTCAATAGATGCAGAAAAAGTTTTTGACAAAATACAACACCAATTCCTATTGAAAACACAGGAAAGTATAGGAATAGAAGAGCCTTTCCTAAAAATTATAAACATTATATAACTAAAACCATCAGCAAACATCATCTGCAATGGGGATAAACTAGATGCATTCCCAATAAGATCAGGAGTGAAACAAGGATGCCCATTATCACCTTTATTATTTAATATTTTACTAGAAACACTAGCAGTAGCAATTAGAGAAGAAAAAGAGGTTGAAAGTATTAAAATAGGCAATGAGGAGATCAAGCTATCTCTCTTTGCAGATGATATGATGGTCTACTTAGAGAATCCTAGAGAATCAACTAAAAAGCTAGTAGAAATAATCAACAACTTTAGCAAAGTTGCATGATACAAAATAAACCCATGTATGTCATCAGCATTTCTATATATCTCCAACACATCTCAGCAGCAAGAATTAGAAAGAGAAATTCCATTTAAAATTCCCCTAGACAATATAAAATACTTAGGAATCTATCTACCAAAACAAACACTGGAACTATATGAACACAACTACAAAACACTCTCCACACAATTAAAACTAAATCTAAACAATTGGAAAAACATTGATTGCTCATAGGTGGGATGAGCTAACATAATAAAAATGACAATCCTACCCAAATTAATTTACTTATTTAGTGCCATACCCATTGAACTACCAAAAAACTTTTTTACTGAATTAGAGAAAACCATAACAAAGTTCATTTGGAAGAACAAACGACCAAGGATATCCAGGGAAATAATGGGGGAAAAAATACAAAGGAAGGTGGCCTTGCAGTTCCAGATCTCAAACTATATTACAAAGCAGTGGTCATCAAAACAATTTGGTATTGGCTAAGAGACAGAAAGGAGAATCAGTGGAATAAACTTGGGGTAAATGACCTCAGCAAGACAGTCTATGACAAACCCAAAGACCCCAGCTTTTGGGGAAAAAATCCACTATTTGATAAAAACTGCTGGGAAAATTGGAAGGCAGTGTGGGAGAGATTAGGTTTGGATCAACACCTCACACCCTACAGCAAAATAAACTCAGAATGGGTGAATGACTTGAATATAAAGGAAACTATAGGTAAATTAGGTGAACACAGAATGGTATACTTGTCAGACCTTTGGGAAGGGAAAGATTTTAAAACCAAGCAAGACTTAGAAAGAGTCACAAAATTTAAAATAAATAATTTTGACTACATCAAATTAAAAAGGTTTTGCACAAACAAAACCAATGTAACCAAAATTAGAAGGGAAGCAACAAATTGGGAAACAATCTTCATAACAAAAACCTCTGACAAAAATCTAATTACCCAAATTTATAAAGAGCTAAACCAGTTGTACAAAAAATCAAGCCATTCTCCAATTGAAAAATGGGCAAGGGACATGAATAGGCACTTTTCAGTTAAAGAAATCAAGACTATTAATAAACACATAAAGAAGTGTTCTAAATCTCTTATAATCAGAGAGATGCAAATCAAAACAACTCTGAGGTATCACCTCCACCTAGCAGATTGGCCAATATGACAGCAAAGGAAAGTAATGAATGATGGAGATGTGGCAAAGTTGGGATATTAATGCTTTTCTGGTGAAGCTGTGAACTGATCCAACCATTCTGGAGGGCAATTTGGAACTATGCCCAAAGGGTGCTAAAAGACTGTCTGCCTTTTGGTCCAGTCATAGCACTGCTGGGTTTGTACCCCAAAGAGATAATAAGGAAAAAGACATGTACAAGAATATTCATAGCTGCACTCTTTGTGGTGGCCAAAAATTGGAAAATGAGGGGATACCCTTTAATTGGGGAATGGTTAAACAAATTGTGGCATATGTTGGTGATGGAATACTATTGTGCTAAAAGGAATAATATAATGGAGGAATTCCATGGAGACTGGAACTACCTCCAGGAAGTGATGCAGAGTGAGAGGAGCAGAACCAGGAGAACATTGTACACAGAGACTGATACACTGTGGTACAATGGAATGTAATGGACTTCTCCATTAGTGGCAATTCAATGTCCCTGAACAATCTGCAGGGATCTAGGAGAAAAACACTATCCACAAGCAGAGGGCAAACTGTGGGAGTAAAAACACCGAGGAAAAGCAACTGCTTGACTACAGAGGTTGAGGGGACATGCTAAATGAGCACCCTAATGCAAATACCAACAAAAGGAAATGGGTTAGGATCAAGGACACATGAGATACCCAGAGGAATTGCACATTGGCTAGGGGAGGGGTGCCAAGGGGTGGGGGAGAGGAAAAGAAAATTATCTCTGTTTCCAATGAATAATGTAGGAAAATGACCAAATAAAATGTTTTAAAAACTCAAAAAAAAAAGTAGCAACCAAGATAGCATAATGGGGCCATATATTTAGATTTGGAAGAGACAATACCATTTAACCCATTTCCCTCATTTAATAGTTGGAAAAAAATGAGACCCATAGATGATAAAATACTTACTCAAAATCACAGTCAAAAAGACACAAAGCCAAGACTACAGACCAGATTTTCTGGCACCAAACATAGTACTTTTTGTACCATTTTGGTTCTAATTTCTCTCCACTGCCCCCACCTCAATATCTTTCTTATATACCCAGAGAGGACACTCAGATAATCCTTGAGTATCCCTCTAACTAAAAATAGAATCATTAGAAGAATTTTTAAAATAAAATTTATTATAAAAGAGACATGATTATTTATTATATTTTATTATATTATAAAAGAGACTGACAATTTGAGTTTAGGGTTTTTTAGAGTCAGTTTGTACCATATCTACACACAAGTAAAACATCAATATACACTTGATTTCTGATTTTTCTGCAGGCAACAGACATTGCTCTCTCTTACCTAGCTAAATTACAAGTAACTCATGCTCATCATACCACTCAAGCATAGTCATGGAGCAGCGGCCTCTTTGACACTTCAGGGCACATGGGGACTCCTTGAGTCACAATTTATCCATACCTACTCATCCTATGTGATTCTAGTCCATGTTAACCCCAAGATCCTCAAGGGGAAATCTCACCTTTCAAATATCTTCTCTTATTATTTATAGGTGATCTAAAAATTGAGACTCAATACCCTTTTCCCCCTTTTCCAACACTCCACTAACACTACAAAAATAGAATATTATAAATGTTTAAGATACATTTCTTTTAGTTTGTTTTATGGATTGTCATTGTCTAAGAAGTCATTAGCCTACTAGCTAATGTTTCACTCAATACTGAACAAAATTGCCCTCAGACAAGAGACTTGGGTTAATACTAGTCCTCATTCTAAGACTTCTCAAAAGGGTAAGGACGACCAAGACCCATGTACCATTGCAAAGTCTTTGAGAATCCACAGTAACCTACGGGCTCCAATGAAGAATGAAAGTTAGGCTTCTATTTTGGTCATCTCAACAGTATTTAGAACACATCAGAAATGTGCTTTAGAAAAATAAATAGGAAAAGAACAAAAGAAAACCTTGCTCTTTCTAGGTCCTATGCATAGAACTGATGCCAAACAGCATATATTCCTGCTCTACTTCTTCTAAAAGAAAAACAAAACAGAGTTCAGATTCTGGCTCTTTTCTATGCAGTGGGTGCTTTCATTAAATGATAGCTTTGAAATAAGCTTTGGGAAAGTTGGTTGTTAGGGAGAAATTATCGAAGAGGGGACATGGAGAGCTTAGTTACTTGGTATGCTGGGAGACAGGCTTATAATGGGTGGAGAATGACTTTGTGTTGGGGTAGATTCTTCCTCCAGAGCCTTGTTCTTGTCACCAAGAAACTTTTCCTGCTCTTGGGCGGTCCCTGGGGTCTCCAGAGAAGGGGCAGGGATGCTCTCAGGTCTGTCTGACACACCGCAGATGGTGAAAGATGTATTGAGAGTCTGAATACTAAAGTATGGGCGCACAGGGCCAGAGAAGGAGGCTGGGGGGAAGTTGTAGATGTGAGACCCATCTGTCATGTTGTAAAATGAGACTTTTCCTGCCTCATAATCCAGGAATATGCCTATCTGCTCTGGGGGCTTCCCCAGGGATGGAGCCACTGACTGTTTACTAACTATTGGCTGAAATGTCCCGTCACTGCATCCTACGGCCCAGAACCCCATTCCTGGGGACTCTCTGACCCACCCACTCCTTTTTGCACTTTCCCTACAAATTCCAAGCTGCCAAGTGGCTTTATTCTGAGCCTCCATTGCCACCTTCACCTCCCAGTAACATCTCCCAGAGGTGATGGGCTCCCGGCCCAGGACACTGAATGTTTCTTCTGCACTCTTTACTTCATTTTCCACTCTCATGAATTTCCCATTCTCAGAGAGAACGAGGCCAGGATGAGCAGAGGCTGGATCCAGAGTCACATTCACTGCAGAAAGAGACACAAGGTCAATACAGGTGCAGGAGAAAGTGTGGCTTAGGGGCCAGGAGGAACCTAGGACCAAGGAAACACCACACGGAGAGGCCTTTCAGAGCCTTCAGCAGAAGCTGGGCTGTTGCCTGTCTGACTGGCTCCCAGCCTCTCCCGAATGAGTCCCTGCCACAGATTCCTCTCTGCACAGTGGCCACCTTCATCTGAAGAGCTCAGCAGCTGAGATCCAATGCTAAAACTCGTATTATGAAATGCCTTTGCAAAAGAGACAGTGCAGGATGGCTAAGTCCAGTGTAAATATTGTGTCTGTCCTTCACCTGCACCTGCTTTCTCATTCCTGAATGCCTTTTCCATAACTTAGGCTAGTGGGGAAAGGAAGAACATGTTCTGTTCTGTACCCCTGGGGGAAGCCTAGAATCAATGCACAGGATAAAAGAGATGCAGTATGCGAGGATCAGTGGGACAGTCCCACAGTGAGACCATTGCTGACTCCACAGAATCTTTGCATCCTCCCTCAATGGAATTGGAATGGAAAATGGAATTCTAGTGCCCCTTCTGCCCTTTTTGTCCAACCATGATCTCTTTGACTTTAATACAAGTTACTTTCCTCTTCCCCTATGAATGTGTACAAGAACTTGATGCTCATCGCACTCAAGCAGGCCTTCAGATACAGGAGATCTCATGGCTCAGCCTGTGCTTCTCTGCAAGCTAAATGTCCTCTCTCAAAGGTAGTTGGAGAATATTTGCAATATTGATAGGAGTTAGCAAGTGGTGTTTGTGTTCTGGGGAAGAAAGTAGATTGTGGAAGAACAAACAAGAGAAAAGCTTGAGATGGTGAAGAAGAAAACTGCCTCCATGTCTAAATGAATAAAGACTAAGACCTGGGAGGAAAGGATCACAGAACTAGAGCAATCAAGACTTGAGAAATGGGTAACATAAGTCTTCAGTCTTACACAGAGGGAAATAACCAGCAATTCTCAATCTCCCTTAGGAAAGAACAGAAAGAAACTGGCTTATATTTTTTAACTAAAGGATTTAATTGACACATAAATAGTAATCTGCAGATAAAGGGGATTCAGACTTTCTAGGAAACCCTTATTTCCATCTTAGAATTAATATTGTATATTGGTTCCAAGGTAGAAGATCAGTAAGCACTAGGCATTGGGGATAAAGTGACTTGACCAACGTCTTTCAGATAAGAAATGTCTGGGGCCACATTTGAACCCAAGACCTCCCAACTCTAGACCTGGCTCTTAATCCACGAAACCATCTAGCTGCCTTGCAAACTTTCAAATGAGAACAATGGAATATCTTCTTCAGGTCCAAAAAGAAAAATGGAATCTTTTGGCCTAATATGATTTAATGGGAGTCCAGAAGACAAAGTTAAAATTACTTACATGCATCAAAATGTTGCTTTCTCCAGTCTGAAAGAGAACACAGATGCATGTGTCGTGCACACACACACACACACACACACACACACACACACACACACAATTAAAGGTGAGGTAAGGCTCTGAACTGCCTGAAGGCAGAAAAATGTTCCCTCATCTTTGCCACCATTAACTTTGGATCTTCCTCCCACTCCCAGGAATCATGTCTATATGTCAGAGTCTTCCATTTAAGAGAAAGGCAAAAGTCCCCTGAAATAGGAGCTACGGTGATCCTGGGGAAGAGGAGAGACTCACCAGCATATATGTGGGCCTTCCTCCAGGCTGAAAGGAAACAAAAAGATGAAACTGCATGTGAAGAACTTCCTTTATCTATGCTCAAAGTTTTGTTCTTGGGCAGTGAAAGTTAAATTGCATGAAAAGGAATACCACTGAGAACTTTTTCAATTAGAGCTTCGCTCTCAATTAAGCAACCCGCATTTATTAAATGCCTGCTACATACCAGGCACTCTGCTGGATGTTGTGGATACAAATACAAAATTTGAAACTCTCTCTAGTCTGAAGCAACTTAAAAATAAATCTTAAATATAAAGGGGCTAAACATACTTAAGCACAGGGTAGATACATACAAAGTTGTTTGGCAAGTGAGTACTAGCAATTGAGTGTCAGAGGAACAGGAAAATCTTCATGTAGAAGGTAGTGTTTGAACGGGGTCTTGAAAGAAGAGAGCCCTTCCAAGAAGTGCAGAGTCAATGTTTTCTAGGCATACGGAATGAGCAATGCAAAGTGGGGAAACAGGAGTTAGAGTTTCACATGTGAGGAACAGAGAAAAGGCCATTTTGCCTGCATCACAGAGTACTGATAATTTATTTTTCCCAGAGGCATTAATATTCCAAAGGAGACTATCAAGTAGGAAGAAATATAGTTACATCGATAGTTATGGAAAATCATTTTGATAACAACATATTTGATGAGGATGGCGAGTGGAGTGAAGTGAAGGGAGAAACAAAGAAGAGAAACCAATGAGAAAGCCATTGCAATCAATTCGCAGAGCTTACCCTAAGATGTTTCCTGTGTGAATGGAGAAAAGGTGTTAGATAGGGGAAAAAAGAGATGTTATGGAGGTAGAAATGGCAAGATCTAGTAAATTGCTAGATATGTAAAGTGAGGGAGAGTAAGAGTTATTTTCTATTCATTTCTAAGTTTACCAACTACTATGGATGATGAAAATTGTGGTACCTTCAACAGAAATAGGAAAGTTTAGAAGAGGAGAGGAAAGAAAATGAGTTTACTTTGGGACATGGTGAGTTTGAAATTTCTAATATACAACTGGTAATTTGGGATTAAAAGCACCAACAAGAAACTGGGGCTAGATACATAGAAGTGTGAATTGTCTGCTTAGAAAAGATAGTTATATTCATGGGAGCTGATGTGTTAAATAGGAAAGAGTATATAGAGAGAAGAGGACCTAGTGCAGAATATCCATATATGGATGATAAACTTGCACAAGAGACAGTGAAGGAAGTTGGGCAAATAGGAGAGAAATGAGAGAGGTGTCATGAAGCCTTTAGGATAAAGGAACTCTTGAGGATTGCAGCCAATGCAGTGTTCTATAAAGTGAATTAGTCTAGACATTCTGGTTAATAATTTGGAATTATGTGACAGAAGAAAATTATCAAATTTTTCAATAGCCCAGAAATATCACTATTATGCATGTTTCAAAAAAAGGGGCCTGTATAAAGCTAAATATTCAGAGCATAATTTTTTGTGGTATCAAAACTTTGGTTAGAAAGAGGGTACTCCTAATTTATGGAGAAGTTAATCATATTATAATATTGCAATGTCATGAAATACTTCACCTTAAGAAATTATTTATGTAAAGAAATCAAATAAACATGAAACACTTGTTTGAAATGATGCAGAGTAAAGATGATCCATGAGAACAATATACGCAATGACCACAACTTTGTAAATGAAAATGGCAAACACTAAAGGTCAAAGTCAACTCACATTAAATGCAATGACCAATCTTGGCCCTGAGGACAAAAAAATATTTCTTCCTCTCATTAGAGAGCTAGGAAGTTACAGGTATGACATTTCTTGCATTGTGATTTGTAGTCACAGTTGGGGGAGATTTTGTTTAACTGGTTTTCTGGTCACAAAGGATAGAAAGACTACATAAAGGAATGGTTGTATAAAAAATGAAATGCATGGATAAAAAATAAAATGGCTTTCTTCATAGGCTCTATTCTATAATAAATTTTTCCCATTCCATAAGCATAATATATGTATGGTCAGTGTGTGTGTGTGTGTGTGTGTGTGTGTGTGTGTGTGTAATCATGCACTGGTATGGAAGGTTGTATCTCCCACAGAGAAAGTAGGCAGAGACTACTGATTTGAGTAAAAGTGAGAATTACTCACCTGAATCATAGAGATGCTTTCTTTTTTCTGAAAAGCAACAATTATAAATGAATCATGCTGAAGTTGGTCCTGGGTGGGACACAAGCTGAATTCAGTTGTGGGGGGAAGTTGAACTTACCAAGCTCTGTTCTGAGATTATCTGAAAGAGAAAGAAATTACATAAATCTAAGCTCTGCAAAAAGGAAAGGTTTTTGCTCCTTCAATACCAGACGAGAGTGATCCTTTCCTAGATCTAAGAAACCTTCCTAAAAACACCAGTTTTCCTTGCTCTGGAATTCTGTCATGATGCTGTCCTTTCTGGAGTCTGGAATTTGTCTTCGTTGGCCCTCATATCATCTCTCTCTCTGTCTCTCTCTCTCTCTTTCTGTCTGTCTGTCTCTCTCTCTCTCCCCCGCCCCCCTTTACTTGGTCCTCATCACTCCACAAACCAAGACAAAGTTCCTGCTCATTTCCCCACTTTGCTTTTCTCCTTTACCTTTGTCTTTTTTATCCTCCTTCTTTTCCTGGAGCAATTTCTTTGTTTTCTTCCTTTCTTTCAGGATGAAAAAGATACTGATTCCAAGGAGAATTCCCACCACAGGTAAGATCCCACTCAGGGCTTTCTTCCAGGGAGAAGTCTTAGGGAAGAAGGACTCTATTGAGAAACCCAAGGGGATCAGGAGAGATACATACCAAAAATAAGCCCTTTTCCTTCCACTATGGTTCTTTCCCCTGTCCCATCTACCCCAACTCTAATCATTCTCTTTAGGACTGAGAACTGACCTGGGATGTCAATGGCTGATATCTTCTCCTGACTCAGGAGCTTGTTGCAGATGGAGCAGGATACATTTCTAACAGAGCTCTCTTGGACCACAATCAATGCCTTCACGTGGAAGAAACCAGCTTCATCTTGGGCCTGGGTCTCAGAGAGGGAGGATAACTTCCCTCCCCTATTGTCTCTCCACTGCACCTGGGGCTGTGGGAACCATCCATCTGTCATGCATGCCAACTTAACCCCTCCATCCTCGTGCCCTTCCAAGCGGAGGTGAGGAGCAGAACCTAGACCTAGAGAGAGAAGCCAGAGACCTGAGAGCCCTCAGGAGCAGAAATCATCATGGCTACAGAATTCATCATCTTTCTACATCAACATGCCTTAGAGAAAACGAGAGAAGGGCTGAGGCTGTGCTCCATGAGCCTGGGAGCTCCTTGAGAGCAAAGGCTATCTTTTGCCTTTCCTCATA
The DNA here is from genome assembly GCF_027887165.1 of Monodelphis domestica. Lineage (NCBI taxonomy): Eukaryota > Metazoa > Chordata > Mammalia > Didelphimorphia > Didelphidae > Monodelphis > Monodelphis domestica. Next base: position 267,738,890 of record NC_077228.1, on the reverse strand, counting down.
TCCCTAGGACTTAGCAAATAGCAGGTGTCTAATAAGTGCAAGTTGACTACCTTTTCCCAACTAAACAGATAGGAAGACAGAAGCCGATAACAGGGAAGTAATTTCCCAGATTCCGAGCTTGTATTAAGAATCATTCCTTTCTTCAAGTGTTCTCTATCTCTTAAGACTTCAAGTAACTCTGAAATTGCCTATGGAGTCCTGTAAAAGGAACAAAGTGAAATTTCCCTTCTTATCTCTGGATAGATAGAATGTGTGTGTATGTGTGACCAGTATTTTAAATTGATACTTATAACTACAGAATTTCTATGTATTCCTTCTTATAAGATGGATCTATTAGGCAGACTTTCTACTCCTGACTTCCCAAGGTGTTAGTGTTGTTGCAATTGTGTTGGTTTCAGTTCATGTTCAGACAGTTGTTTTTAGCTGTATCAGAAAAGGATTGTCTTAATTCCATCTTTCATCAAAGTAAGAAAAAGGAGACAAAGAATCATTCATCTGTGCTCCACTCCCAGCATTGCTTTCCAAGGTGGTGTGGGTGGTATAGGTCTAAGGAGTGGAGGATATCAAAGTAGATAAAGAAAATAGCCATGCTAATAGCACATACTTCTCAACATATATTTATATGAGACGTTAAAGAAAGGTGTCAATAAATTCATGGATATAATTCTGCCAGAGATTATGTTATTATTATGTTATATTATAAATTATTATATATTAAGGATATGATGGCTGTTGTTTAGTTGTCTGATTCTTCATGGCCTCATTTTAAGGTTTTCTTAGCAAGACACTGGAGTGGTTTGCCATTTCCTTCTTCAGCTCATTTTACAGAGGAGGAACTAAGGAAAACATGGTTAAGTGACTTGGTCACACAGCCAATAAGTGTCTGAGGCCAGATTTGAACTCATGAAGAACCCCACACTTTATCCATTGTTCCACCTCAATGCCTAGGATATCATAGACACATCCCCAACCACAGAGGTTGAAATCATGGAAGAAAGCACTCTTCCATGTCCACATATCTATTCATAAAAAGGGATACTTTAGACTTATGCAAATCATATTATCATTGCAAAACATTTTGGCAGCTATTATCTCATTTGACTCTGTAAGTCTTAATGGAGTACTAGACTTGGCCAGGTAGAAAGACTATTATTTACATTTTTAAGATAAAAGGACTGAGATTCAGACAGTCAAAATGGTAGACAGAGATCAAGTAATAAAATTTGTTTCAACCCAGGTCTTGCGATTCCAAGAAAAAATATTTCTTCCATGCTACAGTTGAACCAATATCAGACACAGAACACTGAGAGAAGTGGAACTTGGCACTGCTAAAAAATGGAATGTGTAATTTGAATCTACAAGAGTTGTGATGAGAAATAATGATGGACACACATGGTACTGTCCCATCAAAAAGGGCTCATCTTTCCAAACAAACCGCTTACCTGCCACCTTCACTTCGAGACTCGCTTGTTCATATACATCTCCTTTTCTAAAATAGCACTGGTACTTTCCATTGTCTGATATTTGGACGTTGTAAATCTTCACAGCCAACCTCCCCTCAGTAATGAATTCACTTATAAGTTCTGTCCTCCCTGTATATTCCACCAGTTGTTCGTCAGTCTCTTCCTTCCCCTTTTGGAACACGAACACAGCTTCAGAGAACTGGGAGCGAAACCACCTGACTTCCATGTGCTCCGCACTCATCAAGGGGGAGAGGAGGCAGGGCAGTATGATGTCCGTACCCAGTAAGGCCACAATGGGCTCAGTTGGTCCAAGCACCACAAATTGTTCTGTTAATTAGAGAAACAGGAGATAGATGGGAGGAAAGGAAGATGAGCATTCTATTCCTCAAAGGATATTTCCTTTCCTTAGGAGGAAAGGGAATTGACATAATAATTATTATAAAACCTCTATGGGAAAGCATGTGTATAGATTTTTCCAAGGAATTTACTTTCAAACGAACTTATTTTTTCTGACTCTCTTGAGACTAATAATGTTGATCTACCCTAGTGAACTGATGCTTCTATAAAGTGTTCTTTGGGGGACCCATTAAAGTTAGGAGTGTATGGATTACTGTCAATGATCTAACATGTGTAGACTATGGAAAGAGGTAGAACTATTGGTCATCTCCAAGGCTACTGATTCTATGTGTTCCGGTTAGTGTCTCATTCAAATTTTTTTATCCATAATAGAAAAAAAACAGAAAAGGAAAAAGACAAATATTCTTACCTGTGCCCCACACAGGCATCTGCAGAGAAAAAAGGAACATGAGGCAGATGAATAGAAAGGAGCTTAGGAAACCCATCTTGCTCAGAGCTGCAAACATGGAAACTAGAAAATAGAATCAAATAATTAACAAATATTGATTTAATTAGTTAAATAAATGTTTTCTGTGTGTATAGGTCTTATAAAGAGGCATCTGTACTGTTTGCTATAACAACCCTACCTAAGTCCTACAAACCCCTATAAATCTTGATCAAAAGGCCAGTGATTCCCTGAAGGAACGCAAAGAGCAGGCAAACAGGTAATGGAGCACCCAGCAATTATTTCCTTTCTTCCTTTTCCTTTGAAATTCAATAATGCAGTAACTTTCTTAGAAGCCATGCTCTATGGGAGGTCCTAGGTTCAAATTTGACCCCAGACACTTCCTAGCTGTGTGACCCTGGGCAAGTCACTTGACCCCCATTGCCTAGCTCTTACTGCTCTTCTGCCTTGGAAGCAACACACAGTATTTATTCTAAGACAGAAGGTAAAAGTTTTTTTTAAAAAGCCATGCTCTGCAGGGAGAACTCTCCAATGGTAAGGGCTTTCTTGACTTTTATTTAAGAGGGTTTGAAAAGCTGAGAGAAAGAAAGAAATAGCTTTTTTTATGACTTTAGCCCCTTCAATGTAACCATTGCTTCCTTGAGCTTCCTCTCATAATCCAGGATGTATATATGGGAAGTGGGGGAGATAAAATAATAAATGGATCTGACATGCTATGTCTTCTGCACCCACATTTTATCTGCATAATATCTTCCCATCTCTTCCTTTTCCCACCCCACCCCCCACAGTTCAGAGGCACCACACAATACTCACATTTTTTCTCCTTATAATCAGTGAGACACTCTGGAGTTTCTCTTCAGTCTGACTGCTCACACGAGGCTGGGACAATGGTAGATTCGGTGCTCTTCCTGCTCTTCATTCTGACAAAGTTATGATGCATTCCTATTTTTTGTGATCTGGGAATTGGCTGTCCTTCTGGAAGGATACAATATGATTATCCCAGAAAAAAAAATCAAGTATCCAGGAAATCTATGCAATAGACATCTCTCCAGAGCAATTCAACCTTTCTTAGGCCTCTTAGATTGCTTCTGAAAATGAAAGGAGAAAAAAAAAACAAGGAAAGAAACTTTGGCCTGGACTCTGATCTATTTATGATGATGACATAAAAAGTATCTGCATAAGGCAAGATCAATTAAAATCGCTGATTTCAGTATAAGCTGGGGCTACGAGGGACCTTTTTTTTCAGATTGCTTATCTTTTCAATGTTACAGTTATACTACTATTAATTCTTTGCCTAGTTCTGTTCATTTTCTTCTGTATCTCTTCATTTGAGTTGTCCCAGGTTTCTCTAGAACTATCCATTTCCTCATTTCTTATGGTCCTATTGTATTCCATTGCATTCATATACTCTTAAATTCTTTAGTCATTTCCAATTGATTGGTGACCCCCTCAGTTTCTAGTTCTTTGCTGAAGAGGTCCAGCCTCTCCAAAGATCTGTGAGTGGATCCTAGTCACACTGGAGGGAAGCCAACGTCTGAAAAACAATGGGGAAGGGGTTTTAAGACTAAGTAAAGAGACGAAGAGGGAAAATAACATACAAGGGACACAGAGTTACAGTGTGATGTCTGCCCAGGAGACAAGTCAGTGAGAGAGAGCTCTTGTCTCTGACCATTTATTATAACTTTTTTAGCCTTAGCAGTTTGGGGGGTATCTATTGAACAATTGAAGCAGCAAAGGTTTTTACATAAGATTACGAGTCCAATTACAAAGATAATGAACAGGTGGTAACACAATTTTTTGGCCAGGTGCCCAGGAAAGAAGCCCATTTGAAAGCCCTTCCTGACATAAGTCAAAACTTCTTCCCAGAAGCCTGATCCAAACTTATTCAGATGTTAAGGGTAAATCTTATTCTCCTTACTTAGTCTTAAAACCCCTTCCCCATTGTTCTCCAGTCTTTGGCTTCCCTCCAGTGTGACTAGGATCCACTCACAGATCTTTAGAGAGGCTGGACCTCTTCAGCAAAGAACTAGAAAACCTTACAAATTCAAAAAGATCTATTTTCAGCCTGTCTGCCAGCTGCAGCTTCATTTCTTTGAAAGTACAATTTTTACCCCCATCCAATTGAAAGATTCAGAAATCAATCATGTGACATATTAGAAATATATCCATATGTCTGATCCATGAGCACTTTGCTCATTAGAATCAGCTTCTGAATACATCTTTAATATCTTCATAATTCGTCATTTACTGAAACCCTTCATTTGCCACTCCAAAATGAGCTGCTATAAATGCTTTTGTATATGTGGGTCCTTTTTTCTCTCTTTGACCACCTTGTAGGTCTAGGAGGACTAAATGGTATAGAGAATTTGGCAGTTTAGAATTTGGCATAGTTCCAAATTGTTTTTCCCAATGACTATACCAATTCAAAGACCTATTAATAATGCATCAATATACTTGTTGTTCAGAAACCTTACCCCAGCATTTGCCATTTGCCATTTGCCAATTTTCACAATTCCATCCTCCCAAGCTCCCTAGATTACAACCTCACATCTTCACTCCCTCATCCCTCATATTCAATCTGTTATTAAGGCCTGTCATTGATAAGAGTAAAGTAAATCAAAACTACTCTGAGACTCAGACTTGGACAACTGACAAAAATTATAAAAAATAGAATCAATCAATGTTAGCAAGACTATGCAAAAATACTCACTAATTCATTGTTAATGGATCTGTAAATTGCTTTGAAAAGCAATGTGAAATTATACTAAAAAACTGACTAAAACAACATGCATAACCTTGACCCAGAGTAATATTGCTACTTTTATCCTAAACAGAAACAAAGATAGAAAGGTATTTCATATATCATATATCCACATACATGGAGCAGAGCTGTTTGCAGTAGCAAAGGACTGAAAACAATATAAATTGGGAAATGGAAAAATAAATTGTGGTTGATTGATAACATAGAATATTATTATGCAGAAAGGCATAATGAATATGAATAATACAGAAAAGCAAGAGAACTAACTAAGAAAAGCAAAATCAGAGAAAGAAAATTATAGACCAATTTCATTATGAATATGGATACAAAAGTCCTAGCTGGAAGACTACAACAATATATCACAAAGTTTATACATTGTGACCAAACAACATTTATACCAAAAATGTAGTACTGGTTTAACAAGAAAAACTATCAAAATAATTGATTATGCTAATAAATTAACAAAAATCATGTGGCTATATCAATAGATGCAGAAAAGGCTTTTGACAAACTACAACACTCATTAAAAATACTGGAAAGATTAGGTATAAATTGATTTTTTCTTAAAGTAATGATGAGTCATCTATATTAAAGCCATGAGAAACCATTATTTATAATGGGGGAAAGCTGGAAGCCTTCCTAATAAAATCAGAAGTAAAACAAGGATTCCCACTATCACCAATACTATTTATTAGAAATAGCAATAAGAGAAGAAAAAGAAACTGAAGGAATCAGGTTGGGCGAGGAGATTTTAAAACTAGCTCTTCTGATGATAATGTGGTATATATTGAAAACCCTAGAGACTCAACTAAAAAATTAATTGAAACAATTGATAATTTCATTAAAGTATTAAGATATAAAATAAATGCACATAACTCATCATTATTTCTACATATCACTAACAAAGACCTGCAAGAAGAAATAGAAAGAGATACTTCAATTAAGTCACCATAGAGAGAATAAATACTTGGAAATATATATCTACCAAAATATACTAGGAACTACTTTTTATGCAAATAAAGTTAGATTTAAATAATTAAAGAATTATTAATTGTTCATGGGTAGGCAGAGTCAATATAATTAAAATGACAATCTTACCCGAACTAACAACCTACTTTTTCAATGCTATACCAATTAAATTATCAAAAGACTATTTTATTGTGCTAGAGAAAATAATAAAATTCATTTGGAAGAACAAAAAATCAAGAATATGAAAGGAATTAATGAAAAAAGTATAAAAGAAGGCGATCTACTAGAATGATTTCAAATTGTATTATAAAGAAGTAATTATCAAAAACTATCTGGTACTGGCTAAGAAATAGATTGATCAGTGGAATAGAACAGACATAAAACAAGTAGGAGCAAAATATTATAATAACCTCATATCTGACAAAAGTAAAGATCCAAGTTTTGGGAACAAGTGGTGCTGAATAATGATCCCCTTGGAGATAAAAATCGAGGACCATAAGTATTGTCAGGTGATCAGAAGTCAGAGCAAAGGAAGAACATTCCAAGCACAGGGAACAGTCAGAAAATACCCAGATCTGAGAGTGTCTTGTTCATGGAACAGCAAGGAAACCAGTGTCATTGGATCAAACAATATATGTAGGGGAGCAAGACTGGAAATGTAGAAGGGGGCTAAATGATGATTTACTGATTTAGAAAAAACCATAACAAAGTTCATTTGGAAGAACAAAAGATCAAGGATATCCAGGGAAATAATGAAAAAAAAATACAAAGGAAGGGGGTCTTGCAGTCCCAGATCTCAGACTATATTACAAAGCAGCGGTCATCAAAACAATTTGGTACTGGCTAAGAGACAGAAAGGAGGATCAGTGGAATAGACTGGGGGCAAGCAACCTCAGCAAGACAGTATATGACAAACCCAAAGATCCCAGCTTTTGGGACAAAAATCCACTATTTCATAAAAACTGCTGGGAAAATTGGAGGACAGTGTGGGAAAGATTAGGCTTAGATCAACACCTCAAACCCTACACCAAGATAAATTCAAAATGGGTGAATGACTTGAACATAAAGAAGGAAACTATAAGAAAATTAGGCGAACACAGAATAGTATACATGTCAGACCTTTGGGAAGGGAAATACTTCAAAACCAAGCAAGAATTAGAAAGAGTTACAAAATGTAAAATAAATCATTTTGACTACATCAAATTAAAAAGGTTTTGTACAAACAAAACCAATGTAACCAAAATCAGAAGGGTAGCAACAAATTGGGAAACAATCTTCATAAAAACCTCTGACAAAGGTTTAATTACTCAAATTTATAAAGAACTAAATCAATTGTACAAAAAATCAAGCCATTCTCCAATTGACAAATGGGCAAGGGACATGAACAGGCAGTTCTCAGCCAAGGAAATCAAAACTATTAATAAGCACATGAAAAAGTGCTCTACATCTCTTATAATCAGAGAGATGCAAATCAAAACAACTCTGAGGTATCACCTCACACCTAGCAGATTGGCTAACATGACAGCTATGCAAACTAATGAATGCTGGAGGGGATGTGGCAAAGTGGGGACATTAATTCATTGCTGGTGGAGTTGTGAATTGATCCAACCATTCTGGAGGGCAATTTGGAACTATGTCCAAAGGGTGATAAAAGATTGTTTGCCCTTTGATCCAGCCATAGCACTGCTGGGCTTGTACCCCAAAGAGATAATGGACAAAAAGACTTGTACAAGAATATTCATAGCTGCGCTCTTTGTGGTGGCCAAAAATTGGAAAATGAGGGGATGCCCATCAATTGGGGAATGGCTGAACAAATTGTGGTATATGTTGGTGATGGAATACTATTGTGCTCAAAGGAATAATAAAGTGGAGGAATTCCATGGAGACTGGAACAACCTCCAGGAAGTGATGCAGAGCGAAAGGAGCAGAACCAGGAAAACGTTATACACAGAGACTGATACATTGTGGTACAATCGAAGGTGATGGACTTCTCCATTAGTATCAATGCAATTTCCCTGAACAATCTGCAGGGATCTAAAAAAAAAATACTACCCACAAGCAGAGGATAAACTGTGGGAGTAAAAACAGAGATGAAAAACAACTGCTTGACTACAGGGTTGGAGGAGATAAGACTGAGGAGAGACTCTAAATGAACACTATAACGCAAATTCCAACAACAGGGAAATGGGTTCGAGTCAAGAACACATGTGATAACCAGTGGAATCATGCGTCGGCTTTTGGAGAGGGAAAGGGGGGGAGGGGAGGAAAAGAAAACGATCTTTGTTTCCAATGAATAATGTATGAAAACGACCAAATAAAATAATGTTTAAATTTTAAAAAAAGCAAAAAAAAAAAGAAGTGATCAGAGAAATTAGAGCAGCATAAGTAGACTTGACAATCATTAGCATAAAAAAAGTTATTAAGTCCAAGGAAACTGATGAGATCATCAAGTGAAATAGTCTAAAGGAAGAAAAAAAGAGGGATTAGGACAGAAACCTAAAGGACACTAACTCTAGTTAGAAAGCACAATCTGGGAGGTCAGGCAAAAAGAGACAAATAAGGAGAGGTAAGAAAGGTAGGAGGAAAATTAGGAGAGAATGGTGTCACAAAAACTTCAATTTGAATCTGGGTCTTCCCAAATTGAGAGCTAACACTCTATCCATTGTACTACCTAGTTGCCTTGCAAGTCTGAATTATAAACCTTACACCTACTTATTAATTTCTGTATCAGCTATAATTGCCATAAAAATATGAATGCACATCTGCTCATCAGTCTCCCCTCCTGCATTTGGAATATCAGAGAGTTCCAGAATCTCTCTAACTACTGCTATTTATTTAGAGAGAAAGGGGCAAAAGGAAAAGGAAATTCTTTGAAAGTATCAGACTGTGAGGAAATTCCCTATTGGGATAAGCCTTTCAAATACAGTGTAACCTTAGAGACCACCACTGGTCAAAGTCTTCTCCCCAAGCATTTGCTGAAATATTCTCATTCTTCATGTCTCTTTTTCTACTGATTTGGCTTAGCAGAGGAAAACTTCTCTGCTAAGGGGGAACTTCTACATGATTAAATTCATTATATATTAATGTTCCTGCTACATAAGCTAGTCTTGAGCTAAGTGCTGGGGATACAAGAAAGAAACTGAAACCATCCTTGTCCTCAGTGACTTTGTACTGTGATCTATGGGTAAGAGATAGAAGTGAGAAACAGCTTCAATGAGAGACAAAATCACACATTTGGGGAAACAGTCAAAGGGAACGAGAAACCTTTGGAAAGCATGAGCTTGTGGGGGCAGCTGGGTAGCTCAGTAGATTGAGAACCAAGTCTAGAGACAGGAGGTCCTAGATTAAAATCTGGCTTCAGACACTTCCCAGCTGTGTGACCCTGGGCAAGTCACTTGACCCCCATTGCCTAGCCCTTACCACTCTTCTGCCTTGGAACCCACACACAGTGTTGATTCCAAGATGGAAGGTAAGAGTTAAAAAAAAAAATGAGCTTGTGAACTTTTTTCAGTCAAAGCTATCATCAACATTGTTGGTAGAGTTGTGAACAATTTGGGAAAACAATTTGGAAATATTTGAATGAAGTGCTAATATGTCCATACTTTTTGACCAAGAGATTCCAGTACTAGAGTTATGCCTTAAGGAGATCATTGATAAGAAGAGGCCCCATAGATGCAAAAATATTTCTAGCCATACTTTTAGCACTACCAAAAATTTGAAAACTAAGCAGCTGCCCATTGATTGAGTACTGCTGAAACAGATGGTAGTACAGGATGATAATGGAATATTGATGTCCTTTAAGAAATTTCTATATGATGAATAGAGAAAAGCATGGAAAAATCTACATGAACTTAGGCAGAGTGAAAAAGACAGACCAAGGAAACAATCTAAATAATGAGTACCCAATATAATGGAACGAACAGCCACACAACCAAAATACAAAAGTGTATTTGATAACAAAATTATGAAGATAAAATGTGGCTCAAATGAGGATATCTAAGAAAATGCTACCAATCCACCTCTTCATAGATATGGAGGGAGGGGTCAACAAATATTGAAAATGGCACATTTCATCAGACTTTTTCAATCTACTAATTGATTTGTTGCACTGCTTTTTCCTTTGTTTTCTTTTTTGAAAAACTATCTGTCATACTATTGTATATCTAGAAATGCTCTTTTTGATGAGTTAGCTCAGAATAAAAAAATGAAATAAGCAGTGATATGTTTCAAATGGTGCCTATCCTGAAACTGCATAGTCAGATTGCCATGTGAACCAGGAGGATATAATTAAAATAACATTTAAAATAAACACAGTAAGGGAGCCTAGGAATGAAGGCATTTATTATTTAAATTAAGAAAGTAAAAAAGTTTACTTTGGTCTAGATCCAGACTCCATCAGTTCTTTCTCTGGAAGCAGATGTCACTTTTTACAATGGGCTCTTTGGGATTGTTTTGGATCAGTGTATTGCTGAGAATAGTGATGTTGTTCACAACTCTTCTCTATGTCGTCTTGCTTGGTATGTCTGCATGAAGTATATAGTCATCTAGGTGGCATAGTGGATAGATTGCCAGACCTGGAGTCAGGAAGACATTCCTGAGTTCAAACCTGGCCTCAGACACTTACTGGCTGTAAAGTCATTTATCCAAGGCAAAAATTCCCTTAACCCTGTTGGCTTCCATTTCCTCAGCTGCAAAATGAACTGTAAGAGGAAATGGCAAGCCATGCCAGTGTCTTTGTCAAGAAAATCTCAAATGGGTTGACAAAGAGTCAGACACAACTGAAAGAACTGAACAACAAAAGGAATTTATATCTCTACTCCCAGAATCCCCTCTGTCTCCCTCAAATTAACTCTCCATTGGTGGATAGAATGTGTCCCTCTAGGGGAACAGCTCTACTGCAAGAAAGGATAGCTGCTGGAGACAAAAAGGGAGAGAGGTTTCCCTTACTCCTCCACCCCCAGGAATCTTCCCCATAGATTAGAGTTGGGCTGCACCCCCTCAGATTCCTTGAAGAGCTCCAAGACCTAACTGTTTCAAACTCTTCAGGGAAATGGTCTTTTTTTGTTTTGTTTCTTTCCCTGTTCATCAATGCTGGTCCCTTCTGATTCAATCAGAGCAGACTTTGTAAAGAGATCATTAGGTGTTAACTTAAAACTCCTACTTCTGTCATCTTCTCTGCTTTCTGTGACTCTATGAACCTTTTGGAGTACTGAATACTCCCTATTACCTATTGTGATACCAATTCTAATGTCATGTGAGTTTGGATGTTAGTCTCCTGATCAAACCTCAGTGGGGCAGTTTGTGAAACCTATAGAACTTAAAGAGAAAAGTCTGTATTCATAGACAGCCCAGAGAACTGTAGCTCCTTCACAGCATGAGAGTAAGCCAAGTTGATTTGTTGGTTACTTCAAAAGTTATTTTTAATTATTAACTAATTATTCACATGTGATTTTTACAACACTTACAGTGCTGTTCAAAGTTCCAATTCCAGATTTTGTTCTCTTTTGATATTCTTTTTTTTAAACATTATTTTATTTGGTCATTTTCAAACATTATTCATTGTAAACAAAGATTGTTTTCTTTTTCTCCCCCCTACCCCCCACTGCCCCTCCGACAGCCATAGCTATGAGCCAGACTCATAGCTCTTCCACTGGGTATCACATGTGTCCTTGATTCCGACCCATTTCTATGTTGTTCGTATTTGCATTAGAGTGTTCATTTAGAGTCTCTCCTCAGTCATATCCCCTCAACCCCTATAGTCAAGCAGTTGCTTTTCCTTGGTGATTTTACTCCCACAGTTTGTCCTCTGCTTGTGGATAGTGTTTTTTCTCCTAGATCCCTGCAGATTGTTCAGGGACATTGCATTGACACTAATGGAGAAGTCCATTACGTTTGATTGTAGCACAGTGTATCAGTCTCTGTGTACAATGTTCTCCTGGTTCTGCTTCTTTCGCTCTCCATCACTTCCTGGAGGTCGTTCCATTCTCCATAGAATTCCTCCACTTTATTATTCCTTTTAGCACAATAGTATTCCATCACCAACATATACCACATTTTGTTCAGCCATTCCCCAATTGAAGGGCATCCCCTCACTTTCCAATTTTTTGCCACCACAAAGAGAGCAGCTATGAATATTCTTTTACAAGTCTTTTTCCTTATTATCTCTTTGGGGTACAAACTCAGCAGTGCTATGTAGCTGGATCAAAGGGCAGACAGTCCTTTGTCGCCCTTTGGGCATAGTTCCAAATTGCCCTCCAGAATGGTTGGATCAATTCACAACTCCACCAACAGTGAATTAATGTCCCAACTTTGCCACATCCCCTCCAGCATTCATTACTTTCCGTTGCTGTCATGTTAGCCAATCTGCTAGGGGAGGTGATACCTCAGAGTTGTTTTGATTTACATCTCTCTGATTTTAAGAGATGTAGAACACTTTTTCATGTGCTTATTAATAGTTTTGATTTCTTTAACTAAAAATTGCTTATTTTTACCCTTGCTCATTTATCAATTGGAGAATGGCTTGATTTTTTGTACAATTGCTTTAGCTCTTTGTAAATTTGAGTAATTAAACCTTTGTCAGAGGTTTTTATGAAGATTGTTTCCCAATTTGTTGCTTCCTTTCTAATTTTGGATGTATTAGTTTTGTTTGTACAAAAATTTTTTAATTTGATGTAATCAAAATTATTGATTTTACATTTTGTGATTTTTTTCTAGCTCTTGCTTGTTTTTAAAGTCTTCCCTTTCCCAAAGATCTGACAAGTATACTATTCTGTGTTCACCTAATTTGCTTATAGTTTCCTTCTTAATATTCAGGTTATTCACCCATTTTGTCTCCAAAACTGGAATCTTTGGGTTTATCATAGACTGTCTTGCTGAGGTCATTTTCCTAAGTCTATTCCACTGATCCTCCTTTCTATCTCTTTGACATTACCAAAACATTTTGATAACCACTGCTTTACAGTATAGTTTGAGATCTGGGACTCCACGTCCTCCTTCTTTGCATTTTTTTTATCATTTCCCTGGATATCCTTGATCTTTTCTTCTAACAAATGAACTTAGTCATGATTTTTTCTAATTCAGTAAAGAAGTTTTTTGGTAGTTCAATAGTTACGATACTAAATAAGTAAATTAATTTGGGTAGGATTGTCATTTTTATTATGTTAGCTCGTCTCAACCATGCGATATCAATGTTTTTCCAGTTGTTTAGATCTAGTTTTAATTGTGTGGAGAGTGTTTTGTAGTTGTGTTCATATAGTTCCTGTGTTTGTCTCGGCAGATAGATTCCTAAGTATTTAATATTGTCTAGGTGATTTTCAGTGAAATTTCTCTTTCTAATTCTTGCTGCTGAAATGGGTTGGAGATATATTGAAATGCTGATGACTTATTCAGGTTTATTTTGTATCCTTCAGCTTTCCTAAAATTGTTGATTGTAGGAGGCAGAGGCAACATGGTGGCCTAGAAGGAGTAGAAGTTCAGACCTCTGAATACCCTTCCTTACCGATCACAAACTGAATGCTCCTAGGGTATTGAAAATCAAGCCTAAAAACAAGACAGAGCCAAGGAACCCTCATGCTGAACTCAATTCAAAAGGTATGCCCTCCCCCCCAAAGAAGCCAGAATCCTAGAACACTCAGGTTTAAGGGGAAGGCAGAAGGAAGGTCCCAGGACCCCTCACCCCCCGTGCACCTAGAACACAGAGCCTCCAGCAGCAGCGGGAACCTCTCGGTGGGCAAAGGTGTTGGTCTTGAGGTTGTATCTCGGGGACAGGGCTGTGCCAAGCTCAGAGCATTGAACTCAGATGGCAGGGAAGGAGCTGGAGAGGGAGCATAGAGCTGATAGCCTGGCCAGAGCTGTGGAGATCCTCCATATTTGCTCCAACCTTTCAGTTCTAAATTAGAGATCCTAAAAATCAAAGGATAAATTAATAAAATTGAAAGTCAAAGAACTATTGATTTAATAAATAAGACTAGAAGCTGGTACTTTGAAAAAACAAATAAAATAGACAAAGTACTAGTCAGTCTAATTAAAAAAAGGGAAGAAGGAAACCAAATTGATAGTATCCAAGATGAAAAGGGAGACCTCACCTCTAATGAAGAGGAAATTAAGGCAATCATTAAAAACTACTATGTGTAATTATATGGCAACAAATATGGAAATCTAGGTGACATGGATGAATACTTACAAAAATATAAATTGCCTCGACTAACCGAGGAAGAAATAAATTATCTAAACAACCCCATATCAGAAAAAGAAATTGAACAAGCCATCAAAGAACACCCTAAGAAAAAATCCCCAGGTACAGATAGATTCACAAATGAATTCTATCAAACATTCAAAGAACAACTAATCCCAATATTATACAAACTATTTGACAGAATAAGCAAAGAAGGATTTCTACCAAATTCATTTTATGACAAACATGGTACTGATCCCAAAGCCAGGCAGGTCAAAAACAGAGAAAGAAAACTATAAAGTTGCAAATATCTTAAATAGGATACTAGCAAAAAGATTCCAGCAAGTGACCATGAGGGTTATTCACTATGACCAGGTAGGATTCATACCAGGAATGCAAGGATGGTTCAATATTAGGAAAACCATACACATAATTGACCATATTAACAAGCAAACTGACAAAAATCACATCATTATCTCAATAGATGCAGAAAAATCCTTTGATACAATACAACATCCATTCCTATTGAAAACATTAGAAAGTATAGGAATAGAAGGGCCTTTCCTAATAATATTAAACAGCGTATATCTAAAACCATCAGCCAATATCATCTGCAATGGGCATAAACTAGAAGCCTTCCCAATAAGATCAGGAGTGAAACAAGGATGCCTATTATAACCTCTATTATTTAACATTGTACTAGAAACTCTAGCAGTTAGCAATTAGAGAAGAAAAAGAAATTGAAGGTATTAAAATTGGCAATGAGGAGACCAAGCTATCACTCTTTGCGGATGATATGATGCTTTACTTAAAGAATCCTAGAGAGTAGACAGCATATAGTAGGGTTTTGGATTCTAATCCACTCTGCTATTCGCTTGGGTTTTATGGGTGAGTTCATTCCATTCACATTCAGAGTTATGATTACTAGCTGTATATTTCCCTGTATTTTGATTTCTACTCCTAGTCCTGCCTTTTTTTCTTTCACTATTTCCTTCTACACCAATGTTTGTTTTTAATCAGTCCCCCTAATTCCCACCCTTAGTTTACTTCCATTTTTACCCTCTTCCCTTCTTATCCCCCCTTATTTTCCCTGTATTCTTTCTAAAACTACCCCCCACCGTCTCCCTGCCTTGTACTGCATCCCTCCCCACCAGTACTTTTGTTACCCTTCTATTCCCCTATAGTGCTCAAATCTATCCTCTGCCCCATTGGATTGGATTGTTCTTCCCTTTGGGGTCAATTTCAATGCAAGTAAGAGGTGAGTATTTCCTATCTCCAACCTCTTTACCCTTCCAGTGTATTGATTACCTTTTGATGATTCTCTTGAGTTCTGTGCTTGGGCATCAAATTTTCTGTTCAGATGTGGTCTTTTCTTTACAAATTCTTGGAATTCTTCTATTTTGTTGAATGATCATAATTTCGAAACCCTGTTAGAATATAGTCAGTTTTGCTGGGTAGTTGATTCTTGGTTGTAGACCTAGTTCCCTTGTTTTCTGGAATAACATATTCCATGCCTTTTGGTCCTTCAATGTGGATGCAGCTAGATCCTGCATTATCCTCACTGTGGTTCCTTAGTATCTGAATGACTTCTTCTTGGCAGCTTATAATATC
This sequence comes from Monodelphis domestica, assembly GCF_027887165.1. NCBI lineage: Eukaryota > Metazoa > Chordata > Mammalia > Didelphimorphia > Didelphidae > Monodelphis > Monodelphis domestica. The sequence continues at coordinate 267,723,111 of NC_077228.1, read as the reverse complement.
TTTTCTATGGTTTGATAGTTCTTGAATTAGGCTATAACATTCCTGGGTGTTGTCAGTTGGGGATTAAGCACAGGAGATGATCTGTGGATTCTTTCAATCTCCACTTTTCCCTCTTGTTCTAGAATATTGGGGCAGTTTTCTTGAATAATTTCCTGTAGTATTATGTCCAGGCTATTTCTTTTGTCATGATCTTCTGGTAGACCAATGAATCTTAAGTTGTCTCTCCTCAAACCATTTTTTAAATCCTCTGTTTTGTGAATGAGATGCTTCATGTTTTCCTCATTTTTTTCATTTTGGGGGTTTTGTTTTATAGTGTCCTGCTGCCTTGTGAGGTCACTTAATTCTAGTTGTTGTATTCTGGTTCTTAAGGACTGGATTTCATCCCTGGCTTTTTGGTCATTTTTCTCCTTCTGGTCTGATTTTCTTTGGAGGTCATCTTTCATCCTCTTTACCTCGTCTTTCATCTCTTTTGCCTCATCTTTCATCTCCTTTGCCTCATTTTACAGCTGGCTTATTTTGGCTTTCAAGACACTATTTTCTCATTTTAGTTCAAGTGCCTGTTTCCAGTTGACTTATCTTAGTTTTTAAGTTCTTTCCCCAATTATCTTCAGCCTCTTTTAATTGTGTTTTGAATTGCATTTTGAATTCTTTCAAAGTTTGTATCCAATTCGCTGGGATTTCTGATTTATCATTTGCTGATCGCTCCCCCTCTATTCCATTCGCTGTATCGAAGCTGTCTATTGTAATTTCTTTCTTCTTCTTTTTCTGTTGTTTGCTCATATTCACCCCTTCGTTGCTCCCCGTATTTCTCTGTGCTCTTGCTCCTCTCATGTTTTTGGTTTTGGGGTCTTCTGTCAGTCTCCCCTCCTGGAGCTTTGGCAGAAGATCTCTCTGTGCAGTGTGTGGGGGAGTGTTGCTGGGGTTTCAGCATCCCTGTCCTCTGGAGGCTTTTGATTGGATAAAAGTCCAGCAGTCAATGAGGGAGGTGTGTGGAGCCTGGGCTTCCCTGAGTTCTGAAGACTTCTGATGGAATTAAGTTCAACTGGGTTGGGCTGGGTGTGCTCTGAGGCCAAAACCTCCTGGAAGGCTGGAGCAATATGGAGGGTCTCCTGCAGCTCTGACCTGGCTACCAGCTCTATGCTCCCTCTTCATCTCCTTCTTTGCCATCTGTGTTCAATGCTCTGAGCTTGGCACAGCCTTGCCCTCAAGGTAGACCTTCAAGACCAACACTTTTGCCCACCCAGATGTTCCCGCTGCTGGAGGCTTTGCACTCTATGTGGGGATGAGGAGTCCTGGGACCTTCCTTCTGCCTTCCCTTTAAACCCGAGTGTTCTCAGATTCAGGCTTTTGGGGAGGGGGGCTTACCTTTTGAATTGAGTCCAGCAGGAGGGCTCCTTGGCTCTTTCTTGTTGTGTTGTTAAGTTTGATTTTCAATCCCCTAGAAGCATTCAGTTTGTGATTGGTAAGCAAAGGTATTCAGAGGTCTGAACTTCTGCTTCTTCTAGTCTGCCATCTTGATTCTGCCTCTAAACAGCCATTCTCTTCCTTGAATACAAATTCCTAGCTAGGAAAGAAGGTAGAGATATTCCAAGTTAAATTTAATTTGCATTACTATGTCTTTTTGCATATGCTAGCCCTGATGTAGGTATTGGAGACATAAACAGATAGCAGGAACTAGCCCCTGTCCTCACTGAACTTGTATTTGGATAGGTAAGAGACAAAAGAAGTAAAATATGGAATCAGTGAAGTTACTCGACTGGAGACAGGCTCACACACCTGGAAAGAAGGTAAGGGGGAGGAGGAGACCCTTCTGAATGGATAAGTTTTTCTGATCAAAACTATCATCAATACTAAAGAACCAGCAAAGATGAGTGTGAATCCTTTCTTTTCTCTTTAGAGTAGGACCATTTAAGCTCTTGATTCCCAGGTGATAAGCTGTAGGTGCCCTGAAAGAGGGTTAATTCACCCCACAGTGACCAATTTGTCCACAGGAAAGATGTACGTGGGAAAGCATTGGTGTCCTTGTTGTTGCTGCTTTTGTCTTCCTCTTCCTTCTCCTCTTTTGACAGTGTTTTTTTTTGTTTTGCTTGCCACAAACCTATTCCCAATTAACTCTAATCTTTACTTGTCAGAGTGAGTTTCCTAGATTATGTCTGACTGTATTACTTCACTGATCCTCTCCCTTCCCTCTGATTCAGCTCTGCCTATTGCCAATAAATTCCAATGGCTTCTTATTCTAGGACAAAATCAAAATTCTCTGATGTTGAAAGCCCTTAATAGTCTGCCCCCATACCTACCTTTCCATTCTTCTCACACTTCTACTCCTCACATACTCTGTAATATACAGTGTCACTGTTCTCCTGTCTGTGAATTTTCCTTTTTTTTAATTTTTACTGGTTTTCTTAGAATGGATACCATCACTTTCAAGGCAGAAGAGTGGTAAGGGCAAGGCATTTGAGGTTAAGTGACTTGTCAAGAGTCACACATCTAAGGATTTGTCTGAGGGCAGATTTGAAACCAGGACCTCTGCTTCCCTGACTTTCTATCAACCGAGCTACCTAGCTGCCCCTTGACAAAACCTTTTCACTGGTTGCCTACAAAGCCTGGAATTGTCATCTCTCCACATCTCTTACTCCTGGATTCTCTCACTTCCTTCAAGTGTCAGCTAAATCCCACCTGGTACTGGAAGCATTTCCTGAGCTCTCTTAATTCTAATGTTTTCTTTCCATTGATTAAAAAAATGTCCTATATATCTACATATATTGTTTATACAAATATATTCATTGAAGGGTATCAGTTATAACTTGTCATGAAGGTATTAAAGATGTATTCAAAAGCTGACTCTAATGAGCAAAATGCTCAGGGACCAGACTTATCTCTTTGCATGTGGATTTCATTTTTTATCATACTTTCTATGGAGTCATGGTGGATCATTGTATTGATTAGACTTATTAAATTTTCCACCATTAATTATACTCACGATACATAAAATTTATCTATAATATATAATTTATAGTATAAATTGTTCTCCTGATTCTGCTCACTTTGTATCAGGTCATGCAAGTGTTTCCTAGTATTTCTCCTTCATCATTTCATATAGTAGAATAGCATTTGATCACAATCATACACCATAATTTGTTCATTCATTTCCCAATCAATGGCATCTCCTCAGGTAACAATTCTTTGTCACCACAAAAAGAGTTGCTGTAAATATTTTGTAGGTATGTGTCCTTTTCTTTTTTCTTTGATCTCTTTGTGGTATAGATCCACGAGGGGTCTTGTTGGCACAAAGGCTATTTACAGGGTCATCATCTTTTGGGCATTATTATAAATTGTTCTCCAGAATTGTTAGACTAGTCCATAGTTTTACCAACAGGACATAAATGTATTTATTTGTCAACATCCTCTCTAGCATTTGTCATTTTCTTTTTCATTATCCTAGCCAGTCTTATGGATGTAAGATGATTTCTCAGATTTATTGTAATTTGCATTTATCTAACTATTAAAGTGAGTTAGAGTATTTTTCATATGATTCTTGATTGCTTTGAATTTTTCCACTGAAAACTGCCTGTTCATATTCTTTGATGACTTTTCAAGTAGAAAATGGCTCTGATTCTCATCAATTTGGTTCAGTTCTCTCTCTATTGGAGAAAAGGGCCCCTGTTCAGAGAAATTTGCTACAAAATTCTCTCCCTCCTACTCCATGTCCCATATTTGTGCCTTTCTTTTAATTTTGACTTTATTTGTGTAACATCTTCCTAAATTTATGAAATCAAAGTTATTTATGCTGCCTCCAATGAACCTTTCTATATCTTATTTAGTTATGAGATCTTTCCCTATATCAGTTGAGCTGATAAGTAATTTCTTCCAAGTACCACTAATTTGCTTTTCAAATCTCTTTCTCTAAATCATTTATGTTTTTGAGCCTGTCTTGTTCAAGAACCTGATCAATTCTTGTTTCTACCAGACTACTTTTCACTTTCCCCAACAGTTTTTGTCAAATAGTAAATTTTGTCCTTAAACCTGGGATCTTTGAGTTAATTAGTTTTCTGTCCTCATTTGCTTCTATATTTTGTGTATCTAAACTGTGCCATTGATTAACCACTCTGTTTCTTGTACAATAACAAATTATTTTGCTGATTATAGTTTTGCAGTAAAACTTGATATCTGTTTCTCTTAGACTCCCCACCCCAAAGACCCTACTTTTTTGTCTTTTTTTTTCCAGTCTGCTTCTTGTAATTGTTTCTTCATGTTAGAATTGCATTTCTCATACCACTGGGGTGAGGACTGGTTGGAGTTTTTGTGTTTTATGTCCTTCTGTTGCTTTTACACCTCTGCCTGGGGATCTGTAAGTCTGGGTGCTTCTGATGTGGTGTGATTTGGGAAGAGAATTTTTTCCTGCTATCCTGGTCTACATCCTGTTTCCTATGTAGGTAGTGCCTCTGCTGCCTCATGACCATGACCATTCCTCTCTGCTCTGGAACTGTGATCCAGGACTAGATAATGGATGAGAGACCTACTACAGAGCACCTCTTTGTGCTCCTACTACTAGTACCAGGCTGTCTTGGGACTTTTTCTTTCCATTTGTTATCAACTTACTTTCTTCAGGCATTGGACTGATTGCTGCTTCTGCTGCTGTTGCTGTGGGTCTGCTAAAAGGTGCCATTTACAATATTTGTTGAACCCTCCCTCCATCTCTATGAAGAGGTGGATTGGTAGCATTTTCTTAGATATCATCATTTGAGTGTAAAGATTAAAATTTAGGGGAGACTGAGGCAAGATATAAATTAGTTTCTCTCTGCAAGGAGTATTATTTTTAAGAGGTTTATTTAAGATTGAGAACCTAAGAATATACAAGTAAGAAAAGCACATGTCTAGGCCAGAGAGAGGCCTAGACACAACCTCACCTACATTATGAAAAGAGTCGTGCCTCCTTGCAAGCGGAAACAGGAAAGCAAGAGAGACCCCGCCTACGGGGAAGACCCTTTAAATAAAATTTTGCACTCGTCCCAGGTGAGAATTCAGTGAGATTAGAGGGCATTCTGGGGAAGTGGAGCAAGGGCTTCTGGGGATTGAAGTCCTGGATTCAAGTCTATTTTTACATAACCCCCGTTTGATCGTTATTGGGGAAAGAAGTTTCCCCAAAAAGGATCATGAAGACATAATCAACTTAAACATTACAACAATTTGAGGATAAGAGGGAAAAAAAGAACAAAACCAATAATTGCTGGACACATTTACAAAAAGCCAGTTAGGGGGCAGTCTCCTTTGGCATGAAAGTATACATACAAATAAATATTCAATCTTCTACACCCAAAGTTCAATTTTTGTGCATCTTGTGGTCTGGAGGCTTCTTCATGGTATCTTCTCCAATAGTTCAGTTTCTGGATTCAGAGAGGTAGCATCTTTTTTTACCTAAAATTCTTCTCAAAAGGAATTTTAACTTTACAGTTTAAAATAATGATAGTTTTTACATTCCCCCTGTTAAGAGGGTGATTGAAAAATACAGGATCACTTAGGGATGCATGGCTGAGATATGAGGTATATGAACCAATTGGTAAGAGAAATTAAAAAGATATCAGAAAAATCCAAATAAAAAAGAAAATACTAGATGAAAATATAGACTATCAAAGTCTTATGTGTAAAAATTCTAAGTAAAGGAAAAATAAATCTATAACAGGTCCTTAAATCAGGGCCCAATTAAATGATCGAAGCAATGATGCATTTACCCAGTCAGTAGCCAGGACTATAGAAAGGTATCACACTATGAAAGGCAGAAAAAAGGAACCAGATTATAGGAGCCAAGGTTTCGGGGGTACTCATCTGTGAGTATTTTCAGAGTGAGTGTGGACACAAGGAAAGCCTATGTCTAGAATGTTAAACACAACTAGGTTCAAAATCTTTGCATTGGCCTAGAAGTGCATCAATCCATCCTGGATTGGCTTTTCTTTGGCTCTGTGCAATGGCTCTGTTGTGTATGTCTTGTCCTGGAATCAGACAGAATCAATTAAGCAAAGTCCCATAATTTTTAAAATAATTAGTGGCATCATTTTTATAGTCACAAGCTTTTGGGGCATGCATTAGCAAATGTATCTTAAACTTATATTACTGAAAAGTAAAAAAGTTAAAGAAAATCTTAATTCTGGTGACATATGCTTCAAATATAAAAAAGAGAAAAATAAAAAACTAAAATAATATATTGCAGTGCAAGAAAAATATAATAATAAAAGAGCTTTAAAAATTCAAAAATATAGCTTATAATCATTGACACACTGTGTCAGCTAAGAAAATAAAGATTACAAGGCTTTCTCACCAAAAATGAGATCCATTTCCTCTTAATATCTGGCCATGCTCCACTGTGGAGCAACAAATGAATTGAACAAGGTAACATTTTTCATTTTTTTTAAAACAGTATTACAAATATGTAGATATCAATATCCCCAAAATTCTCAATAGTCCAATTAATTACAATAGCAAACACATACACTTTCATATTTCACATAAGTTGCTGTATGGCATTTTTTAAAAAACCTATGAATTGATGGACATTTGTTACAAGTTTTTACAAACTTAGCAATCTTTCAACCTTGGTATTTAAACATATTTTTTAAACAAAGTAAAACTCATCTTGGGTTAAGAACATAATCAAGAAATCTATATATCATTGTGGTGGAAGTAAAGTAGTGAGCTGAAGAGTATAAATGAGGGGTGTTCCTTTTTTTGGAGGCTTTTTAGGGGTACAAATACCCTGAGATTAACTGCCCCAACTTCCATTCACATATTTAGAAATGCAGGAAGGTTGGGGGTTATAATTGTATTTCACTTCAGCTAGAATTGGCCTTACACCTCATGTTAGGGGCAGACAAAAATAACCAGAGATTGTTAAAAAAAATTCCAAAAATCATATTTAAAAAACCCTTAAAATCAGTTGAGATATTTAGCACATTAAATTTTCCAAAGGTTGTTATAGCAATTGTAGCCAGTTCTGAAGAAGTTCATCTATCTCTATGTGACAATTTACAAAGGCAAAATAGAAAAGCTTGTTTTTTTTTCATATATGGGCTTAATTACAATATTTTTTTCAATATATGGTTATAGGGGAAAAGCAACAGAATTTTAAAACTCAGTACATTAAATGAAAAGTAAAACAAAATAATATTGAATCCAGTAATATATGAACTTAAAATCACAAAGTTATATCTTAAACAAAACAATCAGGAAAATGCAATAGAAATACAGAGATTTCTTAAAATATATAACCTCCAGTCTTTAAAGTTCCTTGCCTTCTTATCCATTTAAATGTCTATTGTTAGAAGGCAGAGTGGTGAAGGCTAAGCAATGGGGGTTCAGGAACCCATCCAGGGCCCCAAAGCTGGGGAGTATCTAAGGCCAGATTTTAATCCAAAACCTCATGTCTTTAGGCCTGGCTCTCAGTTCAGTTCGCTGAGCCACCCATTTTCCCCTTCAAAGTTAGTCCAAGAGTTGTAGGGAGCTGGGTCTCCCCTCTGACACACAGGTGAAGTCAATAAAATCACCAGAACAGTCAAAAGGTATCCTTTTAAATAGCCCATTGCTTTTTAAGTTTCTGTTTGGAAAAACCTTTCTTCTTCTTCTCTCCCTTTTCTCTCTCCCCTCCTACACTCTGATCCGCCCACATGGCTAATAGTTACCAGCTGGTAGAAATGAGTCCTGAGCTATCTGCTCCAAGGATCTGGGTTTTTTGGGCAGGCAGGTCACAAGGTGATCGAGATCTGGGTTAAACAGGGACCAGGTGGGTGGCAAACGCAACAGGTCTGGATTGAAGTCCTGGATTCGAGTCTATTTTTACATGAGCCACATTTTATCTTCATAATTTTGTTATCAAATACACTTTTGTATTTTGATTGTGTGGCTGTTCTTTCCATTACATTGGGTACTCATTATTTAGATTGTTTCCTTGGTTTGTCTTTTTCACTCTGCCTAAGTTCATGTAGATTTTTCCCTGCTTTTCTCTATTCATCATATAGAAATTTCTTAAAGGACATCAATATTCCATTATCATCCTGTACTACCATCTGTTTCAGCAGTACTCAATCAATGGGCAGTGGCTTAGTTTTCAAATTTTTGGTAGTACTAAAAGTATGGCTAGAAATATTTTTGCATCTATGGGGCCTCTTCTTATCAATCATCTCCTTAAGGCATAACTCTAGTACTGGAATCTCTTGGTCAAAAAGTATGGACATTTTAGCACTTCATTCAAATGTTTCCAAATTGCTTTCCCAAATTGTTCACAACTCTACCAACAATGTTGATTATAGCTTTGACTGAAAAAAGTTCACAAGCTCATTTTTTTTAACCCTTACCTTCCATCTTGGAATCAACACTGTGTGTGGGTTCCAAGACAGAAGAGTGGTAAGGGCTGGGCAATGGGGGTCAAGTGACTTGCCCAGGGTCACACAGCTAGGAAGTGTCTGAAGCCAGATTTTAATCTAGGACCTCCTGTCTCTAGACTTGGCTCTCAATCTATTGAGCTACCCAGCTGCCCCCACAAGCTCATGCTTTCCAAAGGTTTCTCGTTCCCTTTGACTGTTTCCCCAAATGTGTGATTTTGTCTCTCATTGAAGCTGTTTCTCACTTCTATCTCTTACCCATAGATCACAGTACAAAGTCACTGAGGACAAGGATGGTTTCAGTTTCTTTCTTGTATCCCCATCACTTAGCTCAGGATTAGTTTATGCAGCAGGAACATTAATGTATAATGAATTTAATCATGTAGAAGTTCCCCCATCTTATTCTCTGCTAAGCCAAATCAGTAGAAAAAGAGACATGAAGAATGAGAATGTTTCAGCAATTGCCTGGAGAGAAGACACTGACCAGTGGTGGTCTCTAAGGTTACACTGTATATGACAGGCATATCCCAATAGGGAATTTCCTCACAGTCTGATGTTTTCAGACAATTTCCCTTTCCTTTTGCCCCTTTCTAAATAAATAGCCGTACTTCAGGAGATTCTGGAACTCTCTGATATTCCAAATGCAGAAAGAGAGACTGTTGAGCAGATGTGCATTCATATTTTTATGGCAATTACATCTGATACAGAAATTAATAAATAGGTGAAAGGTTTATTCAGACTTGCAAGGCAACTAGGTAGCACCGTGGATAGAGTGTTAGCTCTCAATTTCGGAGGACCTGACTTCAAATAGGCCTCAAACATTCCCCACCTGTGTGATTGGCCAAATCACTTAACCCAGTTCCCTAGCCCTTCCTGCTCTTGTGTCTTAGAATTGATACTAAGACTGACGGTAAAGGATTTTTTTAAAAAATCCAGACTTGAGTGAATTTGGTTACTCTGAGAATGTTGCATTGGCTTTTATAGGTGCAGAAGGAAAGTCCAGACATTGAGATACCACACCCTGGATCCTTGGAAACACCAGCACATGACAGCTTTGTGAAAGGCTCTGTAGGAAATGGGCTGCTGATATCCGCAGGTAATTATTTCAAAGGTCTTTGTTGTTAATTTAAAGATAATTATTCATGGCTATGATACATGAATGAATGATTTAGTCCAAAGGTTCTGCTGCTGCTTTGTTTTTATCATTTTCTTTTTTTCTTTAAAGGCCAACCACAGTATCAGCTGTGTGTGTGTTTTTTTTTAAATAATATTTTATTTGATCATTTCCAAGCATTATTCATTAAAGACAAAGATAATTTTCTTTTCCTCCCCCCCAACCCCCATAGCCGACACATGATTCCACTGGGTGTCACATGTGTTCTTGATTCGAATCCATTAAAATGTTGTCAATATTTGCATTGGAGTTTCATTTAGAGTCTCTCCTCTGTAATGTCCCCTCAACCACTGTAGTCAGGCAGTTGCTTTTCCTCGGTGTTTCCACTCCCATAGTTTATCCTTTGCTTATGCATACTGGTTTTTTCTCCTAGATCCCTGCAGATTGTTCCGGGACATTACACCACCACCAATGGAGAAGTCCATTACATTCGATTATACCACAGTGTATTAGTCTCTGTGTACAATGTTCTCCTGGTTCTGCTCCTCTCGCTCTGCATCACTTCCTGGAGGTTGTTCCATTCTCCATGGAATTCCTCCACTTTATTATTCCTTTTAGCACAATAGTATTCCATCACCAACATATACCACAATTTGCTCAGCCATTCCCCAATTGATGGGCATCCCCTCGTTTTCCAGTTTTTGGCCACCACAAAGAGCGCAGCTATGAATATTTTTGTACAAGTCTTTTTGTCCATTGTCTCTTTGGGGTACAGACCCAGCAGTGCTATGGCTGGATCAAAGGGTAGACATTCATTTGTCACCCTTTGGGCATAGTTCCAAATTGCCCTCCAGAATGGTTTGATCAATTCACAACTCCACCAGCAATGAATTAATGTCCCTACTTTGCCACATCCCCTCCAGCATTCATTATTTCCTTTGTTATCATGCTAGCCAGTATGCTTGGTGTAAGGTGATACCTCAGAGTGGTTTTGATTTGCATCTCTCTGATTATAAGAGATTTAGAACACTTCTTCATGTGCTTATTAATAGTTTTGATTTCTTTATCTGAGAACTGCCTATCCATGTCCCTTGCCCATTTATCAATTGAAGAATGGCTTGATTTTTTGTACAATTGATTTAGCTCCTTATAAATTTGAGTAATTAAATCTTTGTCAGAGATTTCTATGAAGATTTTTTCCCAATTTGTTGTTTCCCTTCTGATTTTAGTTACATTGGTTTTGTTTGTACAAAAGCTTTTTAATTTGATGTAGTCAAAATTATTTATTTTACATTTTGTGATTTTTTCTATGTCTTGTTTGGTTTTAAAGACTTTCCCCTCCCAAAGGTCTGACATGGATACTATTCTGTGTTTACCCAATTTACTTATGGTTTCCTTCTTTATCTTTAAGTCATTCACCCATTTTGAATTTATCTTGGTGTAGGGTGTGAGGTGTTGATCTATTCCTAATCTCTCCCATAATGTATTCCAATTTTCCCAGCAGTTTTTATCAAATAGTGGATTTTAGTCCCAAAAGATGGGATCTTTGGGTTTATCGTATACTGTCTTGCTGAGGTCGCTTTCCACTAGTCTATTCCACTGATCTTCCTTTCTGTTTCTTAGCCAGTACCAAATTGTTTTGATGACTGCTGCTTTGTAATATAGTTTAAGGTCAGGGACTGCAAGGCCCCCTTCATATGTTTTTTTTTTCATTATTTCCCTGGATATCCTTGATCTTTTGTTATTCCAAATGAATTTTGTTATGGTTTTTTTCTAAATCAGTAAAGAAATATTTTGGGAGTTCAATGGGTATGGCACTAAATAGATAATTAAGTTTGGGTAGGATGGTCATTTTTATTATATTGGCTCGTCCTATCCATGAGCAGTTAATGTTTTTCCAATTGTTCAAGTCTAGTTTTAGTTGTGTGGAGAGTGTTTTGTAGTTGCGTTCATATAGTTCCTGTGTTTGTCTCAGGAGATAGATTCCTAGGTATTTTATTTTGTCTAAGGTGATTTTGAATGGGATTTCTCTTTCTAGTTTTTGCTCCTGAGCTGTGTTGGAGATATATAGAAAAGCTGATGACTTATGTGGGTTTATTTTGTATCCTGCAACTTTGATAAAGTTGTTGATTATTTCAATTAGCTTTTTGGTTGAATCTCTAGGATTCTTTAAGTAGACCATCATGTCATCTGCAAAGAGTGATAACTTGGTCTCCTCCTTGCCTATTTTGATGCCTTCAATTTCTTTTTCTTCTCTAATTGCTACTGCTAGTGTTTCTAGTACAATGTCAAATAGTAGAGGTAATAATGGGCATCCTTGTTTCACTCCTGATCTTATTGGGAATGCATCTAGTTTATCCCCATTTCAGATGATATTAGCTGATGGTTTTAGATATATACTGTTTATTATTTTTAGAAACAACCCTTCTATTCCTATGCTTTCTAGTGTTTTTAATAGGAATGGGTTTTGTATTTTATCAAAGGCTTTTTCTGCGTCTATTGAGATAATCATGTGATTCTTGTTGGTTTGTTTGTTGATGTGGTCAATTATGTGGATGGTTTTCCTAATATTGAACCAGCTCTGCATCCCTGGTATAAATCCTACTTGATCATTGTGGATGACCCTTCTGATCACTTGCTGGAGTCTTTTTGCTAGTATCCTATTTAAGATTTTTGCATCTATATTCATTAGGGAGATTGGTCTATAGTTTTCTTTCTCTGTTTTTGACCTGTCTGGTTTTGGAATCAGTACCATGTTTGTGTCATAAAAGGAGTTTGGTAGAACTCCCTCTTTGCTTATTATGTCGAATAGTTTGTATAGTATTGGGATTAACTGTTCTCTGAATGTTTGATAGAATTCACTGGTGAATCCATCATGCCCTGGGGATTTTTTCTTAGGAAGTTCTTTGATAGCTTGTTGGATTTCATTTTCTGATATGGGATTATTTAAGAATTCTATTTCCTCTTCTGTTAGTCTAGGCAGTTTGTATTTTTGTATATGTTCATCCATATCACCTAAATTGGTGTATTTATTGCCATATAATTGGGCAAAGTAATTTCTAAAGATTGCCTTAATTTTCTCCTCTTTGGAGGTGCTGTCCCCCTTTTCATCTTTGATGCTATTAACTTGCTTTTCTTCCTTCCTTTTTTTAATTAGATTGACCAGTACTTTGTCTATTTTGTTTGTTTTCTCAAAGTACCAGCTTCTTGTCTTATTTATTAAATCAATAGTTCTATCACTTTCGATTTTATTAATTTCTCCCTTAATTTTTAGGATTTCTAGTTTGGTTTTCTTCTGGGGGTTTTTAATTTGATCACTTTCAAGTTTTTTATTTGCATTTCCAATTGATTGATCTCTGCTCTCCCTAGTTTGTTGATATATGCACTCAGGGATATGAATTTGCCTCTGATTACCACTTTGGCTGCATCCCAAAAGGTTTGAAAGGATGTCTCACCATTGTCACTTTCCTCGATAAAATTATTAATTGTTTCTATGATTTCTTCTCTAACTAAATGATTTTGGAGTATCATATTGTTTGATTTCCAATTAGTTTTAGATTTGGTTTTCCATGTACCTTTACTGATCATTATTTTTATTGTCTTGTGATCTGAGAAGGCTGCATTTATTATTTCTGCTTTTCTGCATTTGTGTGCCATGTTTCTGTGACCTAATATATGGTCAATTTTTGTGAATGTGCCATGTGGTGCTGAGAAGAAGTTGTATTCCTTTTTATCCCTATTTATTTTTCTCCATATGTCTATTAATTCTAATTTTTCTAAGATTTCATTCACTTCATTTACCTCTTTCTTATTTATTTTTTTGGTTTGATTTATCTAAATTTGATAATGGTTGGTTTAAGTCTCCCACTAATATGGTTTTACTGTCTATTTCTTCCTTCAATTCTCCTAGTTTCTCCATTAGAAATTTAGGTGCTATATTATTTGGTGCATACATGTTGATTAGTGATATTTCCTCATTATCTAAAGTCCCTTTTAACAAAATATAATTACCTTCCCTATCCCTTTTGATCAGGTCTGTTTTTGCTTTGGCTTTATCAGATATCATGATTGCCACTCCTGCCTTCTTTCTGTCAGTTGAGGCCCAGTAGGTCTTACTCCATCCTTAAATCTGACCTTGTGGGTGTCTACCTGCCTCATGTGTGTTTCTTGAAGACAACATAGGGTAGGGTTTTGTATTCTAATCCATTCTGCTATTCGTCTACGTTTTATGGGTGAGTTCATCCCATTCACGTTCAAAGTTATGACTGTCATTTGTGGACTCCCTGGCATTTTGATAACCTTCCCTAATTCTAACCTTTTTTCCTTTGGCTCTACCTTTTAATCCAGTGATTTACTTTGAGTCAGTCCCCCTTATCCCCTCCCTTGATATATTTCCCTTTTTAGTCCCTCCCCTTTTGTTCCCTCTCCCTCCCCCCTCTCTTTCCCTCCCCTTTTGTTTTCCCTCTCCCCTTTCCCCCCCTTGGTTTTCCCTTCTCCCTACCCTTGTTGGGTAGGATAGAATTCAAGATCCCAATGGATCTGGATGTTTTTCCCTCTCAGAGTTGATTTCCCTGAGAGTAAGGTTTAAGTAAAAACTCTTTTCCTCTCCTGCTTATGGGAGTTTTCTTCCCCTCCCCTTCCCATGTGAATCTTTGTGTGAGAATGATTATTCTATTTGGTCTTTCTTTTCCCCCTATTTACACATTACATTTTCCCCACCTGTTAGTATACATAGATTGATATAAATGTAGTCCTTATAGAAGAGAGTTTGAGTAAAAGAAGAAGATAACATTTTTCTCCTTTTCCCTTTCCTTCATATTTACCTTTTCAGGTATTCCAAGCTCTTTGATTTTTGATATCAAACTTTCCACAGAACTCTGGTCTTTTCATTGCAAAATGTTGGAAATCTTCTATTTGTTGAATGCCCATACTTTCCCTTGGAAATATATAGTCAGTTTTGCTGGATACCTGATTCTTGGTTGAAGACCCAGCTCTCTTGCCTTTCTGAAGATCATGTTCCATGCCTTACGATCATTCAGAGTGGAACTTGCAAGATCTTGTGTGACCTTGATTGTCATTCCTTTATATCTAAATTGTCTTTTTCTGGCTTCTTGCAGGATTTTTTCTTTTGCTTGAAAGCTTTGGAATTTGGCAATTACATTCCTGGGAGTTGTCTTTTGGGGGTTTAGTGTAGAGGGTGTTCTGAGAGCTCTGTCAGTGGCTGTATTGCCCCCTTGTTCTAGAATCTCTGGGCAATTTTCTTTGATTATCTCTTGTATTACAATGTCGAGTTTGCTGTTTATTTCTGGCTTTTCTGGAAGTCCAAGTATTCTTAAATTATCTCTTCTCCCTCTATTTTCCAAATCTGTCACTTTGTCAGTGAGATATTTTATGTTCTCTTCTAATTTCTTGGTCTTTTGGCTTTGTTTCATTAGTTCTTGCTTTAAAACCTGGTTTTCCTTTTCACTTTGGTCAAACTGGTTTTGTAGATGCGTAAATTTCTTTTGCATTATTTCCCACTTTTCTTCCCAGAAGTCTTCCATCTTTTTGATCATTTCAGATTCAAATTCTTCATGGGTTTGTGGAGAGTTTCCATTTCCTTTGGAAGGTTTCAGAGCATTTGCTTGTGTTTCCTCTTCTATCTCCTCTCTGTCTTGTATTTTTGCTCCATAAAATGTGTCCAAAGTCGCCCCCTTCTTCTTGTTTTGTTTTTAATTTGGGGACTTTTGTGCTTCTGTGGAGTTTGCCATCTGTATTTGAGGGGGGGGAGGATTAGCTTTCCTTATCTCTGTCTGGTGTTCAGAGGTTTTAGCCCTAGGCAGATTGTCCGTTCTATGCAGTTGTTGTTCTGTGTTCCCAGGAAGCCAGGAGTTGCTGGTGTGTCCCTGTTACTGCCCTCCTCTCCTCGGCACCCTCCTGATGCTTCTTCATTGCCCTACTTCCACACTCTAAGCCTAGCTTGGCCCTTGTTCCTGTGCCTTAGCTGGTCAGCGCTTGCACTCTGTGGGGGGAGGGGCCGCAGCTTCCCAGAGCTCCGAGGGCTCCTAATGAGATTAGCTTTCCCTGGGTTGAATTTAGTATGCCTTGAGGCAGGGACTTTTTTCGTGAGATCACGATGGAAGGATCCAGCCAGGAGGTTACAAGCTCCCCCCTCTCTCTCTGTTTCCCTGCTGTCTGGGTGCCCTCTCGACTGGGTCAGGTTGTTTTCAGGGTGTGGCCTTCAGAATAGCTGGCCCTGGGGTCCTTTTGTCAACCCTGTGGGTTACTGTTGTTTCAGAAGACCCTGCTCTCTGAGGGGGAGAGGCCGCGGCTTCTTGGAGCTCTGGGTGAGGGCTCCTGATAAGAAGATTAGCTTTCCCTGGATTTAATTGAGTGTGCCCTGAGGCAGGGACTTGAGACTTGGATGGAGGGATCCAGGCAGGGGGTTACAAGCTCCCCCCCCCCGACTCTTTGTTTCCCTGCTGTCTGGGTGCCCCCTCGACTGGGTTAGGTTGTTTTCAGGATGTGGCCTTCAGAATAGCCAGCTCCCGAGGCCCTTTTGCCAGTCCTGAGGGTTGCTGTTGTTTCAGAAGACCCTGTTCTCTGAGGGGGAGGGGCCTCAGCTTCCCTGGGCTCAGGGTAAGGGCTCCTGATAAGAAGATTAGCTTTCCCTGGATTTAATTGAGTGTGCCCTGAGGCAAGGACTTGACACTTGGATGGAAGGATCCAGCCAGGGGGTTATAATATCCCCCATTTCTCTGTTTCCCTGCTGTCTGGGTGCCCCCGCAACTGGGTCAGGTTGTTTTCAGGGTTGCGGCCTTCAGAATAGCCGGCCCTGGGGTCCTTTTGTCAGCCCTACGGGTTACTGTTGTTTCTGAAGACCCTGCTCTCTTGGGGGGGGGGGGCGCAGCTTCCCTGGGCTCAGGGCGAGGGCTCCTGATAAGAAGATTAGCTTTCCCTGGGTTGAACTGAGATTCGGAAGGAAGGTTCCAGCCAAGGGGTTACAATATCCCCCCGTTTCTCTGTTTCCCTGCTGTCTGGGTGCCCCTGCGACTGGGTCAGGTTGTTTTCAGGATGTGGCCTTCAGAATTGCCGGCTCCCGAGGCCCTTTTGCCAGCCCTGAGGTTTGCTGTTGTTTCCGAAGCCCCTGCTCTCTGAGGGGGAGGGGCCGCGGCTTCCCGGAGCTCCGAGGGCTCCTCCCAGGGGGTTACAAGCTCCCCTGTCCCTCTCTTTTACCTTGCTGTCTGGGTGCCCCCTCCACTGGGTTAGGAAGCGGCCTTCAGAATAGCAGGCCGTTGGGGCTCTGAGGTTGCCTCTGCTGCCTCAGACTCGGACTCAGCACTCTGGGTTGGGGGGGATGGGTCCTAGGACCTTCCTTCTGCCTACCCCTTAGGTCCGAGTGGTCTCGGGTTCTGGCTTTTTGGGGGGGGGGCATACCTTTTGATCCAGGTCCAGGTCCAGGAGGAGGACTCCTGGGGTCTATGCTGTTGATCATTTTGAATTTCGGTGTCCTAGGAGCATTCAGTTTGAGATCGGTAAGGAAGGGTTTCAGGAGATCTAAACTTTAGCTTTCTCTAAGCCGCCATCTTGACCGGAAGTCTGTTTTTATCATTTTCTACCCTTTCTACCCTCCTCCCTTCTTATCTCCCACCTTTATTTTCCCTGTATTTTTTCTAAAACTACCCCCACCGTCTTCCTGCCTTGTACTGCATCCCTCCCCACCAGTACTTTTGTTACCCTTCTATTCCCCTATAGTGCTCAAATCTATCCTCTGCCCCATTGGATTGGATTGTTCTTCCCTTTGGGGTCAATTTCAATGCAAGTAAGAGTTGAGTATTTCCTATCTCCAACCTCTTTACCCTTCCAGTGTATTGATGTTATTCCCCCTCCTGCCATGAGCTTCTTTGTGACATATAAATTTACCCCCATTTGTTTCTTTTCCCATTTCTTTTAGTATTAACCTCTTTTTTTAGCTCTAGTTGTATATATATAAATATATATACACACATGTGTATGTATTTATGCATGCATATATCTATATACCTATTTATGTCTTGTCCTTTCATCCTATACAGTTTGTCATTGTTCCCTTTAAGTGTAATTCTTCTAGCTGCCCAGGTGATAACAACAGCTTTTAAGAATTACCAATGGCCTCTTTTCTTATAGGGATACATAACATTTTAACTTATTTAGTCTCTTAAAAAGGGTTTTTTTTTGTTTTGTTTGTTTGTTTTGTTTTGTTTTTCTTTTTCCCCTCTTTTTAAATTACCTTTTGATGATTCTCTTGAGTTTCATGCTTAGGCATCAAATTTTCTGTTCAGGTCTGGTCTTTTCTTTACAAATTTTTGGAATTCTTCTATTTTGTTGAATGACCATACTTTCCCCTGTAAGAATATAGTCACTTTTGCTGGGTAGTTGATTCTTGGTTGTAGACCTAGTTCCCTTGTTTTCTGGAATATCATATTCTATGCCATTTGGTCATTCAGTGTGGATGCAGCCAGATCCTGTATTATCTTCACTGTGGTTCCATGGTATCTGAATGACTTCTTCTTGGCAGCTTGTAATATCTTTACTTTGGTCTGATAGTTCTTGAATTTTACTATAACATTCCTGGGTGTTGTCAGTTAGGGATTAAGTACAGGAGGTGATCTGTGGATTCTTTCAATCTCCACTTTTCCCTCTTGTTCTAGAATATTGGGGCAGTTTTCTTGAATAATTTCCTGTAGTATTATGTCCAGACTTTTTCTTTTGTCATGGTCTTCTGGTAGACCAATGATTCTTAAATTGTCTCTCCTTGTAAAAATGAAGATTTGAACCCCAGACTTCAATCCCAAGAAGTCCTTGGTACTTCCCAGAATTCCCTTTAATCTCACCTGGGTCCCCACCTGGGCGAGAACAGAATTTGTATTTAAAATGGCTGTAACACCTACTTTCGATCTCTCTTCGTATACTCAGAGATTGCAACAAGATATAAGTTCATTGTGAATGGGCTAATCAACCCTAGGCACATGCCTTTCTATTTTGTATTTTCTTATTTCCTTGATTTCTAATCATCTTAACAAACCTCATAAAATATAATATTTTTATCAGTAGAGACTAAATTTAGCTTTTATGTCCTCAAATGATTTCTAAATCCTCTGTTTTGTGAATGAAATGCTTCATGTTTTCCTCAATTTTTTCATTCTTTTGGTTTTGTTTTATAGTGTCCTGCTGCCTTGTGAGGTCACTTAATTCTAGTTGTTGTATTCTGGTTCTTAAAGGCTTGATTTCATCCCTGGATTTTTGGTCATCCTTCTCCTTTTGGTCTGATTTTCTTTAGAGGCCATCTTTCATCCTATTTACCTCATCTTTCATCTCCTTTACCTCATCTTTTATCTTCTTTGCCTCATCTTTCATCTCCCTTGTCTCATTTTCCAGCTGGTTGATTTTGGCTTTCAAGACACTATTTTCTCGTTTTAGTTCAAGTGCCTCTGTTTCCAGTGGACTTATCTTAGTTTTTAAGTTCCTTTCCCAATTGTCTTCAGCCTCTCTTAATTGTGTTGTGAATCGCATTTTGAGTTCTTCCATAGCCTGTATCCAATTCTCTAAGATTTCAGATTTATCATTTGCTGATCACCCCCCCCCCATCTGTTTGTTGTATAGAATCAGTCTATTGTAATTTCTTTCTTCTTTTTCTGTTGTTTGCTCATATTTACCCCCTTCTTTGCTCCCCATATTTGTCTGTGCTCTTACTCCTCTCATTTGGGGGGGGAGTATCAGTCAGTCCCCCCTCTTGGAGCTTTGACAAAAGATCTCTTTGTGCAGTCTGCGTGGGAGGGTTGTTGGAGTTTGAGCTTCCCTTTCCTCTGGAGGCTTTTGATTGGACTAAAGTCCAGCAGTCAGTGAGGTAGAGGTGTTGGAGCCTGGGCTTCCCTGAGTTCTGAAGATTTTTGATGGGATTAAGTTCAGCTGGGTTGGGCTGGGTGTGCTCGGGGGCCAAAATCTCCTGGAAGGCTGGAGCAATATGGAGGGTCTCCCGCAGCTCTGACCAGGCTGCCAGCTCTATGCTCCCTCTCCAGCTCCTTCCTTGGGGTGTGGGGGAGTGGGGGTCCTGGGACCTTCCTTCTATCTTCCCCTTAATCCTGAGTGTTCTTGGAGTTTGGCTTTGGGGGTGGGAGCGTACCTTTTGAATTGAGTCCAGCAGGAGGGCTCCTTGGCTCTTTCTTATTGTTAGGTTTGATTTTCAGTCCCCTAGAAGCATTCAGTTTGTGATTGGTAAGAAAGGGTATTCAAAGGTCTGAACTTCTGCTCCTTCTAGTCCGCCATCTTCACTCTGCCACTAAAAAGACATTCTCTTCTTTGAACACAAATTCCGAGCTAGGAAAGAAGGTAGAGATATTCCAATAGTTACATTTAATTTGCATTACAGTGTCTTTTTGCATATGCTAGTCCTGATGTAGGTACTGGAGACATAAACAGATAGCAGGAACCAGACCCTGTCATCACTGAACTTGTATTTGGATAGGTAAGAGACAGAAGGAGTAAAAGACAGAATCAGTGAAGTCATTTGACTGGAGACAGGCTCACACACCTGGAAAGAAGGTAAGGGGAGGAGGAGACCCTTCTGAATGGATAAATTTTTCCTGATCAAAACTATTACCAATCCTAAAGAACCAGCAAAGATGAGTGTGACTCATTTCTTTTCTCTTAATAATAGGACCATTTAAGCTCTTGATCCCCAGATGATGAGCTGTAGGTGCCCTGGAAGAGGGTTAATTTACCCCACAGTGGCCAATTTGTCCACAGGAACAATGTATGTGGGAAGCCATTGGTGTCTTTGTTGTTGTTGCTATTGTTTTCCTCTTCCTTCCCCTCCTCTTTATTTTTAAACATTATTTTATTTGGTCATTTTCATACATTATTCATTGGAAACATAGATCATTTTCTTTTCCTCCCCCCCTCCTCACTCCATCCCTCCCCTAGCCAATGGGCAATTCCACTGGGTATCACATGTGTCCTTACTCCAAACTGATGTCCTTGTTGGTATTTGCATTAGGGTGTTCATTTAGCATCTCTCCTCAATCATATCCCCTCTACCTCTGTAGTCAAACAGTTGCTTTTCCTCAGTGTTTTTACTCCCACAGTTTGTCCTCTGCTTGAAGATAGTTTTTTTTTTCTCATAGATTACTGCAGATCATTCATGGACATTGCATTGACATTAATGGAGAAGTCCATTACATTCGATTGAACCACAGTGTATCAGTCTCTGTGTACAATGTTCTTCTGGTTCTGCTCCTTTCACTCTGCATAACTTCTTGGAGGTTGTTCCAGTCTCCATGGAATTCCTCCACTTTATTATTCCTTTTAGCGCAATAGTATTCCATCACCAACATATACCATAGTTTGTTCAGCCATTCCCCTATTGAGGGGCATCCCCTCATTTTCCAATTTTTTGCCACCACAAAGAGCACAGCTATGAATATTCTTGTACAAGTCTTTTTCCTTATTATCTCTTTGGGGTACAAACGCAGTAGTGCTATGGCTGGGTCAAAGGGCAGACAGTCTTTTATCACCTTTTGAGCATAGTTCCAAATTGCCCTCCAGAATGGTTGGATCAATTCACAACTCCACCAGCAATGAATTAGTGTTCCCACTTTGCCACATCCCCTCCAACATTCATTACTTTCCTTTGCTGTCATGTTGGCCAATCTTCTAGTTGTGAGGTGATACCTCTGAGTTGTTTTGATTTGCATCTCTCTGATTATAAGAGATTTAGAACATTTTTTCATGTGCTTCTTAATAGTTTTGATTTCTTTAACTGAAAAGTGCCAATTCATGTCCCTTGACCATTTTTCAATTGGAGAATGGCTTGATTTTTTGTACATCTGGTTTAACTCTTTATAAATTTGAGTAATTAGATGTTTGTCAGAGTTTTTGTTATGAAGATTGTTTCCCAATTTGTTGCCTCCCTTCTAATTTTAGTTACATTGGTTTTGTTTGTACAGAAACTTTTTAATTTGATGTAGTCAAAATTATTTATTTTACATTTTGTGACTCTTTCTAAGTCTTGCTTGGTTTTAAAGTCTTTCCCTTCCCAAAGGTCTGACATGTATACTATTCTGTGTTCACCTAATTTACTTATAGTTTCCTTTTTATGTTCAGGTCATTCATCCATTCTGAGGTTATCTTGGCATAGGGTGTGAGGTGTTGATCGAAACCTAATCTCTCCCACACTGCCTTCCAATTTTCCCAGCAGTTTTTATCAAATAGTGGATTTTTGTCCTCAAAGCTGGGATCTTTGGGATTGTCATAGACTGTCTTGCTGAGGTCATTTACGCCAAGTCTATTCCACCGATCCTCCTTTCTGTCTCTTAGCCAGTACCAAATTGTTTTGATGACCACTGCTTTGTAATATAGTTAGAGATCTGGGACTGGAAGGCCACCTTCCTTTGTATTTTTTTTCATTATTTCCCTGGATATCCTTGATCCTTTGTTCTTCCAAATGAACTTTGTTATGGTTTTCTCTAATTCAGTAAAAAAGTTTTTTGGAAGTTCAATGGGTATGGCACTAAATAGATAAATAAGTTTGGGTAGCATTGTCATTTTTATTATGTTAGCTCGTCTCAACCATGCGCAATCAATGTTTTTCCAATTGTTTATATCTAGTTTTAATTGTGTGGAGAGTGTTTTGTAGTTGTGTTCATATAGTTCCTGTTTTTGTCTCGGCAGATAAATTCTTAAGTATTTTATATTGTCTCAGGTGACTTTAAATGGAATTTCTCTTTCTAATTCTTGCCACTGAACTGGGTTGGAGATATATAGAAATGCTGATGACTTATGCGGGTTTATTTTGTATCCTGCAACTTTGCTAAAGTTGTTGATTATTTCGACTAGCTTTTTGGTTGATTCTCTAGGATTCTTTAAGTAGACCATCATGTCATCTGCAAAGAGCGACAGCTTGGTCTCCTCCTTGCCTATTTTGACGCCTTCAATTTCTTTTTCTTCTCTAATTGCTACTGCTAGTGTTTCTAGTACAATGTTAAATAATAGAGGTGAGAATGGGCATCCTTGTTTCACTCCTGATCTTATTGGAAATGCATCTAGTGTGAACCTTAAAAATTTTCAGACCCTACTTCATAAGGTTGGATTGAGAACCTTAAAATTTCTCAGACCCTACTTCATAAGGTTGGGTTAAGACCATTCCCCACTTTAAACAATGAAGGAACTTAGATCAGGAATGTGAGACTTCTACTTAGATCAGGAATGTGAAGACCTCTACTTTCCTATACTTAAGCATGCCTTAGGGGAAGATAAAGTTGTAAACTCCTTGCTGAACAATGAAAAGTACTTAAACCCATACTTATAGTAAGACAAAAAGGTCTTAAGCTATGCCTATTTTTGGATATAATACAAAAGGGTGCTAAGTACCTATAAAGGTCAGGCAACTTGTGAACTTACAAGGAGCAAAGAGGTGAAAACTTACTCAGAGATTCTAGGCTACTCAGGTGAGAATTACTCAAAAGATTAGTCTACTCAGGTGTGAACTAAGAATGGTCTGTCCTTTGAAAAACATCTACTGTGATTGGTAGATGGGAGAACTTGGGGGAGGAGACATAGGAGAAAATTCCCTTTAAATAGGAGCTCAGATTCATTCAGAGGTCATTCAGAATCAAGATTGAGCTGGTGAAGTCAGCTGAGATAAAGCTGGTCTGGTGACCCTAGAATCCTTGCTTGAACAGATCTTGTGGTGAGTGATTAAGGACTGACTGATCTTTCTTATAGGGCTTAGGCCTGGGTTGGCCAGGGCTACCCTGGACCAGCCTATCCTTTTCTCATTATTCCCCTTTTCTCTCTTTCTTTCCTTTCCTTTAATTCCACATTTGTATTAATTAAAATCTCTATAAAACCCAGCTGACGTGGGTATATTTAATAATTGGGAATTCTTCCCTGGCAACCAGATTTAAACAAGACACTGTAGTGAAAACATATTTTCTGCGGTCACAAATTTGAACCATCCACTCTTATATCTACCACAATTTAAAGTCCTCCACTATTTTAATCTCTACACTAGTTTATCTCCATTGCAGATGATGTTAGTTGATGGTTTTAGATATATACTGTTTATTATTTTTAGGAATGACCCTTCTATTCCTATGCTTTCTAGTGTTTTTAATAGGAATGGATGTTATATTTTATCAAAGGCTTTTTCTGCATCTATTGAGATGATCATTTGATTTTTGTCTGTTTGTTTGTTGATATGGTCAATTATGTGGATGGTTTTCCTAATATTGAACCAGACCTGCATTCCTGGTATAAATCCTACTTGATCATAGTGAATGATCCTCCTGATCACTTGCTGGAGTCTTTTTGCTAGTATCCTATTTAAGATTTTTTTTTTTTATCAAAGTGTATAATGCAGTGGTCCTCAGCTCGCTCCTGTACGGTTGTGAGACATGGACACTGTACTGGAAGCACATGAAACAGCTGGAGCAATTCCACCAACACTCCCTCCTGTCAATCATGAGGATCCGAGGGCAGGACCGAATCACCAATCAGGAAGTCCTCGACAGAGCCAACTCCACCAGCATCGAAGTCATGGTCCTCAAAACCCAGCTATGATGGTCTGGACACGTCATCTGCATGGACCCACTGCGAATACCAAGACAGGTATTCTATGGTGAACTGTCAGCTGGACTCAGGAAACAAGGTCGACCAAAGAAAAGATTCAAGGATCAGCTAAAGTCAAACTTGAAGTGGACTGGCATAACACCAAAGCAGGTCTATTTTTGCTTTAGCTTTGTCAGATATCATGATTACAACTCCTGCCTTCTTTCTATCAGTTCAGGCCCAGAAGGTCTTACTCCATCCTTTAATTCTGACCTTGTGAGTGTCTACCCGCCTCATGTGTGTTTCTTGAAGACAACATAGGGTAGGGTTTTGGATTCTAATCCATTCTGCTATTCATCTACATTTTATGGGTGAGTTCATCCCATTCACGTTCAAAGTTACGATTGTCACTTGTGGATTCCCTGGCATTTTGATATCCTCCCCTAATTCTGACCTTTCTTCTTTAGCTATAACCTTTTAAACCAGTGATTTACTTTAGATTAGTCCCCTAGTCCCCTCCCTTAATATGCTTCCCTTTCTAGCCCATCCCTTTTTATGCTCCCTTCCCCTCCCCCCTCTCCTTCCCTCCCTTTTTATACTCCCTCCATCCTCCCCTCTTTAATTTCCCCTTCTCTCTTACCCTGTTGGATAAGATAAAGTTCAAGATCCCAATGGATCTAGATGTTCTAAGTCTCAGAGTTGATTTCACTGAGAGTAAGATTTAAGTAATACCAGTTAGCACTTTCTTCCTCTCCTCCCTATAGGAAATTCCTTCCCCTCCCCTTCCCATGTGTATTTTTGTGTGAGAAAGATTATTCTATTTAGGTTTTTTCTATTTCTTGAAGTATATCTTAGTACTATCAATGATTCACCCCCTCCGTTTTTGTCTTAATTCCTCCATATTGTCTTAATGCCCCAATCATTCCCTATGCATGATTCTTCTAAATACTCTAATGATACATACATTTTTGAGAGTTACACATTACATTTTCCACACACAATAATATATATAAATTGATATAAATGTAGTCCTTATAGAAGAGAGTTTGAATAAAAGAAAAAGGTAACATTTTTCTCCTTTTCCCTTTTCTTCATATTTACCTTTTCACGTTTCTCTTGCTCTTTGTGTTTTGATGTCGAACTTTCCACAGAGCTCTGGTCTTTTCTTTACAAAAACTTGGAAATCTATTTTGTTGAATGCCCATGCTTTCCCCTGGAAGTATATAGTCAGTTTTGATGGATAGCTGATTCTTGGTTGAAGACCCAGCTCTCTTGCCTAGATTATTGTGTTGCTAAGAATAGCTAAGGCATTGACCTTTGTTCATCATAGTGTTGCTTTTACTGTGTGATTCTGCTTACATAAGTCACTCTGCATTAGTTCATGTAAATCTTTCCAGACTGTTTGGTGGGGGAGGGGCAGGTGGGTCAGCTTTTCGTTCCCTTATATTGTGGAGGTGCTGGAATCCCACCTACCTTCAGACTTTTGCCTTGTTGTAGGGTCTCTCCGTTCTGGTGAGGATGGTTGTTTTTTATTTTGGGAGGGTCTTTTGCGGTTGTCTGTGTCATTGGGTCTGAGGAGAGGAAGCAAGTTGTGTCTACTCTGCAGCCATGCTTACCCAGAAGTCTGGCATTCATTTTCTAACATTTTGAATTCCAAATTCTTTCCTGCTCTCTGTCCCCTCTGCTCTCCCTGAAATGGTAAGCAATTTTATATTAGTTTGTCATGTTGTGGAAGAAGATGCATTTTTAAAAACCATGAAGGAAATAAAATGAAAAGTGGTGTTTTTCAGTTTGCACTCAGACTCCATCAGTTCTTTCTCTGAAGGTAGATGGTGTTTTTCATCATGAGTCCTGTGGAATTGTCCTAGATTGTTGTGTTCCTAAGAATAGCTAAGGCATTGACCTTTGTTCATCATTGTGTTGCTTTTACTGTGTGATTCTGCTTACTTAAGTCACTCTGCATTAGTTCATGTAAATCTTTCCAGGTTTTTTTTCTGAAACCCTCATCATAATCATTTCTTGTATTGTAATAGTATTTCATTATAATTATATGCTAAAACTTATCATTCTCCAACTGATACCATTTCCTCAGTTTTCAGTTCTTTCCTACCACAAAAAGAGCTGCTATAAATGTTTTTGTATAAATAGATCATTTTCTCTTTTTTTTATCACTTTGGGATGCAAACCTAGTAATGGTATTGTTGTATCAAAGAAAGTGTATGCATAATTTTATAGCCCTTTGGGCATAGCTTAAAATTGTTCTCCAAAAGGGTTGGATCAGTTCACAACTCTACCAATATTTTCCCACCTCCCATCTAACATTTATCCTTTTCCTTTTCTGTTATATTAGCCAATCTGATAGGTATTAGGAAATTCATCAGTTGTTTTAATTTGCATTTCTCTAATCAATAGTGTTTTGAAATATTATTTCATATAACTATAGATAGCTTTGATTTTTTTAATCTGAAAACTACCTGTATGTACCCTTTATCATCTGGGGAATGACTTGTATTCTTATAGCTTTGAATCAAGTCTATATATTTGAGAAATTAGAACTTTGTCAAAGACTCTTACTGTAAAAATTTTTTCCCAATGTTCTTTTTTCCTTCTAATCTTGGTTGCATTTGGTTTTGTTTGTGCAAAACTTTTTTACCTTAATCTAATCAATATTATCTATTTTATCTCTCATAATGGTCTCTATCTCTTATTTGGATATAAATTCTTCCCTTATGCATAGGTCTGACAGGTAAACTATTCCATACTCTACTAATTTGCTTGTGGTAGCATGTTCTATGTCTAAATGATGCATTCATTTTTACCTTATTGTGGTGTAGGGTGTGAGGTGCTATTCTGTACCTAGTTTCTGGCATACTATTTTCCAGTTTTCCCAGTGATTTTTATGAAATACTGAGTTCTTATCCCAAAAACTCAGATTTTAGGGATTTATCAAACACTAGATTATGTGGTCATCTTCTATGTACTGTGTTGATTCGTCACTCTATTTTTCAACCCCTACCAGATGGTTTTGATGTTTACCATTTTATAATTCAATTTGAGAACTGGATCAGCTAGGCTACCTTCCTTCACATTTTTTCAATAATTCCCTTGCTTTGCTTGATCTTTTGCTCTTCCATATGAATTCTGTTATTAATTTTTTAGCTCTATGAAATAATTTTTATAAGTTTGATTGGTATAACACTGAACAAGTAAATTAATTTAGGTCAAATTGTCATTTTAATTATATCCACTCAACCTACTCATGACCAATACAGATTTTCCAATTGTTTAGATCTTTTATCCAATTGTTTAGAGCTATAGTTCCTGAATTCTGTTGAAAGGTAGGACCCCCTCACTTCCAAGTATTTTATATTGTCATATTTTAAATGGAATTTCTCTATCTCTTCCTGCTGGACATTGTTGGTAATATATAGAAATACTGATAGTCTGTGTTGTTTTATTTTATATTCTGCAACTTTGCTAAAGTTCATTATTCCAATTAGTTTTTTAAGTTGATTCTTTAGGGTTTTTTTAATATACTATCATATCTACAAATAGTGATATTTTTGTTTGCTCTTTGCCTATTCTAATAACTTCTATTTCTTTTTCTTCTCTTATTGTTACTGCTAGCATTTGTAATATAATATTGAATAATCCTGGTGACCTTCTTGCTTCAACCCTCATCTTATTGGGAAAGCTTCTAACTTTATAGATCTAGCTCTACAGATAATGCTTAGTGACAGTTTTAGATAAATATTATTTTAAGGAAAGATCCATTTATTCCTATACTTCCTGGCATTTTTAATAGGAATGAGTATTGTATTTTGTCCAAAACTCTGCATCTATTAAGATAATCATGTGGTTTCTATTGACTTTGTTATTGATATGATTAATGATGCTGATCAAATTGCCTAATGACATTCCTCATTTGAATCCCATCTGGTCTTATAATATGATCCTTATAATATATTACTGTAACCTCTTTCCTAATATATTTCTTATAACTTTTGCTTCAATATTCATTAGAGGCATTAATCTATAGTTTTCTTTCTCTGTTTTCACTCTTCCAGGTTTAGGAATGAGCCCCCTACTTGTGTCATAAAAGGAATATTGAAGGAGGCTTTTATTTATTTTTCCAAATAGTTTATATAGTATTAGAATAATTGTTCTTTAAATGTTTGATAGCTATTTCCCAAGGAGATCAGAAAAAAGGTGAAAGAATCCATATGTTCCAAAATATTTATAGCAGCTCTCTTTGTAGTGGCAGAGAGAGATGAGTATGGTACTATTGAAGTTTAGTAGAGGGAAAGGAAAGAGTTAGGGAGCAGAAAGCAATTGTGGAGATAAAGCAAGGCTGCAAAGATGCAGATCAGTTCTGATATGGCCTGGTTCCTCTTCAACCTGAATACATTTGAAGAAAATCACATAAGATATTCCTAGAGTGGAGGTGTTGATGCCCTTCTTCCAGCCTCTTGTCCATTTCTTGTACTCCATTTCTCACTACCTTAACCAAAAGACTCTTTTCTTAGGTAAGAAAATGGGAGTCTGGAAATTTTCTTCTAAAGAAAATAGCTTTGAGGGATTGCCTGAGTTTCAGAGAAAAGGGAGAAAAGTCAATAAATGCCATATGCCATGCCAACTATCTGCTTCTCATCTCTGTCTCTAGGGAAGGAGTTGCCATTGTAATTGGAGCATGGGAGAATCATGAGCAGTCCCAATTTATAGTATATAGAGATAATAATGAAATATAATTTTTAATTATAATTTATAATATATAGTACATTCTTGTACCATTGTTTAAGCAAACAGTAGACACTCCATCATTATTTGTTGAATATTTGACCATCATTCTTAGATTTTATGTTTGAAGTTTACAGGCAGGTGGTGGGTTTCCTAAGCTCTGATCCACTCCAATAAATCAACATTCTCTTCTTCCTACAACTATGAGAGTCTCAGGGAAGAGCATTTGCTTTTTCTTTCTTTTGTTATTTCCTCTTATAACTGAAACTATTGAGCTTAGTTGTGAGTGAATCAAAATATATAGTGCAAAAAGTAACAAAATTGGGCCACAAAGAATCATTCTCCTTGAAGTGGTGATTGAGAGACCAAATGGGGAAGAGGAAAGGAAAAAGAGTTAAAAGTTCTCTCCCATTCAATAGGCCATAAATAGGATTATTCATACAAATTGATCTAGTCCTTTATTTAAAGTCTCTCCAGAATGCAAAGGGCATTGCAGACACAATAATCTACTATGATAGACAGTCTTAGCCTACTAAGAAAGCTTTTGGAACTTAAATCCTTAGATAGTCTATAGTTTTTTTCAAAGAGAAGCCTAGTGAAAGTGATAACTGTCTTCTCCTAGTTATAAAAGAACATGAGCACTCAGGGATAGAGCAGTGTCCTTTCATCAGTTATTTGCACATATATCTCCCCTTATTCCTAGTCCAGCCTCTCTGTCTATATGTTTAACTATCTATCTCTCTCCTCTCTCTGTCTCATTCACTTTTTCTCTGTCCCCTTCTTCCACACTCCTCCCACAATCCCTTTTGAAAATATATAAATTATAGGAGGACAGTGAGAGGTAGAAACTTTCCTTGAGCTCCCCTAAAACCTCTTCTCAAATGACCTAGTAAATGCACCAAACCAAATTATGAGGTAAAAAAAAAGTGTTATTTGAACCCTGGTAGATTGGGAATATAGACAGAGAGATTTACAGACACTAGGATAGAGACTAGCCAGGAGCACAGTGTAGAAGCAGAAGAGAAGTAGCAGCAGCAGGAGCAAGGAGCAACCCAGTGTCTGAAAAAAGAAAGGTGACAACAAATGAAAAGAAAAACGTCCCAGGACATCCTTGTATTAGTACTGAAAGCACAAAAGTTTCTATATAATTGCTCTATCTAGTCTTGGATCACAGTTCCAGGGTAGAGAGGAATGGTCATGGTCATGAAAGAGCAGGGGTACTACCTACATAAGAAGCAGAGTTCTCTTCCCAAATCATAGTAGTAGTAGTAGTCTCTCCGTAACCGAGGATGACGATTGTCTTTGTGTGTTTTTGTGCACAAAGACACTTGTGCATGAAGATTTAAGTGAAAAAGTCGATGCACAGAGACAGTCCCACTCTCTCGGCGTTAGAAGCCTGGGTCCAGTGGCATGAAAAGTCGTTACGCCTGGAGACTTCCTCAGCTGCATTGGATGGCCCTGTTGTCTTTTGTGCTCCGACATGCCCTAAGCACTCCACAGTGCTTTGCTGCGTCGCCCTCTCAGCCGTTGAACCTTCTTATTAGTTTCTTCCATCTGTTCAGCCAAAGCAGTCTTCAGATGCTGGTTAAGCAAAGCCCTGGTTCACCAGGGGTTGACGACCCGATAGCTACCCTCACAAGGTTTAGCCGGCCTGTCGAAGCTGTTGCCCGGGGTGTGGCCGCTGCCGCATGCTAGCAGCTACTGAGAGCCACAAGTGAGAGCTGGGTGTCAGGTGGGGGTCAGAGGCTGGAGAGCTGCCCTAGGAGGGCACGACAAGCCCTCCATACCAGAGATACTACCCCTCTCTGAACACCCCATACACCCCAATATTGGTAAATGGAAAGACACAAACCTGGACATGGTGTGGGAAGGAGAGAATGTCTTATACAGGGAGAGCCAAATTTATGAGAATCAGTCATTCCCTAGTTGAAAAGTGGTTAAAAGATATTAATAGACAGTTTTCAGAGGAAGAAATCAAACCAAAGAAGAGTCATAAAAAATGCTCTGAAACATTCTAATAATTAGAGAAAATCAAGGTAAAATAAATCTGGAGTATCGCCTTACATCCTTAAAACTGGCTATAACAGAAAAGGAAAATTATAAATGCTGGAGGGGATATTGAAAAATAGGTGCACTCATACTTTTGGTGAAGCTATGAACTAGTCTAATAATTCTCATTACTTTCCTTGATATTCTTGATCTTTTGTTCTTCCAAATTAACTTTGTTATTTTTTTTTCTAATTCTATAGAAAAAATTTTTGGGTAATTTGCTAGGTATGGCACTGAATAAGTAAATTAGTTTAGGCAGGATTGTCATTTTTATTTTATTAGCTCCTCCTAACCATGAACAATTAATGTTTTTCCAATTGTTTAAATCTCATTTTATTTGTGTGAAAAGTGTCTTGTAGTTGAGTTCACCTAATTCCTGAGTTTGTCTCGACAGATAGATTCCCAAACATTTTATATTACCTAGAGTGATTTTAAATGGAGTTTCTCTTTGTAACTTTTGCTGCTTTTTATTGGAAATAAATAGAAATTATGATGATTTGTGTGGATTTATTTTGTATCCTACAACTTTGCTAAAATTATTAATTATTTTCACTAGCTTTTTACTTTATTTTCTCGGGTTCTCTAAGTATGCTATCATATCAGTCTAATACTTCTCAAGAGCAATTTGAAAATATGCCTAATAGATAATTACCTTGTGAATATTCAAAGAGAAGCCTTGTGAATATTTTTTTCTCTTGTTTTTCTATTCCCAACACTTAGCACAGTGCTGGCATATCATAAGCACTTAGTAAACTCTCTCCCCAACCCTCCTAGTTGTCTTGGCACCAAATCTATTCTGAAAGAACAGAAAGTTGTGAGGAAAATCTTGTATTGGCCCTTCTACTCATAATTTAGCTTTTAGTCCTGCAGTACTAATCTTGTATGGTATAAAATATAAGGTTGAAGAAAGAAGGAAGGGTTTCTAGATATTATCTTCATGGCTCTGTTTTACACTGGATGAAAACCATCATATAACCAGGTGAGTAACTCTCTCATTCCCTGGGGATCCTAGACTGCCTAACAACAGAGATTTCAGACTTTTCCCCCAACTGGACTCTGCACATGACATATAAACCTCCCTCACCAACAGCCTGGAGGAAGTGAAGAACAGAATGAGAGTCTCATGTCCTGACCCATCTGTCATCATTCATTCAAGTGCTTTAACCTCTTCCCAATAAAGAAGAACTTCTCCTCTTTCCTTGTATAGTCTGAGTCCTGTCTCACACTTGCATGTTCTCTCTTTGAATTTGGAGGAAGGAGTGTTTTCAACCATGTGAGTAACCGTGATTTTATCAACAAGACTTCCACTCTACCTATGCTAATTAAGTCATCTCAGACAAAATGATTCCATCTAATCTTTTAAAATATGCCCTTTCTAGAGAATAGTGAATATTCTTCTAACCCTCCTTCTCAAGAAACTTTTAATGAAATCTAGCCTTAATCTTTCCTCTTATAAATGTACCTCAATTTCCTCCATCTCCATATTGAATCTGAAAACCTTGCCGATTGTGTCTCTGTTTGTTAGTGAAGGTGCTGAAGGCATTTAATCACTTCTGACTCTTTGTGACTATTTTTATTGGATTTTCTAAGCAAAGATATTTTGCCTTTTCCATCTCCAAGGCCTCCATTTTATGGTTAAGGAAACGGAGGCAAACAAGAGTTAAATAACTTGCCCAAGGTCACACATTAAGCATCTGAGGATGGATTTGAACTCAGCTCTTCTTGACTCTAGACCATTCTATCCACTGTACCATCTAGCTGCCTTCTCTGTATGAGGCCTCTAAATATTAAGACTATGAATGGCCTTTCCAGTCTTTTCTGGCCTGCATTAACTCATTCCTTTAAACTTTTCTTCATAGTTCTTACTATATAGTATTTCATTTACATGGCATTTCTCTTCTTCATCAGTTCAAATGTTTTTTCTCTCCTTTCCCCCCATAATCCCCTCCCACAGAAAACAGACAGAAGTCTCTAGTTCTCTCCTTTTGGAAATGAGATCGTTTAAACTACAGACAAAAAGGCTAAAGAACAACACTGACTTCAACTATATGTTGAGTCTGAATGAGTGGCATGTGGAGATATATTCACAGAGAAAGGGTTTTAAGTATATAGCCTTATGTTAAATAAAGAGAAACTGTTATTAGAGAGCAGGAAAGACTTCTTGGCAGAGAGGGAAGAAAACATTACAACGAATGAGAGAGAAAGTCTTATGATGTCTCTAGAGATTCAAAAGAATCTTGTTCTTTTTTTTTTTTAAACCCTTACCTTCCGTCTTGGAGTCAATACTGTGTATTGGTTCCAAGACAGAAAAGCAGTAAGGGCTAGGCAGTGGGGATCAAGTGACTTGTCCAGGATCACACAGCTGGGAAGTGTCTGGAGCCAGATTTGAACCCAGGGCCTCCCATCTCTAGGCCTGGCTCTCAATCCACTAAACCACCCAGCTGCCCCCTGAATAGTCCAAACACATTCTTCTATGAGGGTTAGAAGTTGGATTGATAACCATCAAAGGTCTCCCTAGGAATCTGTTATTGAACATATAGTCCTAAATGTGGATTCTAGAAGGGTCCACAGAATGAATATAATCTTCTGATCCTTCCATGCTATGTCTCTACCTTTCTTAACCCCAGCCTCAGGAGTTAAGTTCATGAATCATACCTATAAAAGGATTTTACCCGATCCTGATTTTTTAAAAAAGAATATTATTTTTCTGAGAATTTCTCAACTTAATTTCTTATTTCTTACACTTTTTTCATGTAAATGTGAATAATTGTGGCAGGAGAGGGTGTCAATAGAGGGATTTGTGTTCATTTTGAGCCAAGAGGAGGTCCTTGCTCTGTAAGAGAAGAGACAAGGAAGGGAGAAAGACATCGCCTTATGGAAGTTTCCAGAAATCTTTTGTTTTGCATCAGAGAAGCATATGAGCAGTGTTTAGGTAGGAGAGGAAATGAAGCAGTTTTCCCAACTTCTTAAGGAACAGCCACTGAAAGGAAAATAATCTGGTATTCTCCATGAGAACTACCTGAGATGTCCTCCTGATGACCATAAACTTTGTGTGCCTCAGCAAAACATAGAAAGTAAGGGCTGGACAACTTCAGGCAATTAACTCTAGGCATTTCCAGAGAGTGGGACTGTCTCTGTGCATCAACTCCTCCACTTAAAATCTCCTTCACGCACAAGTATCTTTGTGCACACTCATCTATCCTAACCCCGTCCACCCTCTTCAAGACCTGCAGCGATGGGGGAGTGGCGACGCAACAGGTGGAGGTGACCACTGGCAGTTGTAGTCACGATCCTGCACGTAGGCGGCCCACGGACCAGTGGTCGCTCGGCCCTGTGGGCAGCAGGGACGTTCGGCAGCATCCTGGGCGACTGAGCAGCCCTCTCTAGGACAGCACTGCTCACCCTAATCAAGGGAGGGGACTAGAAAAGGTGTCCAAACATTGCCTGCCCTACAAACACCCGGTCAGCACACCGCGGCTGGTGGGTCATCCATTTAAGCGGTTGAAACCAAAAAAAGCAAAATACAAAGAAACTCCTACTAGGAGCATGGAACATCAGGACATTACTTGATATAGAGAATACATCAAGACCTGAAAGAAGAACAGCTCTAATCGGTAAAGAACAGGCACAATATAACATCAACATCGCAGCCTTAAGCGAAACATGCTTACCAGAAGAGGGATCACTCAGCGAACCCACCACTGGATACACCTTCTTCTGGAAAGGTAGAGCCTCAAATGAAGACAGAATCCATGCTGTTGGCCTGGCTTTTAAGACCATCTTGCTCAAACAGCTGCCAGACTTGCCTGGGGGCATCAACGGCTCATGAAGGGCTCATGAAGATCCTTCTGCCTCTCAGCAAAGACCGGTATGCCACAATCATCAGCGCATATGCCCCAACACTGACCAGCACAGAGGAGACCATCGAGCAGTTCTACTCTGACCTGAGTGCCATCCTGCACTCAGTGCCCACAAATGACAAGCTGATACTACTAGGAGACTTCAACGTCCACGTTGGCCAGGACCATTGTAAAAAATAGACTCGAATACAGGACTACAATCCCCATGAGCCTTTGCTCCACTTCCCCAGAATGCCTTGTAATCTCACCTGGGCCGAGATCGAGAAGATATTTAAGCAAAGGCTTTTGAAGGGCTCGGCCCCTTTTGGACTTCCGTTTTTGGGGCAGAGGCGTCTCTTCCATGATGTGAGGTTATTTTGTCTAGGCCTCTGGCCTAGGCACATGTTTCTTACTTGTATATTCTTAATCTTTAACCTTTAATAAACCTCTAAAAAATATATATTCCTTGTAGAGAGAAACTAATTTCTACCTGCCTCAGTCTCCCCCTCTCCCCTAAATTTTAATCTTTACAGTTATGGCGACCACGAAGGGACCGCTGGGAATCTTTACACCATGAAAGATGGAAAGGAGTGCTCGGCAAACACAGCGTGGGCAAAATGAACAACAAAAGCCTACTGCTACACAGCAAATGCTCAGAGTTCGAACTCACCATCACAAACACTGTGTTCAGAATGGCAAACAAATATAAAACAACATGGATGCACCCATGATCAAAACAGTGGCATCTCATTGACTACATCATTGTACGCCGGCGAGACATCCAGGATGTACATATCACCAGAGCCATGAGAGGAGCTGAATGCTGGACAGACCACCGATTGGTTAGAGCGACTCTTCAAATGCGCATTGCGCCTCGCCATCCAAAAAGCACTCAGAGAGTTCGCGCATTTTACAATGTGAGTCGTCTTAGAGATCCATCTTATTTGCATTTATTCCAGTCCTGCCTGGACAACAAGCTGTCTGTCAAGGGACCACTCACTGGAAGCTCAACCAAGAAATGGAACCAGTTCAGAGACACAGTGAAAGAAACATCAAAAGCAGTCCTAGGCCCCAAACAACGCAACCACCAGGACTGGTTCGACGAGAACAACACTGCTATTGAAGACGTATTGAGCAAAAAGAACAAAGCCTTTATGGAGTGGCAAAATAACCCAAACTCTGCTCCTAAAAAGAACAGATTCAAGTCTCTCCAAGCCACGGCGCAGCATGAGATCAGGAAAATGAAAGACCGATGGTAGGAGAAAAAGGCAAAAGAAATCCAGCATTTTGCTGATACGAAAAACTACAAACAATTTTTCAGTGCCCTCAAGACTGTCTATGGGCCATTACTATAGGCCATTAAAACCCACCACCACTCCCTTGCTATCCTCTGACGGTGACACTCTCATAAAAGATAAAAATGGCATCAGCAACAGGTGGAAAGAACACTTCAGTCAGCTTCTCAACCAACCTTCTTCAGTCGACCAAAGTGCCCTCGACCAGATCCCCCAAAACCACACCATTGAACAACTTGAAGTCCCTCCTTCAATAGAGGAAGTCCAAAAAGCCATTAAACAAATGAGCGCAGGCAAGGCACCCAGTAAAGACGGAATCCCAACCGAGGTGTACAAGGCCTTAAATGGAAAGGCACTTCAGGCATTCCACATAGTGCTGACCAGCATATGGGAAGAGGAAGACATGCCCCCATAACTCAGAGATGCCTCCATCGTAGCCCTATATAAGAACAAAGGTGCACGAGCAGCCTGCGATAACTACAGAGGCATCTCACTACTCTCCACTGCCAGAAAGATCCTCGCCCATGTTAAACTCAACAGACACCTGTCATCTGTTTCAGAGCAGAACCTGCCTGAATCACAATGTGGCTTCCGACCAGATCGCAGCACCATCAACATGGTCTTCACGGTGAGGCAAATGCAGGAAAAATGCCTTGAGCAGAACCTGAGTCTCAACATTGTCTTCATAGACCTGATGAAGGCGTTTGACACAATGAACAGGGACGCACTGTGGGTGATCCTTAGCAAGCTCAGTTGCTCAGCAAAATTCATCAAACTGATCGAGCTCTTTCATGTCGACATGACAGGGGAAGTCCTATCTGGTGGAAAGACTTCCAATCACTTCAACATCTCCAATGGCGTGAAACAAGGCTGCGTCCTTGCTCCGGTGCTAGTCAACCAATTCTTCATCCAGGTATTACGACATGCTGTGAGGATCTAAATCTGGGCGTCTACATCAAATACCGACTGTATGGCTCACTATTCGACCTTCGCTGACTGACTGCAAAAACAAAGACAACAGAGAGACTCATCCTGGAAACTCTCTTCACAGATAACTGTGCTCTCATGGCCCACCAAGAAAATCATCTTCAAACCATTGTGGACAGGTTCTCCACCGCAACAAAACTGTTTGGCCTGACTATCAGCCTCAGCAAAACAGAGGTATCGTTCCAACCTGCACCAGGGAGGCCAAATAACCAGCCGTGCATTATAATCGACGGCACGCAGCTTTCTAATGTCAACACTTTCAAGTACCTGGGCAGCACCATCACCAACGATGGGTCCCTAGACCATGAGATCAATGCCAGGATCCAAAAGGCCAGCCAGGCACTCGGGCAGCTGCACTGCAAAGTCCTCCAACACAGCGGTGTAAGCACTGTGACGAAGCTCAAAGTGTACAACGCAGTGGTCCTCAGCTCGCTCCTGTACGGTTGCGAGACATGGACACTGTACCGGAAGCACATGAAGCAGCTGGAGCAATTCCACCAACGCCCCCTCCGGTCAATCATGAGGATCCGATGGCAGGACCGAATCACCAATCAGGAAGTCCTCGACAGAGCCAACTCCACCAGCATTGAAGTCCTGGTCCTCAAAACCCAGCTACGATGGTCTGGACACGTCATCCGCATGGACCCACAGCGAATACCAAGACAGGTATTCTACGGTGAATTGTCAGCTGGACTCAGGAAACAAGGCCGACCAAAGAAAAGATTCAAGGATCAGCTAAAGTCCAACTTGAAGTGGGCTGGCATTACACCAAAGCAACTAGAACTCGCTGCCTCTGACAGAAGCAGCTGGCGAACCCACATTAACCATGCCGCCACCATCTTTGAAGATGAACAACGTCGACATCTTGCCGCTGCGCGTGAACGCCGACACCAGGCCACAACTGCACCTCCCATAACAACTGGCGTCCCATGCCCCATGTGCCACAAACTCTGAGCCTCAGTCTTTAGGCTTCAAAGCCGTATGAGGGTACACCGTAGATGAAAACACACAAAGACAATTGTCATTCTCGGTCACTGAGAGACTATTACTATACTACTTAGGAGTAATATGGGAAGATCATTAAATTGAGTTGTTATTCGAATCCCATTAATATTAGCACATATCAGTGATCCCTCCCAGAACCTCCTTTCCTTTAAAGTTTCCCTGATTCCAGCTCAGAGTTGACTCCATGACTCTCTCTACAGCGGATGTAACTTTGTATACAGACACAGTCCATCCTGAACTCAATGTATCCAACAACAGATGTGTTACCCCTGGAAAGGAACCTCAGGATCTCTCTGATCTTGATAAGAGACTTGATTTGTCTTGTGTTCTGAGTCTGGAAAACATTATTTCAGAAAGATACTACTGGGAGGTAGAAGTTGGAAAAAGACCTGACTGCGACCTGGGGGTCTGTAGAGATAATGTGAGGAGGAAGGGAAACCTGATGATGTCCCCTGAGAATAGTTCCAGAGAAACTGGGCTATATAGCGATGAATACTGAGTCCTCACCAGCCCCCCAGTTTCACTCAATTTAAAAAAAAAAAAACAGAATAATTTGTGTTTTCCTAGATTATGATAGTAGGGAGGTGTAATTCTATAATATGAGAGATAATTCCTGTATCTACTTCAATATTCATCTATGAGGCTCTGAGCCCTTTTCTGAGGCTTGCATCTCCTGTTCCAGACCTGATCATCTCTCCAAAACCTTAAAAATGTTTCCTCTCTTTAATCTCTTTTGAGTCAAATCTGGCTAGTTTGTGACTCTAAAGAAAGGATAGGACCATATGACTTCTGAAAGTCTAGCCCTAAATCCCCGAAAACTCTAAGTCTAGAGGAAAAGATTTACTTGTACAAAAATATTTATAGCAGCTCTTTTATGGTGGCAAAGAATTGGAAACTAGGGGAATGTCCATCAATTGGAGATTTCCTGAACAAGTTGTGGTATCTGATTGTAATGGAATATATATAGGGCCATATGAAATAACAAACAGGACAATTTCAGAAAAACCTGAAAAGACTTATATGTATTAATGCAAAGTGAAGTGAGTAGAACTAAGAGAACATTGTACATAGTAACATCAAAATTGTATAATAATCAATTGTAAAGAACTTAACTATTGTTGTGGTGAAAAAATCACCTTTAAAGATTGTTATAATATTAAGTTATGGTCACCAAGGAATTTACTTATGAAATTCCTAAAATGAAACACTCAAGTCAGAATGGAGTTTATGGTGGTTTAATCACAATGGGAGTACAGAAACAGGACAGGAAGTAAAGGAGACAGGAGAAAAAGGAAAAGGGTTAACTCAACCTTCTGTCCCAGCCAGAGGGAGATTAGGCCCTGAGGCCAAGGTAGAAAGGAAAATCAGTCCTTGACTCACTTGACTGATCTGAAGGAAAGCTGTCTGTGGGCGTCCTCTCTGCTCCAGTTCCAAGCATGAACTCCCCTCTAGCTCTGTCCACAGGAAGTGAGCGAATTCTAGAGCCTGTTCTCTACCTCACTTCCTGTGCCTCACAAGTGCCAATGGTGGCTTAAGGTTGGCTTAGGACAGCCCAGGTGGGCAGTTAGTTATTTCTGATTTGTCATTGACTAGCACATGCCCATGTGCAAAACTTTGGGTGCTAGACCAAGCAAGATGGAGATTTT
Organism: Monodelphis domestica; assembly: GCF_027887165.1. Taxonomy (NCBI): domain Eukaryota; kingdom Metazoa; phylum Chordata; class Mammalia; order Didelphimorphia; family Didelphidae; genus Monodelphis; species Monodelphis domestica. The sequence continues at coordinate 267,683,505 of NC_077228.1, read as the reverse complement.
AAAATTCACACTATTATCAATAATGCCCAAGAGATTCATGATGAAACAGGCTATCCACTGCCATAGAAAGATCTGAATACAGATCGAAGCATTCCACTTTTCACTTTATTTCTTTTATGAGTGTTTTCTTGAATGTGTGAGATGTGCCTTCTTTCAAATGAAGATTCACGTGATGGATCACATGATGAATATAGAAATATGTATCACATGATATGTACAACTTATAATGTTTGCTAACTCTGGAGGGAGGAAATGAAGGAGAGAATTTGGATTGCAAAATGTCAGAAAACAAATGTTAAAAATTGTTTCTGGAGGCAGCTGGGTAGTTCAGTGAATAGAGAACCAGGCCTAGAGAAAGGAAGTCCAAAGTTTAAATCTGGCATCAGACACTTCCTAGCTGTGTAACCCTGGGCAAGTCACTTGACCCCCATTCCCTAACCCTTACCATTCTTATGCCTTGGAACCAATACACAATATTGATTCTAAGATGGGCAGTAAGAGTTTGGTTTTGTTTTTTAATGTTTCTGTATACAAATGGGGAAAAAATACAATCTAAAAAATAAATATAAGGTAAATGAGAGAAAGAAAGAAAGAAAACTATAAGTTCATCCAAGCTCCCAGTTCCCTTCACAGAGTCACTGTAGAAGTGGAATCCATTGGGGTAAATGGGTTCAATAAGAGTTTTAAAGAAAATGAAGAATGTTGAGCCCTTAACTTTGAGGGTCAACTCAATTTTGTCACGTGTGCTTTCACAGTCTTCCCATCGGTCATATCTTCAGCTTTGGTGTAATGCAACATGAAAATGTCTCAGGGTGATATTTTAATGTTTTTGTGGCCAATGTAAGTACAGGAAAAGTAAAGTAGGCAGTAGGTCTGAAGCTATGATGGCAAACCTATGACACACGTGCCCAAAAGAGCATGCAGAGTCTTCTCTGTGGGCACTCCAGCAGTAAATTTTGTTTTTTGTTGTGTTTTTTTTTTTTAGCAGAAAACCAGAAGTACTCAGGGTGGAGCTGTTCCCCTCCCCCTCTCTGTATACCTGAAGATATACCTCTCTTCCGCCACCCCTCTGCCCAGCAGCCAATAGGAGTGCTTACTCTCTCCCCTGTCTGGGGCCTGGGGAGCATGGCACTCAGTCTCAGACAGGGGCAGGTACAGCACTCAGTTGGGAGGGGGCAGAGCCCAGCACTCCATCTCTAAAAGGTTTGCCATCATTGGTCTAGTTTTCTTTGGGAACATGGATAGACCAGAATAGTCTTTAAAAGGGAGACTCGTGGAGGAGAAATGCAGATGAAGACATATGATTTATCATTTATTTGGGGTTTGTTTGGGGGTTTTGGTTTTATGAGCTTGTTCACTTACAAATATGAATAGTATGGAGATAAAAAATAAAATTAAAATGATAGAAAACATTTTAAATAAAAAGGAGACTCAGAAGAAAAAGGTAGAACTATGTACTTTAAATCAATAAATATCTATCATCTTAATGGACTTGCCTTGCTTTTTTCATGTTATGTAGGTCACCCTAGACAATATAAAATACTTAGGAATCTATCTGTGGACAAACACAAGAACTATATGAACACAACTACAAAACACTCTCCACACAGTTAAACTAGATCTAAGCAACTGGAAAAACATTGATTGCTCATGAGTGGGACAAGCTAACATAATAAAAATGACAATCCAACAGAAATTAATTTACTTATTTAGTGCTATACCCATTGAACTACCAAGAAACTTCTTACTGAATTAGAAAAAAACATAACAAAGTTCATTTGGAAGAACAAAGGATATCCAGGGAAATCATGAAAAAAAAAAATACAAAGGAAGGAGGACTTGCAGTCCCAGATCTCAAACTATATTATAAAGCAGTGGTCATCAAAACAATTTGGTACTGGCTACGAGACAGAAAGGAGAATCAGTGGTATAGACTTGGGGTAAGTAACCTCAGCAAGACAGTCAATGAGAAACCCGAAGACCCCAGCTTTTGGAGTCAAAAATCCACTATTTGACAAAAACTGCTGGGAAAATTGGAAGACGGTGTGGGAGAGATTAGGTTTAGATCAACACCTCACACCTTACACCAAGATAAACTCAGAATGGGTGAATGACTTGAACATAAAGAGAGAAACTATAAGCAAATTAGGTGAACACAGAATAGTATACATGTCAGGCCTGTGGGAAAGGAAAGATTTTAAACCAAGCAAGACTTAGAAAGAGTCACAAAATGTAAAATAAATCATTTTGACGTCAAATTAAAATGGTTTTGTGCAAAGAAAACCCTAAAATCAGAAGGGAAGCAACAAATTGGGGGGGGGGGGAATCTTCATAACAAAAACCTCTGACAAAGCTTTAAATACTCAAATTTACAAAGAGCTAAATCAAGTGTACAAAAAATCAAGCCATTCTCCAATTGATAAATGGGCAGGGGACATGAATAGGCACTTTTCAGTTAAAGAAATCAAAACTATTAATAAGCACATGAAAAAGTACTCTAAATCTCTTATAATCAGAGAGATGCAAATCAAAACAACTCTGTGGTATCACCTCACACCTAGCAGATTGGCTAAAATGACAGCAAAGGAAAGTAATGAATGCTGCAGGGGATGTGGCAAAGTCGGGACATTAATTCATTGCTGGTGGAGTTGTGAATTGATCCAACCATTCTGGAGGACAATTTGGAACTATGCCCAAAGGGCAATAAAGGACTGTCTGCCCTTTGATCCAGCCATAGCACTACTGGGTTTTTACCCCAAAAAGATAATAAGGAAAAAGACTTGTACAAGAATATTCATAGCTGTGCTCTTTGTGGTGGCCAAAAATTAGAAAATGAGGGGATACCCTTCAATTGGGGAATGGCTGAACTGAACAAATTGTGGTATATGTTGGTGATGGAATACTATTGTGCTCAAAGGAATAATAAAGTGGAGGAATTCCATGGAGACTGGAACAACCTCCAGGAAGTGATGCAGAGTGAAAGGAACAGAACCAGGAAAACGTTGTACACAGAGACTGATACACTGTGGTACAATCGAACGTAATGGACTTCTCCATTAGTGGCAATGCAGTGTCTCTGAACAATCTGCAGGGATCTAGGAGAAAAAAACACTCTCCACAAGCAGAGGACAATCTGTGGGAGTAAAAACACTGAGGAAAGGCAACTGCCTGACTAAAGGGGTTGAGGGGATATGATTGAGGAGAGACTCTAAATGAACACCCTAATGCAAATACGAACAATATGGAAATGGGTTCGAATCAAGGACACATGTGATACCCAGTGGAATCACCCGTTGGCTATCAGAGGGGTGGTGGGAGGGGGGAGAGGAAAAGAAAATGATATTTGTTTCCAATAAATAATGTTTGAAAATGACCAAATAAAATAATGTTTAAAAGTAAAAAAAACGAAAGAAAAGAAGAATTTCAATTGTTACAGATCTACAGATGAGGGAAGAATTTGTGACCAAAGAAGAGATCATGGAAAGTAAAATGGATACTTTAGATTATATTAAGTAAAAAAGATTTTGCACAAACAAAATCAATGTAGTAAAGATGAGTAGGAAAACAGGAAACTGGAAGGTGGCAGGATTCATATTTACAGCAAGTTCTCTTCTAAAGTCCTAATTTCTCAACTATATAGGTAATTAAATCAAATTTATAAAAATGAGAGCCATTCCTCAACTGATAAACAGTTAAAGTATAGAAAGAGGCAGTTTTCAAAAGAAGAAATAAAAGCTATCTAGAGTCATATGAATTGATGCTTTAAATCATTATTGATTAGGGAAAAGCCAATTAAAACAACTTTGATGTACCACCTCATACCTACCAGAGTCATTAATGTGATAGAAAATGAAAATAATGTGAAAAATTGGGACACTAATGTACTATTGGTAAAGTTTTGAACTGATCTAGCCATTCTGGAAAATAATTTGGAACTAAGGAAAGCTAATGTTAAATTATATTATTTATTAACAATATTTCTATGAATCCATTCCCTCAAACCTCAGCCTCTGAAAGTGAGGATATTTCAAACCCCAATGCATTTAACTGGGCAGAGACCTTTGTTCTTTGTTAAGGCTGGGCAGACACCTCTATTCTTTATCTATAAATAAGAATCCACCCTCTCCAAGGCATTCCTCAAGCATATGTCCTATTGTCCTTGCTTAAACATATCATCTTGATTTGAAGTGACCTGGTCTACAATGCAGGAAAGAGTCAGTGAACATCTGATTGAAAGAATTTTTGTTTTTCTAGCCAAAGACTAATAAAGGAAACTGAGTCTCATAAATTAACTGACATTCCATTTCTTAAAGTACCAGAGGAGGGCAGGTTGGCCACATTTCCCATCTTAATGAAGCTGTAGGGATCTATCCACCTGAAGAGTAGTGCTTCCCCTCCCTAAGATGAAGTAATAGATGAGTAGTTGAGATCTCTAAGTTCATGTCCTTTTAAAATATCCACCATCAGGACTACCAGGGGAGATCCAACTGATATACTGTCAGGTCAATCAGAAGGAAGATACAACTCTATTTTAAGACTCTGACATTTTCCTTTTCTTTATCTTTCCATAAAGAACCATACATGATGGACACATCCTTTACTAATTTATCACATGCCTCTATTGATAAATAATGTTAGACTTGGAGAAATAGTCTCATTTTATTTATTGGTTAAAATTCCAGTTACACTAGAACTATGTCCAAAGGGCTTTGAAATGATGCATACCCTTTGACCCAGCCAAACCACAACAGGGTCTACATCCTAAAGAGATCAAAGGAAAGGATCTATTTATATGAAAACATTTATAGTAGCTGTTTTTGTGGTGGCAAAGATTTTAAAATTAAAATCTTAAATTTTAGTTTTAACTTTAAAAAATTTAAATCCCATCAATAGAGTATATGATTGTGGCATATGATTGTGATGGAATACTATTGTGCTCTAAGAAATGATGAACAGGATGGTTTCAGAAAAACCTAGGAAGATTGATAAGAATTGATACAAAGTGAAATGAAGAGAATCAAAAACACACTGTACACAATAAGAGTAATATTGTAAGGATGATCAACTGTAAATGACTTCATTATTGTAATCAATAAAATGATTCAAGAAAATCTGAAGGATTTATAATGAAAAATAATTAGTTTCCAGAGAGATAACTAATGAAGTCTGAGTTTAGTTAGAAAGAATTTTTTTCTTTAATTTTCTTGTCTGGTTTTTTTTTTTTTGCAATTAGTTTTGCATGTTTTCATATGTATAATTGATATATTGTTTGCCTTCTCCGTGAGTGGAGGAATGACTGTGTGATGAACATTTGTCATCCAAATGGAAAGAAAGCAAAGAGGCAAACTCCAAGCCAATCACAGGTACATCAAGAGAGACCAATATCTCTCAGCAAAGCTAGATCATTAGGTTTCCTCACACCTAACACCACTGAATGAGACCTTTCCACTAGTTATAGACCTTACATTTCCTCCTGCTAGACCTCCAGAGGACAGGTCACAGGACTGGAGGCCACTCGTGTTCCCCAGACATGCCCTAGATGGTTAGGTGGCTACGCCTTATACGGTAAGGAGATATACCTTGTATGGCAGTTCTGCTTAAAGCACCTGCTCAGAAGTCATGACCCATAGACCTGCCTCTGTGGGGATGTTCAAAGGGCATTGCCTTCTGACTTTCTAAATGCTCTCAGAAGGCAAGGACCCCACTAATGAGTCACACCTCATTGCAAAATGCTAGCTTATGGAGAGTTATAGTAGAAAGAGGAAATAAATATACCATATTCGTGTGATAGTTAATGCATTAGTTTGACTTGTAAGCTTATATTAATAATATATATAAATATATTTAGTAATATATAGTATTATAAATATATAAATAACATAATCCCAGAGTAATCACTTCCTTGGTCTTAAATACCAATTGATTCTAATATCTGTGTTCTAATTTAAGGAAGGTCAGGGATTCTCATTCTCTTTAACTGCAAAGTCTCTTTAACTGCAAAGTGGGAGAGAATTCTGAATTTAAATAAAAGATTTTAATGAATATTTTAAAATCATGTTTTTTAAAAGAGGCTTATATTTGAAATCAGATGACAAAAGTCTAAATCTCAATTTTGTTGCTTAGTATTTGTGCAATCTTAGACCAATGACTTAATGTCTCCAAGTCTCAGCTTTCTAAATTTGTAAAATGAAACTTGAACTAGATGACTTCTGGTGTTCCTTTGGGCTTTATATGGATTTGACCTTATGATCCTATGATACCTAAGTCTTTGGAGGGCTATCATATGCAAGAGATTTCTTTGTTTTAGAGAATCACCTCCATACAACTAAAGAAATCAAAACATGAAATTGTCTGAACACTCATGAGGTTTGATTCCTTACTGGAAGTCTTCAGGTGAAGGCTAAGTGATCTCTTATAAGAAATGTTGTAGAGGGCAGTTTCTGTACATGTGAGGGTTGGACTAGATATCCTCTGACATTTTTCCAAAGACTGAAATTCTGTGATTCATCTTTGTTTGGGGACCTTCCTCTTAGGAGTAAATACAGTCAGGATTCAAATTCAAACAATTGCATTGAGATTATTTATTCAATGAACCCATGTCAGTTCCTAGGTATCAATTACTTTTCTAAAATTTTACAATAAAGTTATATACTATTTACTTTTTTATTTTGTCAGTCATTTCTGTGCATTTTCCTTTCATACATTTTCTGTTTATATACTTTAAGGTCAAACAACAAGGAATATTCAGAGGCCAGTATTCAGATGCAAACAAATAAAATGAAATGGATTTGGCAAATGAATTTCTATGATGGGAAATTTCAAGCACATAAGATATCAGAGAAAAAGAGGGGAGGGAGAGGTTCTGACAGTGGAATGAAGATGAGATACTAAGAAAAAACATCAAGAAAAACTAGAAAATTTTTAAAATGCAGACTATTAAAATTCTCTACAATTTATTAGCCTTCTCTATGTATACATCAGTTCCCTCTAGTAAACTATAACCTCTTTTAAAGTAAGTATACTTTCATTTTGATCTCAGAACCTACCACATAGCTGGTATATTAATAAATATTTAATGAATTGAATTCCCCTTAATTTCTCAGTGATCATATAATGATTCCAAAATCGAATCTAAAAATTATTTCACTACTAGTTTTATTTGTATGTGCCTAGAGACCAATTCATTGTTTATAGCCAGATGTTAAGATATTTAGAAAAATCATCACTTCTCTACAACCCAATTTTCTCATTTGTCACAGAGAGAAAATACTTTGCCTACCTAAATTATACTGGTTTTGGGGGGACTGAATGAAATAATGTATCTGAAATTTCCTTATACATTTGTAAAGTTTTACATAAGTTGAGGAATTGTTATCACTATGTTCTGATATACTTAATTATATGCCTATCCATTATTATTTTTCAGTCTCATCACATACTTCTTTTTTGATTCTCCACACAGATTGTCAGTTTGCTGAGGAAATATACAATGTAGTCATTCCTCTTTTACATCCTTCAAAGCACCCAATACAAGACTCTATACAGTCAATTAATATTTACTGTTATGTACTAAGTCTAGGGACCAAGATACATGTGTTCACTTGTTGTCATTAAGGGATCCTTCTGTATTCATTGTTTCTAGATACAAAAGAAAACTTATGACCCATCTGAGCTGGGGGTGATTGCTTCTAAAAGTAGGGGGTAGGGACAGCCAAGTGGCTCCTCAGTGGAGAGACAGGTCTGGAGACAGGAGGTCCTGTATTCAAATCTAGCCTCCAACTCTTCCTAGCTGTGAGACTGTGGACCAGTCACTTAACCTGAAGTGCCTGCTTCTTACTGTTCTTCTGCCTTGGAACCAATACTTAGTATTGATTCTAAGACATAAGGTAAAGGTTTTTTTTTTTAAATAAAGTAGTGTGGTATATGGAAATTTTGATTTTTATTAACCCACAAACCATTATCCTACCAAAGTAATTTAGTAAGAGAAGAGAGGGTAGAGCCCTTTGAACAACTAGGACCCACATAGCTATTACATTTTTCCTAGAACTTTAATGTATCCATGATGCATCAGTTCTGATAGTAACCCTGATTCAAAGTGGCCATTGCCATGGAAATTGGTGAAGACAATCTCAGTGGGAGCTGCCCAGTGAAATGAATTCAAGAAAATAGAGAATGCAATGGAACACTCACAATCACGGATTTTTTTTCTAAGTCCAAAACCCTCCAAAAAGCAGAATGGGCCAAAATAAAAAAAACCATTGGCCATTCAGTCCCTCATTGCTTACCTTAGTACCTAACCTCTACAGCCTGATGCCAGACCTCACCTTCAACTGGCTCTTCTTAAATTGTTTTTGTTCCAATTCTTGACATCAATAGCTGCCTGTAGACATCTTGTTTTTAAGTTAAGTAACAATTAAGCTATTACTAAGAACCTTGCTTTATATCTTGATATTTCTGGCCCCATTCTGGGTGGGAATTTGCTAATTCTGGCCATCCATCTTCTCCAAAAAAGAAAAAATTTTACAGTGCCTTGGATTCTGTTGTGCCAGAGGGTATAATAGGTCCCAACCATGGGCAGATGTGGAGGGAACACTAACCCAAGACCTGACAATTACAGAAAGATTGCTGCTTTCTGGTGGCCCTATGTATACTACCAATTTCTTATAAAAGCAGCAACCAAGGTAGCCTAAAGGAATTATGATATAGAAAGTGAAGAGACCATAGAGGCTCCCTAACCCAGCCCCTTTACTTTACAGATGAAGAAAATGAAGCTCATAAATATTAAGTGACTTACTCAAAATTACAAGTAATAAAAGAAAGTCAAGATTAGAACATATCTTCTGATTCCAAATTTGACTCTAAATCTGTTGTTCCATTCTATCCTGACAGCCTTGATTTTCACTTTCCTCTACTTCAATATTTCTCTTTTATCCCAGGAGAGGACACTCAGAGAACAACCTTCCATAATCTGTAATTATCCCCCTATTTAAATAAATAAAAGAGAATGCCTTTTTTTTATTTTACTTCAAAATAGACATTACTACTAAAAATTTGAGTTTTGGGGTTGGTTTTTTTTTTTTTGGTTTGTTTCCAGCTTACATAAGATCCACACAAGTAACACATTTGCATATACTTGATTCTCACTTCTCTGCAGAGAAAGGCCTCGAATTATTTTCATCTATCAAAATTCCAAATAGCCCAAGAGGATGACTTTCTCTTCTTTCTTCTATGTACCACTCAAGCACAGTCATGGAACAGTGAGTGGCCTCTTCAACACTTCAGAGGACATAAGGATTCCTCTAATAAGTAGAGATCACAATCCATCCATTTTGTTTTCTGTGATTCTAGCCCATGTTCTCCTCTTAGTCCTCAGAGAGAATCTCAAGTTTTTTTATTCCGATATTTTATTTTCCCAGTTACATGTAATAACAATTTCAACATTATTTTCTGAAATTATAAGATCCAAATTGTCTCCCTTCCCTCCCTCCTCTAAGATATGGTAAGCAATTTGATCTGAATTATAAACATACATTCATATTGGTCATTGTTATAAGAGAATATGACAATCTCATATTTCAAATAACTTCTTGTTGTTTATAGATGGCCCAAAATTGTGACTAAACGCCCTTTCCCCACTTGTCCAGCACTCCAAAAATTAGATGACAGATTTCTAATGTTTGTTTCTTTTTGTTTGTGTGTGGAGGTTGCATACTAAAATAATTCATGATGTGATGTTGAACTTAGTGTTTGCATTACAATACATTTTAACTAGATTGCTTCTCAGAGAAGAAACAAATTAACTTTAAGCTTTGCAGAATGTTAGGATATACCAAATCCTGTGTCCCGCTGGCATAATCTTTGAGCATCTATAGTAACCTGTAGGTACAATGAAGTAAGTAAGGTTGCTACTATGATCACATTCACTAATATTGGGAAGCTTCAAAAAAAAAAAGTAAAGAGGATAAGAACAAAGGACTTTCTCTATTTTGGGGCCTGTGCATAAGAGCTCAGTAGTTCAGTCATTTTCCAGTCATTTCCAATTTTTTGTTACCCTATTTAGATTTTTCTTGGCAAAGATATTGGAGTACTTTGCCATTTCATTCTCCAAATCATTTTACATATGAGGAAACTGAGGCAATCCTGGTAAAGTGAGTTGGCCAGGGTCACACAGCTAGTGAGGCCAAATTTGAACTCACAAAGTGCCTTCCCAATTCCAGGCCTGACACTCTATCCACTACACCACCTAGCTGCCCAAGATATATATTAAATGATATATAATCCTGCTCCTACCCCCCCTACAATCCAAGAAAAGACTTTTCTTTCATGTGGTTCTCTACTCATAGGGTGAAGGCTTTGAAGTAAGTTTTGGTGAAACTGAGTGATCCGGTGAATTTTTAGAAGACGGGACACAGAGAGCTCAGTTACTTGGTATGCTGGGAGACAGGCTTATAATGAGGCGGAGAATGACTTTGTGTTGGGGTAGATTCTTCCTCCAGAGCCTTGTTCTTGTCACCAAGAAACTTTTCCTGCTCTTGGGCGGTCCCTGGGGTCTCCAGAGAAGGGGCAGGGATGCTCTCAGGTCTGTCTGACACACCGCAGATGGTGAAAGATGTATCGAGGGTCTGTATACTAAAGTATGGGCGCACAGGGCCAGAGAAGGAGTCTGGGGGGAAGTTGTAGATGTGAGACCCATCTGTCATGTTGTAAAATGAGACGTCTCCTGCCTCATAATCCAGGAATATGCCTATCTGCTCTGGGGGCTTCCCCAGGGATGGAGCCACTGACTGTTTACTAAACATTGGCTGAAATATCCCTTCACTGCATCCTACGGCCCAGAACCCCTTTTCTGGGGACTCTCTGAACCACCCACTCCTGCTTGCACTGTTCCTACAAATTCCAAGCTGCCAAGTGACTTTATTCCCAACCTCCATTTCCACCTTCACCTCCCAGTAATATCTCCCGGAGGTGATGGACTTCTGGCCCAGGACACTGAACTTTTCTTCTTTAATCTTTCTTGCATTTTTCACTCTCATGACTTTCCCGTTCCTAGAGAGAACGAGGCCAGGATGAGCAGAGGCTGGATCCAGAGTCACATTCACTGCAGAAAGAGACACAAGGTCAATACAGGTCCAGGAGAAAGCGTGGCTTAGGGGCCAGGAGGAACCTAGGACCAAGGAAACACCACAGAGAGGCCTTTCAGAGCCTTCAGCAGAAGCTGGGCTGTTGCCTGTCTGACTGGCTCCCAGCCTCTCCCGAATGAGTCCCTGCCACAGATTCCTCTCTGCACAGTGGCCACCTTCATCTGAAGAGCTCAGCAGCTGAGATCCAATGCTAAAACTTGTATTATGAAATGCCTTTGCAAAAGAGACAGTGCAGGAAGGCTAAGTCCAGTGAAAATCCCCCTATTGTGCCCTTCCTTCACCTGCTTTCTCTTTCCTGAATCCCTTTTCCATAGCTTGGGCTAGTGGGGAAAGGAAGAACATGTTCTATTCTGTACCCCTGGGGGAAGCCTAGAATCAAGGTACAGGATTAAAGAGATGCAGTGTGCGAGGATCAGTGGGACAGTCCCACAGTGAGACCATTGCTGACTCCACAGAATCTTTGCATCCTCCCTCAGCCTTCATTCTAGCGCCCTTTCTGCCCCTTTTGTGCAACCACGATCTCTTTGACTTTAATACAAGTTGCTTTCCTCTTCCCCAATGAATGTGTACAAGAACTGGATGCTCATCGCACTCAAGCAGGCCTTCAGATACAGGAGATCTCATGCCTCAGCCTGTGCTTCTCTGCAAGCTAAATGTCCTCATCCCCACCAAGCCTCTCTCAAAAGCAGTTGGAGAATATTTGCAGTATTGATAGGAGTTAGCAAGTGGTGTTTGTGTTCTGGGGAAGAAAGTATACTGTGGAAGAACAAACAAGAGAAAAGCGTGAGATGGTGAAGAAGAAAACTGCCTCCGTGTCTAAAGGACCTGTGAGGAAAGGATCACAGAACTAGGGCAATTAAGACTGGAGAGATGGGTAACATAAGTCTTCAGTCTTACACAGAGGAAATTAACCAGCAATTCTCAATCTCTCTTAGGAAAGAACAGAAAGAAACTGGCTTATATTTTTTAACTAAAGGATTTTGATGACACATAAATAGTAATCTGCAGAGAAAGGGGATTCAGACTTTCTTGGGGTTTTTTAAACCCTTATCTTCCATCTTAGAATTAATACTGTATATTGGTTCCAAGGCAGAAGATCAGTAAGGACTAGACCTTTGGGGATAAAGTGACTTGACCAACATCATTCAGATAAGAAATGTCTGGGGCCACATTTGAACCCAAGACCTCCCAACTCTAGACCTGGCTCTTAATCCACTAAACCATCTAGCTACCTTGCAAACTTTCAAATAACAACAATGGAATATCTCCTTCAGATCAAAAAAGAAAATGGAATCTTTTGGCCTAATATAATTGAATGGGAGTCCAGAAGACAAAGTTGAAATTACTTACATGCCTGAAAATGTTGCTTTCTCCAGTCTGAAAGAGAACACAGATGCATGTGTACGTGCACACACACACACACACACACACACACACACACACACACACACACAATTAAAGGTGAGATAAGGCTCTGAACTGCCTGAGGGCAGAAAAATGTTCCCCCATCTTTGCTACCATTACTTTGAATACTCCTCCCACTCCCAGGAATCATATCTATGTGTCATAGCCTCCCATTTAACAAAAAGGCAAAAGTCTTGTGAAATAGGAGATATGATGGTCCTGGGGAAGAGGAGAGACTCACCAACATATATGTGGGCCTTCCTCCAGGCTGAAAGGAAACAAATAAATGAGAACATCTGTGAAAATTTTCCTTTCTCTATTTCATATCTATACTTACCTAACTGGAACAATAAGAGGCACAATTAGACAGTCAGTAACCAGCCTACCTCCAATAGTATCAATTCTGGTCACTGTAAGTCTCTACCTGGTCAGGCTTTATGCATAGCACCAAAAACTACCCCAGCCAGATGGCCTCTGATGACAGCACTTGTGGACCAGCATTGACAATGATTTCTATTCCTGACCTTCCCATGATGATCCTCCCTCTTCCTGGGCCACCCTGGTAGGTACCACTATCATCCCAAGTAACCCCATAGACTTTCCTTCAATGGTGAAGAACTCTTATAGGAACCCCTCATACCACCTCCAGGGTCCCACAAACCCTGGTCCTGTCCCCTGGCTAGGGTGGAGATCTTGGGCTCTTGGAAGGACATCATAACCTAAACTCCTAGAGATCCTATTTGCCCTCTTCTTAAGTGAACCAAGCTGCCAACCCTGCCTTGCCTGGAGTCCTGGTGCTAGGGTTAATTACCTTCCTATCCTTTTCCCTTTTGGTCATGCAACCAGCTTATATGTACCCCAATTCCATAGTTTCAGTTCTCCCTCACCTGAGCTACTACCCATCCTCACCCCAGAAACTAGCATCGGTTCTGGACCTGACCTGGGACCAAGAGAACCATCAATGTATACATAGACAACCAAGTCAATCCTGGAGGTCAATTGACAATGCCAGATCTGCCCTGCACATGCTTGGAAATGTCTGGGGATAGTCTGATGTCCAGGCCTTGATATCAGCAATAGTCCAACCAGAATTAACCAGGACAGAACCAACCTAGCAATGTCCACCAAAGCCAGGGTAAAATCTAGTAACATGAGACCTGATCAAGCCCAATATACTAGCAGCATCCTGAAAAGCCCAATCCTACTTATGCCTAAACCTCTAAGGACTGCCCAGAAGGGTGGTCCAATGGAGCAGCTGAAAGATGAACTTCAAGAAATGCACCAAGACTCTAACCTGGTTCAGGATCAACTCTTTGGTAGGTTATTAAGGATTCTCTCTCTCAGCTACCAAACTGGTTGCTACCAAAACTCTTTCGTAGCATGTGCACATTCCCTCTTATCCACTTCCAGCGCTCTTTCTGCATGCATACATGTGCACAACTAATAATCATGTGCTTATGACCAGTGATTCTGCTCTTCATCTGCCTCAGGGAATTCTCCCATGTACAGTTCCTACTTCTCCCCATATGCCAGATTCAACACAACCCAAACACCCCTAAGTCCCTTGTTTCAACTTGCTGACATGTTGGCAGCCCATTACCCTTGCCGGATGGGACTTGTTCTAAGTTCTTTAAGGCTACTATAGGAGATACGGAATGGAACCACTGAACCATTATATCTACCTTGCTATAGTAATTGCTTGGGTTATTAACCTCACCAACTGCTGCATTTGCTATAAGGCACCTGAAATTCATAGAAACCACTTTTACCTGATACCCCTGCAAGGCTCCCCAAACTGTGTAGCCCTCACATCACTTCCAAGGCTGTTTTGATCCATTTCTAACCCTCCAACATATCTCTGCTTCTGATCCCCTATCTTAGCCATCTGTGTGATTTACTGGGTAATACACACACACACACACACACACACACACACACACACACACACACACAGAGTGATGCTGACCTTGAATGCACCTTTTTTAATGACAACGCTTGCCTTACCCTTCAAGTATGTCCTCCTCTCAATTTAAGTCCCATAATGTATAGATTAATAAGGCATGACTACAGCTCTCCCAAAGTATCTGATGTGCCTATGACACCCTGGCCCCATAATAATTATTCTTCACTCACACCCCAATTTTCTTTTAGAGTAATCTTAACTATATTCTCACTATCCTCAACCTGCAGTTACAACACAGCCCAGAGCCCCTCAGTGAATCCTTAAACCCAGATCTTGGCTTTAACCCATGTCAAGAGACCAAAAGAAACAGTAGTATTGGAGGCAGATGGGAGAGTGGGGAGAGACTTAAGGAAGAGACAATAAATTAGAATGCCAATGTAATAGTTTAGCACAGAGATGATGAGATCCAGCCATTCCATTATTGGGCGAAGTATCGAAGTGTCAAAAACAAAAATAAAATGAATAAACAAAATGAAAAATAAATGAATATACAAATATTCATTGCATCACTTTTATGGCACTAAAAATCTGGAAATAGAATACACATAACTTGAAGAGAAACTAAGCAAATAGTGGTACATCAATGTCATACTATTTCAACTCAAAGAAGTCATAAGGAAGGTGAGCAAACATGGGAATAGTTGTTTGAAATGATGCCTAAGTAAAGTAAGATGAAACAAGAGACTTTTATAAGTAATGACTATAACCAAACACTAAAAGCTAGAGTTAACCCACTTCAAAAGCAAAGACCAATCTTAGCCCAGAGGACAAATGTTGAAATATTTTCCAATTCTAGTAGAGATCTAGGGAATTACATGGTGGACCCATTTTATGCATGCATCATGATACACAGTCACTGTGCTAGGAGATTTTCCTTAATTGATTTTCTGATTGAAAGATTACATGATAAAAATGTTGTGGTATAAAAGACATGTTATCAATAAAACAAATGAAAAAGAAAATGGCATTTACATGCTCTAATTTGTATCCAATTTTCTCACCACATACCAGGGGCAATGTGGATGTAGTAACTGTGTGTGCATATATGGATAATTATGTGTTCGTGCGGATGTAAATGTCCCTCAGAGAGGGAAAAAAGCAGTCCAAAAGAGTGACTACTTGAGAGAAAGTGAGAATTACTCACCTGAATCATAGAGATGCTTCCTTTTTTCTGAAAGGCAACAATAATAAGTGAATCATCCTGAAGTTGGTCCTGGGTGGGACACAAGCTGAATTCAGTTGTGGGGGAAAGTTGAACTTACCAAGCTCTGTTCTGAGATTATCTGAAAGAGAAAGAAATTACATAAACCTAAGCTCTGCAGAAAGGACAGGTTTTTGCTCCTTAAATACCAGATAAGAGTGATCCTTTCCTAGATCCAAGAAACCTTCCTAAAAACACCAATTTCCCCTGCTCTAGAATCCTATCGTGGTGCTATCCTTTCTGGAGTAGCCAGAATCTTCCTTGCCCCTTGTATCATTTTTGTCTCCCTCTCTCTCCTCTTACTTGGTCCTCATCATTCCACAAATGAAGACAAAGTTCTTGTTCATTCCCCTGCTTTGCTTTTCTCCTTTACCTTTGTATTTTTGTTCCTCCTCCTTTTCCTGGAGCAATTTCTTTGTTTTCTTCCTTTCTTTCAGGATGAAAAAGATACTGATTCCAAGAAAAATTACCATCACAGGAATTATCCCAATCAGGGCTTTCTTCCAGGGAGATGTCTTAGGGAAGAAGGGTTCTAACAGAAGGATGGAAGAAAGCCTAGGTCAGACATATACCACCTATAAGTCCTTGTCCCTCCACTATGGTTCCTTCCCTTGTCCCACCTCCCCTAATTATAGAAATAAAGAGAGCACAATAACTTGGAGAAAAACTAAACAAATATCCTAAAGCCTGAGAACTAACCTGAGATGTCAATGGTTGACACTTTCCCCTGACCCAGGAGCGGGTTGTAGATAGAGCAGGATATATTCCTAACAGAGCTGTCTTGGACCACAATCAATGTCTTCACATGGAAGAAACCAGCTTCATCTTGGGCCTGAGTCTCAGAGAGGAAGAATAACTTCCCTCCCCTATTGTCTCTGCACTGCACCTGGGGCTGTGGGAACCATCCATCTGCACTGCACACCAGTCGTATTCCTCCATCTTCATACCCTTCCAAGTGGAAACGAGGAGCAGAACCTAAACCTAGAGAAGGAAGGCATTGACCTTCTTGTGATCAGAAATCACCATGTTTGCAAGATTAATTATCTTTCTGTTTGAAAAGAAATGCTTCAGAAAAGGAAAGGAAAAGACTGACACTATGCTCCATTAGACTGAGCTGCTTGAGAGCAAGGGATTGTCTTTTGCTTTCCTTTTTATCACCAGCACTTAACACTATGCCTGTCAAATAATATGCATCATATAAATTCAAGTTCACTAAATGAATTTATTCCCAATTAAACATAAAGGAATATTGGAATTGATAGTAGGGAAAAGGATTTTCCCAGAGTCAGAGCTGGTAAATAGTGCTAGAACCTACTACTTTTTACTGATATTCTCTATTTCTCAGACTTTAGGCAACTATGAGATGGGTCATGGAATCCTTTGAAAAGGACAGAGTCGGGGGCAGCTGGGTGGCTCAGTGGATTGAGAGCCAGGCTTTGAGATGGGAGGTCCTACGTTCAAATGTGGCCTCAGACACTTCCTAGCTGTGTGACCCTGGGCAAGTCACTTACCCCCATTGCCTAGCCCTTACCACTCTTCTGCCTTGGAGCCAATACCCATTAAAAAAAGAAAGGGACAGAGTGAAATTTTCTAAAAGAACATTCTTAACTGTGGTTAGGTGTAGTATGCTAGATGTGCATATGTTCCTTATTTTAAAAACTGAGAATTATAACCATGTGGTTCTTTTATTCCTTTATTCCTTCCTTAAATTCCTATTTATTCCTTCTACTCCTGATCTTCCCTAGGTTCAAATTTGTTTCAACTTAGAGATAGCTGAAGAAAGTGAAGCTATACAGCAGTGGAGAAAATTGCCCTTTCTTTCATGTGCCCCCTTTTCTCTGAGTGGCTTTGCCTTCTTAATTAACTTATAATTTATAACTTATATGTTATGAATTTATAACTTAATTAGCTTCTAAATAATAAACAGGCCCTCATGTGATGGGGACATTTTGGTCCATTGTCCCTTTATTCTTTCCTGACAGGGCAGGATAAGAATATAAATTCTCTTCCCGTGAACCCCTTGAACATTTCCCTTCTCTCTGTTAATGGTACCTGGAGTAGAAGAGGACTTAAGGTATTTGAAGTTGTCTGGGAAATGTATTGTCTTATCCTACCCTCCCTCAAAAGAGAGATAGAGAAACATTGGTCTGTGTTACAGTGATAATCAGGGCTATGTGGGGGATATGGGAGTGGGCAAGTGAGTAATATTAGAGTAGTAAAGGAAGACAGCTATGTTACTTTAAATAGCACATCCTTCTCAACTGTTTTAATAAGATGTTTAAGAAGAAAGGACAGTTAAGAAACACAGTGGATAAAGAGCCAGACCTGGAGTCAGGAGGATCTGGTTTCCAATATGACCTCAGTTGTGTGACCCTGGGCAAGTCACTTTACTCCAATTGCCTAGCCCTTAGTATCAATTCTAAGACAGAAGATAAGGGTTGTTGGTTTTTTAGGATGTACATAGATTGATAGAAAATTATATGTCACGGAAAAGTTAAGGTTGCCAGGGACACATGGTCAAACTCAGAGGTTAAAATTATGAAAGAGAGCTCTTTTTCATGGCTTCTGTATCCCTTCATAACAAAAACAGATAGTTCAAATATGTACAAAGTATTTTGGCATTGCAAACCATCTTGATGGGTATCATTTCATTTGAGTTTCACAAGTCTTAACTACACTTGCTAGGGAGCACAACCTTATTGTTATTTTACAAATAAGAGAAATGAGATTCAGTTAGTCACCGACTTGCCCAAGTTCTCTGGCTTAAACAGAGATTTCCTAAAACCAAATCAAATATTTCTTTAAACAGTGCCATAGCTACTCTTGCACCTAAAATAACACTAGACTTAATGGAACTTGGGGTTACTGTTAAAAGATAGAAAATATGATACTGAATCTTAAAACATTTTGCAAAAGATGTGGAGGGGAGGAAGTTGAACTCATTAGTAACAAAAAGGTCTTTAGAAACAACCACTTACTTGCCACTTTTACTTCAAAAACAGCCTTTTCATATGCATCACCTTCCTGAAAAATGCACTGATACTCTCCATTGTCTGACATTTTGACATTGTAGATCTTCACAGCTACCCTCCCCTCTTTAATAAAGTCACTTATAAATTCTGTCCTCCCCATGTATTCCACCAGTTGTTCTCCAACTTGCTCCCTCCCATTTTGAAACACAAATACAGCTTCATAGAACTGGGAGCGAAGCCATCTGATATCCATGTGCTCTGCATTCATCAAGGGAGAGAGGCGACAGGGTAGTGTGACATCTGTATCCAGTATGGCCACAATGGGTCCAGTGGGTCCAAGTACCTTAAATTGTTCTGTTAGCGTGAGAAACATCAGAAAGAGATTAAGGTAAGCAATCCATTCATAAGGAAATAGTCACTCCTATTAGTCCCCACAATCATCTTAGATAGGAAGGGAAGTGACATCATTCTTTCTGGGATCTCTGAGAAGGAATGGGTGGATATTTTAAAGGAATTTATTTTCAAAGACTTGTTCTTTCTTCCCAAGATGACACTAGCATTGTTAATCCATCCTATTAGACTGATGTTTTTACAAGGTGTTCTTTGAAGGACCCATAAAAGTTGGGAATATTCCAATGATCTACTATATGGAGCTTGGAGAAAGAGGTAGAGCTGACAGTCCTTCTATAAGACATTTGGTTCCATGCTTTCTGTTTGGTGACTGATCTGAACTGTTTCACCCATATGATAAAGACATATTGAGAAGGAAAAAGACAAATATTCCTACCTGAAACACACACAGTCATCTGTAGGATGAGGAGGGAAATGAGGCATCTGCTTAGAAAGGATCTTAGAAAACCCATCATCTTCCTCAGAGCTCCAAACATGGAAACTAGAGATCAGGACCAATTAATCAATAAATAGTAATGAGTTAACTTTGGAATACAAGAAAAGCATGAAGGTAAATTATTGATTCTCAAAAACAGAAATCAAGACTGTTTACCACAACTGCCCACCTAGTCTGATAAGTTCTTATAGTTCTTGATCAAAAGGAAAGTGATTAACTAAAGGAACACTCCAATATCTTTGCCAAGAAATCCTCAAACGGGGTCATGAAGAGTCGAACAAAACTGAAATGACTAAACAACAGAAACGTTCTCAAAGTCCCTGCTAAGAAGAGAAAACTCAAAGTGGTAGGACCTGTTCCTTCATAATTAAGTGTTCTCACATTTTATTCAAGAGCATGAGAAGTAGAGGGAAAGAAAGGAATAGATTAAAAAGATTTACTTGAGCCTCTTCAATTACTACCATTATTCTATCTAGCTTCTCCTTACAAGGTGTTTTTGAGGTTAAGTAGTTTGGAACAGATGGATCTGAGTGGTGCTGTGCTCTCTGCACCCATAATTAATCTGTATAACTTGTTCCTACTTGTTTTCCTGGTTGGTGATTAAGCTGAAATGTTAATATGCATCACCTTTCTTTAAAAAAAAACTGATACTCTCCATTGTTTGCCATTTTGAACATTGTAGATCTTCACAGTCACCCTCCCCTCATAACTGAAGTCACTTAGAAATTCTCTCCTCTCTGTATATTTCACCAATTCATTTTCCCACTTCCACCACTCAGCGTCACCACATAATACTCACATTTTCTCTCCTTATAATTAGCAAGAAACTATGGAACATCTTGGTTTCACTGCTTATGGAAGGACTGGAACATTATTACATTCAGTGAAGGAGTTACTGCTCCCGCACTTCCCCAGTTTGAAGTTGTAATTCCTTCCTGGTCAGGTATCTAGGAAATCTATGCAAGGAACTTCTCTCCAGAGCAATACTAGTTTCCTCAAGTCTCTTGGGTTCCTTCAGAAAATGAAAGGGCAAAAAAAAATAAGTAAAGGAACTCTGGACTACAATCAAATATATTGCTGATGATATTGTAAAATTATCTACAATAAGATAAGGTCAATTGAAGTTGTTGATTTCAGTTCAGGCTTGAAGGAAATGAATCTAGCTGTTCTTCCCTCTCTGAACTGACTCCAATGAGAGTAAGGTTTAAATATTACCTGTCACCACTCTCATCCTTCCCTCCTTGTAATAGTATTCCCCACCCATGTGCCTTTTTATGTGGTATAAATTACCCCATTTTACTTCTTCCTTTGCATTTCTCTTAGTACAATTCTCTTTTTTTTCCTAGTTTTTTTACATATTATTCTAAACAGCCTGATACCACACCCTCTGTCTATGTATATTTCTTCTAACAACTATGATAATGATAACAATTTTTTTTTATTTAAACCCTTACCCTCTGTCTTGGAATCAATACTGTGTATTGGTTCCAAGGCAGAAGAGTGGTAAGGGCTAGGCAATGGGGGTCAAGTGACTTGCCCAGGGTCACAGAGTGTCTGAGGAAGTGTCTGAGGCCAGATTTGAACCTAGGACCTCCAGTCTCTAGGCCTAGCTCTCAATCCACTGAGCTACCCATCTTCCCCCAATGATAACAATTTTTAAGAGTTACAGATGTCATCATTCCATATAGGAATATAATCAATTTGACCTTGTTGAAGTCCTTAAATTTTTTCTCATTCTTATTTACCTTTTTATGGTTCTCTTGAATTTTGTATTTAGCCATCAAATTTTCTGTTTAAGTCTGGCTTTTTCTTCAGGGATGCTTGAAAATCTTCTAGTTTATTAAATGTCTATTCTTTCCCCTGAAAGTATATGGTCAATTTTGATGGGAAGGTGATTTTTGGTTGTAGACCCAGTTCTCTTGTCTTCTGGCATATCATATCCCAAGCCTTCAGTGCCTTCAGTGTGGAAATTGCTAGATCCTGTGTAATCCTGACTGAGGTTCCATGATATCTGAATTGTTTCTTTCTGACCATTTGAAGTATTTTCTTTTTGGCCTGACGATCTTGAACTTAGCTATAAAATTCCTAGGTGTTTTCATTTGGGGATTAAGAGGTGATTGTGTATTCTTTCAATGTCTATTTTGCCCTCCTGTTCAAGAACATCAGTGCAGTTTTCTTGGATGATTTCTTGTAATATGATGTCTAGGCAATTTTATTGTTCATGAATTTCAGGTAGTCCAATAATTCTTAAATTGTGTCCCCTAGAAATATTTTCCAGGTCATTTGTTTTTTCAATGAGATATTTCATATTTTCTTCTATTTTTTTCATTCTTTTGATTTTGTTTTATTGTTTCTTGATATCTCATGGGGTCAATAGTAATTTTTAAAGACTGAATTTATTCCAAAACCTTTGATCTTTCTTTTACATTTGGTCCATTCTACTTTTCATAGCACTCTTTTCTTCATTGGAATTTTTTGCCTTTTTTCCAGTAGGTCATTTCTGGCTTTTAATCTGTTGTTTTCTTTATTTGATTTCTGGATCTATTTCCATTTGACAATACATTCATTTCTTTTGCCCATTTTTCTTCTACCTGTCTCATTTTATTTTGGAACTCCTTTTTTAATTTTTCCAGAACTTACAATAAATTTCTATTTTTTTGGAGATTTTGCATATGTTTCCTTATTTCTCATCCCTGTTGCTTCTATTTTTTTGCCCTTTTTACCCAAAGAAATTTTCAAGGGTTAAGAATTTTTGCTGTTGTTTGCTCATATTCCCACTTGAGGACTAGGAGATCTTCAAGGTGCTGGCTATTTCTGTCTTAGCTTCTGGCTCACAGGGTTTTGCCCCAGGCCTATCTTCACTGCTATCTCAGAGGCTTGAGTGCACCCAATGCTGTGGATCTCTCTTCCTCACTTCCAGGGCCTGGGATTTCCAGGGATGAGTCTTTAGTACTCTTTTGTTGGTGTAGCCTGCATTCCAGGATCCTGGAGTTGCCCAAGCCCTGGTTCTGTGTCTGGAAGAGAAGACTGAGGGGGGGGGGGTGTTCTGCATTTTTCTTTGTGTAGTTTTGCCCCCGGTTCTCCTTTATATTGAGGAAATCCACTCTTTCTGCCTACCTTTCACTTTGTATTCAGTGGGAGAGCCTCCTCACTTGTCTTGCTTTGACTCCTGTCATTTTGAGACACCTTTTAGTTGGAAAGATATTCAGAACAGTTTCAGAATTTCATTGCTACTACACTACCATCTTGGCTCTGCCCTCCACCCCCTCCCCCTTTGTAATTTTCTTTAAAGAAATTGTTCATTATTTCTATGGTTTGATCTTTGAGCCATTCATTCTTCAGGATAAGACTTTTTAGTTTCCAATTAAATTTTAGTCTTTCATTTTGATGTCCTTTATTGAATATAATTTTATTACATTATATGAAATGAAATGAAATTCTGCTTTTCTGCATTTGGTTTTGAGGTTTCTGTGCCCTATTATGTGGTCCGTTTTAGTAAAGATGCCATGTACTACTGAGAAAAAAGGTGTATTCCATTCTATTCCATTTTCCCAAGAGGTTAGTCATATCCAGCTTTTCTAAAGTTCTATTTATCTCATTTAACTTCTTTATTTTTTTAGTTGAATTTATCTATTTTTAAGAGGGAAATGTTGAGGTCTTCTACTAGTAACATTTTAATATATATTTCCTTCTATAACTCATGCAACTTCCCCTTTTTGAAACTGGGCCATTTGAAGCATATATGTTTAGTATTGATATTTTTTTTGTTGTCTATAGTGCCTTTTATCTAGATATAATTTCTTCCTCATCACTTTTGATTATATCCATTTTTTTTACCTTTGCTTTGTCTAAAATGATTGCTACTAGGGGCAGCTGGGTGGCTCAGTGGATTGAGAGTCAGGCCTAGAGACAGGAGATCCTAGGTTCAAATCTGGCCTGAGACACTTCCCAGCTGTGTGACCCTGGGCAAGTCACTTGACCCCCATTGCCTTGCTTTTACCACTCTTCTCCCTTGGTGCCAATACACAGTACTGACTCCAAGATGAAAGTTAAGAGTTTAAAAAAAATAAAAATAAAAATAAAATAAACTGATTGCTACCCCTGCTTTTTTAAATTTAGCTGGGGCATAGTAGATTCTACTTTTACTCAGTGTGAATGACTCCATGCTTTAAATGTGTCTCTTGTAGATAGTATATTGTGGGATTCTGGTTTTTATTCCACTCCACTATCCCTTGTAAAAATTAAAATTAATATAAAATAATCTCAAATATTATATAAGATTTGTTAATGTTCATTAGTGGTGACAAAATAAAAAGGTAACAAAATAAAATACACATGCCCATGGTTAATCTCCCTGTTCAAAAACCCTGTACTCCACCACAGTCATCAAAAGGAAACAAAGAGCTCTAGCCACAGAAGAACATCCTATTTATTCTCCTGTCTACATCAGCATGTTACGATAGGAAGTCAGTAGGCTCCTGGGAAATGTAGTTCAAAGGCACAAGATTTCCAATTATACATTCCTCCTGAGATTTCTTGGAAGACCTGTTTCTCCAATAGATCTTGTAAACATAACCAACGTTTAAATTACAATAAAGGAAAAGAGAACAAAGGCAATGATTGCTAGGCACATTGACAAAAAGCCAATTGGCAGTCCCTTTCGGCATAAGAGTATACATACAAAACAAATGCATTCAACCCCACACAGTTCAAATTACTACATCCCAAGGTTGACTCTAGATCTTCTGGTATAGCGAATTATCAGGGCACCTTCTCCAAACAGTTCAATTTCTGGATTAAGAGAGGTAGCATGTCTCTTTTCCTGAAATTACTCCCAAAAAGAATTTAAACTTTGTATTATAGGATAATTACACATTCCTCCCTGAGGAGGATGGTGAAAAAAAAACACAAGGATCTCTTAGGGATGCATGACTGAGTTATGAGGTTTAAGAATCAATTGGCAAGAAAAATCAAAAACATCGAAAAATCAAAATAAAAGTGAAAAAAATAACTTCTGGGTGAAATATAGAATATCAAAGTCTTATGTATAAAAATTCTAAGTAAAGGAAAAATAAGGCTATAACAAGTCCTTAATTTGGGGGTCTAATTAAAGTGATTTATGTAATTATGCACATACCCAATCAGTAGCCAGGACTACAGAAAGTTTGCCACACTATGAAAGACAGAAGAGAGACTAGATTATGGGAGCCAGGAGAGCAGTCAAAGTGAGGTGCTTGATAGAATGTGGGGCTCAAGGAAGTCTTGCCTCTGAAATATGTCAAAACAGCTGAAATTTTTTTCCTTTCATTCAAAGATATCAGGGAAGTTTTACCTGATATCTTCTTATAATATGGCAGCCATGCTTTTTTCTGATCATGGCTTTCAGGTATTCTAATGATTCTTAGATTATCTCTTCTGAATCTATTTTCCAGGTCAATTGTTTATCCAGTAAGATATTTTTAAACCCTTTCCTTCTGTCTTAGAATCAACACTGCATATTGGTTCTAAGGCAAAAGAGTGGTAAAAGCTAGTTAATTAGGGTTAAGTGACTTGCCTTGGGTCACACACTTAGAAAATGTCTAAGACCATATTTGAACCTAGGACCTCCCATCTCTAGGTCTGGCTCTCAATCCACAGAGCCATCTAGGTGTCTCCTGTAAGGTATTGTAAAAAAAAGGGGGGGGGGATCCTTCTTTTTATACTAAAGGGTTGGTTGGTTTGTAGGTTTGTCTCTCTGGTTAAGATGTAATACCAGTAGAGAATTTGAGAGTGCCAAGTAGTCACAGAAACAGAGATTAAGGTAACTCAGTAGAAAGAGAGTAAATGGTTGGACCTCTCTCCCAAGAATGAAACTGGAGCAGGAGTTCAAATAAACTCCAGGGAAAAGGAAAGATGAATTCCTTTCTCTCTCCTTTTCCCCAGGGGATGTTAAGTAGTCTATATCCTTTTGAGTCCCTATGAGAGCAAAGGACTGAGGGGAAGAGATGTCAATTCCCTGGCAGCCACTTCTGAGGAAGGATTTTGTTTTCCCTCCCTCAATAGAGATGTGTGGCAGGTCTTGCTTGGCCTTGCCACAGAAAGAGACAGAACACACCCTTTCTGTTGTATAGATAGGCCAATCCCCAAATCTGATTTGAAACTAATAGCCTGTAATTGAATGTAATTTTACTGAATTGTTGTCATTGAGGATGTGCTTAAAATTAATGCTTTTCTATATTCTTGTTAAATCTAAGTGCACTATTATTTTTTGTTTTAATAATTTTTAATTAATAAAAATCTATTATTCTCTTCCACCTCCTCACTCATTGAAAAGTGAAAAAGAAAAAAGTATTTGTAACAAAAGTCTATAGAGAAGCAAAACCAATTAATGCATTTGATATGGTCAGTATTTTTAAGGTAACATGGTCATTGCATTGAAATATGATGGCAGAGAAATAGCAGAATCTAGTCTGAACTCTTTCAACTTCTTCTTTCCAAAGAACTTTAAAATAATACCTGAAAATTAATTCTGGAAGAGCATAACCCACAAAAGGATGGAGTGAAACAATTTTTTTGCCTAAAACAAATTAAAAAGTCAGTAGGAAAGGTCTCTTGAACTGGGGTGAGAGTGAAGTCCGGCAAAGGTCCTACCTTAAGACCTGCTCAGACTTTGGGGTTTTTAAGAACCCATAGAAACTCTGGATCCCTACTCTATTCTGCCTCATAGTTTCTAATCGTCTCTTCTTTCCCTCAAGTTCTTGCATGCATCAGAAATTTATGGTTGCATCTGTTCTTAACTATGAAGAATTTGAGACATGACTCTGAATTGGGCGATTTTCCCTTTTGTTTCTTTGAATTGACCTGACCATCAGACGAATAAACTTTAAAATGTTGAAATAGATGCTCCAAAACTAAGTGACCTCCCATACATCAGTCCTAAACTATTATCAAATACCATTCAAATTTAATAGAAATATGTCAAAACTGCTTCCAGAAAACCCCCCTTCCCCTAATGTTCTGTTATGTATCCCTCTTTCCTGTGAACCCTTGCAGAAAATTCTCTCTTGGGACACTCATTAATATCCCATTGTACAATGTATTTTACAATACCAGAGGCTCAAGTCCTCTTAATCTCCATGAAAGTTGACTTTCTCTTTATATGTTTCATTTCTGTTTCAGTCCTGTTTCATTTCAGGACTCAACAGAGGCAACTGAAATGGTAGCAATGGTTTTCAGATTTATTACCCTACAGATTGTAAACTGGTTATATCACTGGTCAGGAGTTTACCAGATCCTCTTTTCTGACACTGATTCCAGGATTTTGTTGAATTGCCCATACCCAAATCTGGGTTACAGTCTTGGGATCACAGTCCCAGAGTAAGAAGGAGAACTAGCACCCCAGTGTTTATGGCCACAGCAGAGTAGCGATGAGTCAATTTAGAATATTTTTCTTTGGTTACAAGAATCATGTTCTTTCCCTCCCTTTCCCCAACTCCATCCTGTAGTCAATGTGTAATTCCACTGGGTTTTACACGTGTCCTCGATCAAAGCCTATTTCCATATTATTGATGTTTGCACTAGGGTGATCATTTAGAGTCTATATCCCCAGTCTTATCCACATTGACTCATTGGATTGAGCAGTTGTTTTTCTTCTGTTTCTGAGAGTAGAAATCTTGGTCATAGTTCCAGAGAAGAAAAGATTGCTTGTGGTCCATCACAGACCAGAGCACAGGCCAGGAAAGAAGTAAACATACCTCTCCTTAGACCATTCCACCTTGGAAGAACTAAAAACTGACAGACTGCTAGAACTATCTCTGAAAAAGACTAAACAAAAAACCTGAAACATGAGACAGTGTCTCATCTAGCTTTGAAGCAGAACCCAGCATTAACATGAAGGGATATCAACCAGAATTTAAAAGAACTGCCAAAATTATAATAATAAGGAATTTTTAATCAAGGAAGGCAGATTGTTGCCTGGAGTCTCTCTAAGCATCAGGGAGTGCTAGGGTACTCATGAGGAACAGAAGAGCTTAAATACATTTGAGAACACAACTTTAAGAAAGGGTTACTTAATAACAACTGAAAATCCATAGGCTGGAGGAACCAGAATAAGAGATTGTGGAATGGGGGACAGACACATGGAAGCTGGGACAGAAGCAAGGTACAAAGTATGGAGAGAAGGAAGACAGGCACAACATAGGTGAGTAGGTGGAGAAGAGCAAAGGTTTCCTCTCAGAGCTCTTGGTCTGGAGATAAGCTTGCAATCTACACTAGTCTTCAGTATTCACTTGGATATTTGGGGGATTTTAGGTTTGTTTATTTCTTTGTTTTTTTGGTGGGGTGGTGTTGTTTGGGGTTAGACCTGTTATTAAATTGGTGTATATTAATAGTCTATTAGTAAACTACAGAAGATTCAGTTGTTGGGAGTTGGGAGTTGAGAATTGGTTGGACCAGTAGTTGAAGAACTTGACTGGAGATAACTTTCTAGAAAACCTATTTATTTATATTAACTTCTACAGGAGCAGAGATAGGAAAAAGGAAATGGAGATATTGAATTTGGAAAGGTTTAGGAAATGTAATTCCCTAAATCTAAATTTATCTTAACTAAAACCACCCCCAAATCTGTCTCACAAAAGACTTTCTTCTCCCTTGACCAAAATCAAGGCTGACTTAACTGCTCTTACTGTCGATCTAATTCCAAAACGAGCTATCTTTCTATCCTAAAACTAAAATATAAACTTATAAACAGTGAAAGATAAATCAGATTTCTTCCTTCTGCTCAGATGAAACTCAGTCTGTCAGAAGTTACTGACACCTCCACTCAGCTGTTGTTCTCTCCTGCCACCACTGGCGAAACAGAGGAACTGCAACACCACTCTTCTGTCAACCACTTTCTATCTTGATACTAGGATGTTTCCAAGTAATAAATCACCAGATCGTCTCCAATTCTCAGAGCAAGCTCCTTGGACAACCTTCCTTATTCAGGACTGTCCAAAGGGTGATCATTGGTCCAACTGTCCTTCCCAAGAACCCCTAGGAAGTTCCTTTTCCCCCATCATTCTCTTTGAGGTTTCCACTCTGAATTAAAGAAATCCAGCTCACTCAAACTCATCTTTTTATCCACTATTTTCAGAGCTAATTCTGGTGTTTGGGAACTTTCAGCGCTTCCAAGGTGATGTGATCCAGGGAGAGTTGTGGTCACTGCTCTCCTGGTTTGGACTCTGGTCCTCACCGAGGAATGGTCCCTGATCCCTTATGACCACAAGCATTATTGTTTCTCAGGACCTCTGCAAGCCCTTCTGTTCCTCCAGATCCATGCTCACTTGTAACCAAAAGTGCTCCTCCCTTTATTAGAACTGATGCAGAAGGGGGATGAGCAATGGAGTTGCCAAAAAGCACCCTATCCTGTGCCCAGTGCTAGCATAGGAGTCCCCAGTAACCTTTTTCTTGCCAGTTGCCCAATTACCATATCTGGGCAGAGAGCTCCCAAAGCTGCTATTACCACTGTCATAGTCATCTCCAAGGCTCACAGCCATTGTTGCCACCACGTATTGTTTGGGCCAGCCCCCACCACAGCATCATAGACCTGTCCTTCCAACATCCTAAGTTGTCTTGGGACAGAAAAATGTTTCACCCTGACCAATTTTGTTAACTCAGCAACTCCAGAATTTTATTTGAGATGCTATTTTAAAATTTAGAGGGAATGAAAGCTTGACTATAGCGATTTATCTCCTCCACCATCTTGACTCCGCTTTTTCTAGTCTATAATACATCCCTTGAGGATACATGATCTTAATGTTAAAGATAATACTACAAAGAAATGGGGAGGGAAAGATTATATGCATTTTTCAGATATGACTAAAATATGTATTCTCAGATGAAAGGGGATGAAGACGATTCCAAAAGATAACAGAGATAACCAGTAATATAAAACTTTCTGTACAAATAAAACTAATGTGCCTAATATAAGAAGAGAAATAGATAAATGGTAGGGAAATTATCATATAAAATTTCTCTGATGAGGCTTTAGTATACAAAATATATAAATAAATAGAAGTGGTACAAAGGATAACATATAAGACCTAGGATCTAGAAGACCTGAATTCAAATCTAACCTTAGAAATTTACTAACTGTGTGACACTGGCCAAGTCACATCATCTCTGTTTGCCTCAGTTTCCTTATTTGTAAAATGAGAATAATAATGACATCAACCTCTCATGATTGTCATGAGGATTAAATTGTAAAACATTTGGCACAGAAGGGCTATATAAATTATATATACATATATGTGTTTGCACACACACACATATATGTATATATAATTTACACATATAAATGTACACACATGTGTATATGAAACCAAATATCACTCTCCAATAGAGAAGTGGTTAAAGGATATTTTTGTTGTTCAATTGTTTCAGTTGTGTTTGACTCTTTGTGCCCTCATTTTGGAGGTTTTCTTGGCAAAAACAGTGGCATGGTTTGCCATTTCTTTCCAGCATTTTACAGATGAGGAACTGAGGCAAACAAGGTTAAATGATTTAGCTGAAGTCACACACCTATTATCTGAATCCAGATTTGAACTCTGGAAGATGTCTTCCTGAATCTAAGCCCAGTGTTCTATCTACTGTGTCACCTACAATTCTCAAAAACAATATTACAAACTAAGATTCAGGGAGCAGCTGGATGGCTCAGCTGATTTAGAGCCAGGCCTACATATGAGAGGTCCTGGGTTCAAATTTTATCTCAGATACTTCCCAGCTGTGTGACCCTGGGAAAGTCACTTAACCCCCATTGCCTAGCCCTTACCACTCTTCTTCCTTAGAACCAATACACAATATGGATTCTAAGACAGAAAGTAAAGGTTTAAAAAAATTGAAAATCTCATAAAAGGATTCTCTAAATCACTAACAAAGTAAACAAACATCAAAACAACTTTGAGGTTTTACCTCATATCCGACAAATTGGTAAAAGTGAAAGAAATGTAAATTGTCAATATTGGTGGTTTGCCCATACTGGTGAATTGTTGGCAGAAGTCTTAATCAGAATACTCATTTTGGAAAACCATTTGGAATTATGCAAATAAAGTGATTTGAAGTCCCCATACTCTTTGACCCAGAGAATCCATTAGAGTGTCTTACACTTCCAAGAGAGCTATCAAGAAGAAGGAAATCCCCACATATACCAAATCACTCACAACACCATTCTTTGTGATAACAAAGAATTGGAAACAAAGTAAATGTCCCTCAATTGAGGGAATAGCTAAACAAATTATGGTACATTTTAATTCAATTTTGAAGCATTTATTAAATGCCTACTATGTGCCAGGCACTGTGCTAAGTTCTGATTCTTTTAAAAAGAGGCAAAAGACAGTACCTGGCCATGTGGAACTTATAATTCAATGGAGGAGGGAGGGAAACAACATGCAAAAGAAATATACATTCAAAGCAAGCAAAATATAGGATAAGTAGGAAATAATTAAGAGAAGGAACATTCTGGAATTAATAGGGGTTGAGAAAAACTTCCTATAGAAGGCAGGATTTTACTCTGGACTTAATAAAGTTAGCCAAGGAGATCAGTAGTTGGAGTGAAGGAGGATGAACATTCCAAGCATGGGGCACAGTCAGAGTGGTGTCAATCAGCATTTAAGTGCTTACTATATGTCAGGACTGTGCTAAGTGCTGAGGATAAAAAGATAGGTAAATGCAGTACCTGTGGAGGAGATAAGCAAAAAACAAAAAACCATTACGTGACAGGATAAATAGGAAATAATCAACAGAGAAGGCACCAGAATTGTAGAGAGATTAAGAAAGCCTTCCTACATAAGATGGGCTTTAACAAAAACTTGAAGGCATCCAGAAAAGTCAGAAGTTAAAGATGAGGAAAGAGAGGGTTCCAGGAATGGAGGACAGACCGATAAAATGCTTAGCCTAGAGACAGTCTCTCATTTAAGAGAAAACAAGGGTTGTGGGATCAAAGAGCTCTGAGTTGAGAGAGACAGCAGGTGTAAGAAGACTGGAAAGAACTTCTGGTCAAGATGGCGGCTTAGAAGCAGCAAAAGTTCAGATCTCGGAAAACCCTTTCTTACTGATCACAAACTGAGTGCTCCTAGGAAACCGAAATTCAAGTTGAACAACAGGACAGACCCGGGGAACCCTCCTCCCGAACCTAGATCAAAAGGTATGGCCCCCAAAAGCCAGAACCCTAGATCACTTGGATCTAAGGGGTAGGCAGAAGAAAGGTCACAGGACCCATCCCCCCCAACCCAGAATGCTGAGCCCATGGCAGCAGCGGGAACCTCAGGGCCGGCAAAAGGGCCTCAGGGCTGGCTATTCTGAAGGACTCACCTTGAAAGCAACCTGAGCCAGTCTCTGGGACACCCAACACAGAAGGCAGGGAAACAGAGAGAAGGGGGAAGCCTGTAGCACCCTGGCTGGGTCCTTCCATCTGAGTCTCAAGGGAGGTTCCAGCTTTAGGGCACCAGCTGAACCCAATTCCATCAGGAGCCCTCAGAGCTTCTGAAAAGACAGAAACCTCAGGGCCGGCAAAGGGGTTGCTCCAAAGGGCTTACCTTGAAAGTAACCTGGGCCAGTCTCCAGGCATTCAACACAAACTGTAAAGGATGAGGTTGTTTTGTTGTTGTTGTTGTTGTTTGTTTGTTTGTTTTTTGTTTCACAGATCATTCAGACCACACCAGCTGAACTTAATTCCATCAGGAACCCTCAGAACCTAGGGAGGCCACAACCCCACCCCCCTTAAAGAGCAAGGTCTTCTGAAAGAACAGAAACCCCAGGGCCAGCAAAGGCACTGAGATACCTTGCGGACAGTGCTGTGCCAGGCCCAGAGCGTGGAAGTGAGACATCGGAGAAGCAATGGGAGGGAACTGAGAGTAGTAACTCCAGAAACGCCAGCATGCAGGGGAGGACAGATCCTGGGCCACCCTGGGAAGACAGAACAGCTACGGAGGAAGGACAATCAGCCTGGGGCTAAAGCCTCAGACCATCAGACAGATACAGGAAGAGCCAGTCCTCCTCACTCTGATAGAGATGGGAAACACTACAAAAGTACAAAAACCTCCAAACACCAAGAAAAGCAAGAAGAAGGGGGCAACTTTGGACACATTTTATGGAGAAAAAATACAAAATACAGAGGAGATAGAATAGGAAACACAAGCAAATGCTCCGAAACCTTCCAAAGGAAATGGAAACTCTCCACAAACTCTTGAAGAATTTGAATTGGGAACGATCAAAAAGATGGAAGCCTTCTGGCAGGAAAAGTGGGAAATAATGCAAAAGGAATTCATGCAACTACAAAACCGGTTGGACCAAACTGGAAAGGAAAACCAGGCTTTAAAGGTCAGAATCAGGCAACTGGAAGACAATGATCTTGCAAAAGAGCAAGAATTAATAAAGCAAAGCCAAAAAAACAAGAAATTAGAAGAGAACATAAAATATCTCACAGACAAGATGATAAACTTGGAAAATAGAGGAAGGAGAGACAATCTAAGAATAATTGGCCATCCAGAAAAAAACAGACATAAATAATAATCTCGACATTATAATACAAGATATCATCAAAGAAAACTGCCCAGAGATTCTAGAACAAGGGGGTAATACAGGCATTGAAAGAGTTCACAGAACACCCTCTACACTAAACCCCCAAAAGATAACTCCCAGGAATGTAATTGCCAAATTCCAAAGCTTTCAAGCAAAAGAAAAAATCTTACAAGAAGCCAGAAAAAGACAATTTACATATAAAGGAATGCCAATCAGGGTCACACAAGACCTTGCAATTTCCACTCTGAATGACTCTAAGACATGGAACATGATTTTCAGAAAGGCAAGAGAGCTGGGTCTTCAACCAAGAATCAACTATCCACCAAAACTGACTATATACCTCCAGGGAAAAGCTTGGGCATTCAACAAAATAGAAGATTTCCAAGTTTTTGCAAAGAAAACACCAGAGCTCTGTAGAAAGTTTGATATTGAAAAACAAAGAGCATGGAATACCTGAAAAGGTAAATATGAAGGAAAGGGAAAAGGAGAAAAATGTCATCTTTTTCTTTTATTCAAACTCTCTTCTATAAGAACAACATTTATATCAATTATATATATATATATATATTAATATGTGGGGGAAATGAAATGTATAACTCTCAAAAATTATATGCATCATCAGAGTAGTAAGAAGAATCACGCATAGGGAACATTTTGGGCATCAAGATGATATGGAGAAAGGGGGGATAGAAAGGAAAAGAGAGAGGGGAATCGTTGATGGAACTAAGATATACTCCAAGAAATAGGTGGGGAGAGAAATAAACAAAAACTAAACTAAATAGAATAATCTTTCTCACACAAAGATTCACACGGGAAGGGGAGGGGAAGAAAACTCCTATAAGAAGGAGAGGAAGAGAGTTTTTACTTAAACCTTACTCTCAGGGAAATCAACTCTGAGAGGGAAGAACATCCAGATCCATTGGGATCTTGAATTCTATCTTACCCAACAAGTGTAGGGAGAAGGGAAAACCAAGCAGGGAAGGGGGGGAAGGAACATGAAAAAGGGAGAGAAGAAGACAGGGATGGGGGAGGGAACAAAAAGGGAGGGGCTACAAAGGGAAATATATCAAGGGAGGGGACAAGGGGGACTGATTTAAAATAAATCACTGGATTAAAAAGTTAGAGCTGAAGAAGAAAGGTTAGAATTAGGGAAGGATATCAAAATGCCAGGGAGTCCACAAGTGACAATCATAACTTTGAACGTGAATGGGATGAACTCACCCATAAAACATAGAGGAATAGCAGAATGGATTAGAATCCAAAACCTTACCATATGTTGTCTTCAAGAAACACACATGAGGCAGGTAGACACCCACAGGTCAGAATTAAAGGATGGAGTAAGACTTTCTGGGCCACAACTAATAAAAAGAAGGCAGGAGTTGCAATCATGATATCTGACAAAGCCAAAGCAAAAATAGATCTGATTAAAAGGGATAGGGAAGGTAATTATATTTTTTTAAAAGGGACTTTAGATAACGAGGAAATATCACTAATCAACATGTATGCACCAAATAGCATAGCACCCAAATTTCTAATGGAGAAACTTGGAGAATTGAAGGAAGAAATAGACAGTAAAACCATATTAGTGGGAGATCTGAACCAACCACTATCAAATTTAGATAAATCAAATCAAAAAATAAATAAGAAAGAGGTAAGAGAAGTGAATGAAATCTTAGAAAAATTAGAGTTAATAGACATATGGAGAAAAATAAATAGGGACAAAAAGAAATACACCTTCTTCTCAGCACCACATGGCACATTCACAAAGATTGACCATACACTAGGCCACAGAAACATGGCATACAAATGCAGAAAAGCAGAAATAATAAATGCAGCCTTTTCAGATCACAAGGCAATAAAAATAATGATCAGTAAGGGTATATGGAAAACCAAATCAAAAATTAATTGGAAATTAAATAATATGATACTCCAAAATCTGTTAGTTAGAGAAGAAATTATAGAAACAATTAATAATTTCATCGAGGAAAATGACAATGGTGAGACATCCTTTCAAACCTTTTGGGATGCAGCCAAAGCAGTAATCAGAGGTAAATTCATATCCCTGAGTGCATATATGAACAAACTAGGGAGAGCAGAGATCAATCAATTGGAAATGCAAATAAAAAAACTTGAAAGTGAAGAAACTAAAAACCCCCAGAAGAAAACCAAACTAGAGATCCTAAAAATTAAGGGAGAAATTAATAAAATCGAAAATGATAGAACTATTGATTTAATAAATAAGACAAGAAGCTGATACTTTGAAAAAAACAAACAAAATAGACAAAATACTGGTCACTCTAATTAAAAAAGGAAAGAAGAAAAGCAAATTAACAGCATCAAAGATGAAAAGGGGGACATCACCCCCAATGAGGAGGAAATTAAGGCAATCATTAGAAATTACTTTTCCCAATTATATGGCAATAAATACAACAATTTAGGTGATATGGATGAATATATACAAAAATACAAACTGCCTAGACTAACAGAAGAGGAAATAGAATTCTTAAATAATCTCATATCAGAAAATGAAATCCAGCAGGCCATCAAAGAACTCCCTAAGAAAAAATCCCAAGGGCCAGATAGATTCACAAGTGAATTCTATCAAACATTCAGAGAACAGTTAATCCCAATACTATACAAACTATTTGACATAATAAGCAAAGAGGGAATTCTACCAAACTCCTTTTATGACACAAACATGGTACTGATTCCAAAACCAGGCAGGTCAAAAACTGAGAAAGAAAATTATAGACCAATCTCCCTAATGAATATAGATGCAAAATCTTAAATAGGATACTAGCAAAAAGATTCCAGCAAATTATCAGAAGGGTCATCCAAAATTATCAAGTAGGATTTATACCGGGGATGCAAGGCTGGTTCAACATTAGGAAAACTGTCCACATAATTGACCATATCAACAAGCAAACCAACAAGTACTACATGATTATCTCAATAGACACAGAAAAAGCCTTTGATAAAATACAACATCCATTCCTATTAAAAACACTAGAAAGCATAGGAATAGAAGAGTCATTCCTAAAAGTAATAAACAGTATATATCTAAAATCATCAGCTAATATCATCTGAAATGGGGATAAACTAGATGCATTCCCAATAAGATCAGGAGTGAAACAAGGATGCCCATTATCACCTCTACTATTTGACATTGTACTAGAAACACTAGCAGTAGCAATTAGAGAAGATAAAGGAATTGAAGGCATCAAAATAGGCAAGGAGGAGACCAAGTTATCACTCTTTGCAGATGACATGATGGTCTACTTAAAGAATCCTAGAGATTCAACCAAAAAGCTAATTGAAATAATCAACAACTTTAGCAAAGTTGCAGGATACAAAATAAACCCTCATAAGTCATCAGCATTTCTATATATTTCCAACACAGCTCAGCAGCAAGAACTAGAAAGAGAAATCCCATTCAAAATCACCTTAGACAAAATAAAATACCTAGGAATCTATCTCCCGAGACAAACACAGGAACTATATGAACACAACTACAAAACACTCTCCACACAACTAAAACTAGACTTGAGCAATTGGAAAAACATTAACTGCTCATGGGTAGGACGAGCCAATATAATAAAAATGACCATCCTACCCAAACTTATTTATCTATTTAGTGCCATACCCATTAAATTTCTTTACTGATTTAGAAAAAAAAAAAACATAACAAAGTTTATTTGGAAGAACAAAGGATCAAGGATATCCAAGGAAATAATGAAAAAGAAATACAAAGTAGGGGGGCCTTGCAGTCCCAGATCTCAAACTATATAACAAAGCAGCAGTCATCAAAACAATTTGGTACTGGCTAAGAGACAGAAAGGAGGATCGGTGGAATAGACTTGGGGCAAGTGACCTCAGCAAGACAGTCTATGATAAACCCAAAGATCCCAGGTTTGGGGACAAAAATCCACTATTTGGTAAAAACTGCTGGGAAAATTGGAAGACCGTGTGGGAGAGATTAGGAATTGATCAACACCTCACACCCTACACCAAGATGAATTCAAAATGGGTCAATGACTTGAACATAAAGAAGGAAACTATAAGCAAATTAGGCAAACACAGAATAGTATACATGTCGGACCTTTGGGAAGGGAAAGACTTTAAAACCAAGCAAGACATAGAAAGAGTCACAAAATGTAAAATAAATCATTTTGACTACATAAAATTAAAAAGGTTTTGTACCAACAAAACCAATGTAACTAAAATCAGAAGGGAAGCAACAAATTGGGAAACAATCTTCATAAAAACCTCTAACAAAGGTTTAATTACTCAAATTTATAAAGAGCTAAATCAAGTGTACAAAAAATCAAGCCATTCTCCAATTGATAAATGGGCAAGGGACATGAATAGGCAGTTCTCAGATAAAGAAATCAAAACTATTAATAAGCACATGAAGAAGTGTTCTAAATCTCTTATAATCAGAGAGATGCAAATAAAAACAACTCTGAGGTATCACCTCACACCTAGCAGAGTGGCTAACCTGACAGCAGAGGAAAGCAGTGAATGCTGGAGGGGATGTGGCAAAGTAGGGACATTAATTCACTGTTGGTGGAGTTGTGAACTGATCCAACCATTCTGGAGGGCAATTTGGAACTATGCCCAAAGGACGACAAAAGACTGTCTGCCCTTTGATCCAGCCATAGCACTACTGGGTTTGTACCCCAAAGAGATAATAAGGAAAAAGACTTGTACAAGAATATTCATAGCTGCACTCTTTGTGGTAGCCAAAAAATTGGAAAATGAGGGGATACCCTTCAATTGGGGAATGGCTGAACTGAACAAATTGTGGTATATGTTGGTGATGGAATACTATTGTGCTAAAAGAAATAATAAAGTGGAGGAATTCCATGGAGACTAGAACAACCTCCAGGAATTGATGCAGAGTGAGAGGAGCAGAATCAGGAGAACATTGTACACAGAGACTGACACATTGTGGTACAAGAGAACGTAATGGACTTCTCCAGTAAGGCTTTACAATGTCCTTGAACAACCTGCAGTGATCTATGAGAAAGAAAAAAAAAACCATCCTCAAGCAGAGGACAAACTGAGGGAGTAAAAACACCGAGGAAAAGCAACTGCTTGACCACAGACGTTGAAGGGACATGATCGAGGAGAGATGCTAAATGAGCGCCCTAATTCAAATACCAACAAAAAGGAAATGGGTTCAGAGCAAGGACATATGTGATACCCAGACGAATCACACGTCGGCTAGGGAAGGGGTGGGGGCTGGGGGGAGGAAAAGAAAACGATCTGTTTCCAATAAATAATGTATGAAAATGACCAAATAAAATAATGTTTAAAAAAAAAGAATATTCATAGCTGCGCTCTTTGTGGTGGCCAAAAATTGGAAAATGAGAAGATGCCCATCATTTGGGGAATGGCTGAACAAATTGTGGTATATGTTGGTGATGGAATACTATTGTGCTAAAAGGAATAATAAAGTGGAGGAATTCCATGGAGACTAGAACAACCTCTAGGAAGTGATGCAGAGCGAGAGGAGCAGAACCGGAAAACATTGTACACAGAGACTGATACACTGTGGTACAATCGAACGTAATGGACTTCTCCATTAGTGGCAATGCAGTGTCCCTGAACAATCTGCAGGGATCTAGGAGAAAAAAAAAAAACTATCCTCAAGCAGAGGACAAACTGAGGGAGTAAAAACACCGAGGAAAAACAACTGCTTGACTACAGGGGTTGAGGGGACATGTCTGAGGAGCGACTTTAAATGAGCATTCTAATGCAAATACCAACAACATGGAAATGGGTTCGAATCAAGAACACGTGTGATACCCAGTGGAATCGTGCGCCAGTTAGGGTAGGGGAGGAAAAGAAAATGATCTCTGTCTCCAGTGAATAATGTTTTGAAATGCTCAAATTAAAAAAAATAAATTATTAAAAAAAAGAAGACTGGAAAGTTATGAGTAACTAGTCTGTGAAGAACTTTAAATGCCAATCAAATTTCATATTTAATTTTGAAAGTAATGGTGAGTCCCTGGAGTTCATTGAGTAGGTGTGAAATATGGTCAGACTTGTGCTTTACAAAAATCATTTTGGGGGCAGTTAGTTGATACAGAGCTAGCCCTGGAGTTGGAAGGTCTGGGGTTGAAATCTGACCTCAAATACTTCCCAGCTACGTAACATTGGGCAAATGATTTGATGCCAATTGCCTGGTCCTTATCCTTCTTCTGCCTTGGAACTACTACTTGATATCAATTCTAAGTAAGGGTTGTTTTGGGTTTTTTTTTAATCCCTTTGGCATGTGAGTGGCAAATAGACTGGAATGGAGAGAAAATTATGACAAGTAGACCAATTAGCAAGCTATTGCAATAATTCAGGCTTGAGGGTTAGCATTTTTGGCATTATTTTTACAGAACTCGACCACACTGTAATATTCATCTTCTGTTACCTGGATTTATTTCCATAATCTGTACATTTCTCTTCGAAATCAAAGGTGGCTAATCAGTTCCCTAGGCATCCAAATAACTCTTTTCAGAAAAATCCCATTTTCTCCTCTTTGGAATTGTTTCCCTTTCTTCAGAATTTCATTCTTGTATATCTCCCATCTCTCCTAAGCTGACTTCCTCTGAAGTATGTTACTCTTGAATATCCTGTCTAGTTTTTCTTCAAATCCACAAAAATATGCTTTCCCAAAATCATCAGACTGTACACAGTTTTCCCTTTCCTGTATCATATAGTGCTCACATCCCCCTTAAGTGGTCCATCATATCTTCTCCATTAATCTGTGAATACAATCACAATGCCTGTGAATGAGAATCAGAACACATTAAGTACCAATTTCCAATTTCCTTGAGAAAGAAGCATAGTCAAACATTCTGGCCCAGTAGAGTCCGTTTTGTACCTAATTAAGGTTTTCATTCATCCTGTATATCCAAAATGTTCATGTGAAATGGCACCAGAATGAGCATCTCTGAGTCATATCCACTGCTTCCTGGTCCCATGTGTAATATCAGTGACAGTCTGAGCCAACAATCCATTTCATAACTCTAAATTCTCCTATAATTTTGGCAAGATGCCCTCTGAAGAATTCGGTATGAGTCCTAGGGAATCATGCCCTTCAGGCTTGGTTTTTATCACTTGGCATAATCATTTGCCTCATACTTGTGTCTATAAAGTCACCTAAGGACAACTGGGGCAAGAAAATTGATATAAGATAGCAAAGCTCACATCCAGGGATGGCATATTTCCTAGTAGAAATATGGAACTCTCCATTGCACTTGTTGTCACTGTCATTTGCTAGCAAGGGATAGAAAGAGGGGCTAAGTTTGTGATTCCTTTGTAATATACAATTTTCACATGACCAGCAGCTTCTCTGCAATTTAATTTAGAGAATTTCCTGGGCCACTAAGACATGAAGTGGCTCACAGTCACAAAGAAATGTGTGTTAGAAGCAGATCATAAATTTAGGCCATTCTGACTCAGATAAGCTCTTTATCCACTATATAAATGAGTCAAATTTGTAAGAGTAAGAGCCATTCCCCAATTGATAAATGATCAAAAGATCTGAAAAGACCATTTCCAGAGGAAAAAAATTAAAGCTAGTTAGTAGTACATATGAGAAAGAATGATTTAAATCACTAATTTTAAAACAATTTTGAAGAACTGCTTTGTGCTTTTCAGACTGGCAAAGCTGACAAAAATGGAGAAATGCACTGTTGGTGGGACTCTAAATTGGTCTAGCCTTTCCAGAAAGTAATTTGGTATTATGCCCCCTCAAAAATTAAACTTTGACAGAATACCAATGTGGGGATCTACTGGAACCTACTTCTGAGAGAAAACATTCTGCTTTCTCCCTACCATGAAGGTGTTAGCAATTTTTTTCATTGCCTGCAAAGTCAGAAGAGGTTCTAGCTTTAAAAGAACCCAACTGAGTCCTTCTTTCTGATGCTATCCTAGAAGTAAAAGACCAGTTCACCCAGGCACAGGAACCATGACCTGAACTAGGTGAGGGCACATATGATTTAATTATACATTAGTCTGTTGCCCTGAGAAATGGACTTGGGATTTTGTCTGCTTTATTGGTCTTTTTTTTTTAGTTCTGGGCACAAGCTGTAGAGTCTGTGACCTGGACTTGACCATGAAGACCTTGGAGGCTGAATTCCATAACAGATATTGCAGCTAGATCTGCCAGGGGTGGAGGTGGAGATGGCTTGGAAGCCTAAGGTGTCCAAGAATTGAACCCATGGGGAGTTTGGGGACTTGTGTAAAAATTAAAATAGTGGAAGCCATAAACTGTGGCAGATAAAAGAGTGGTTGGCTTAAAATGTGACCACAGAAAATATGTTTTCAAGACAGTGTCTTGATTTTAAATCAAATATAAGGTGGTCGCCAGGGAAAAATTCCCAAATATTAAATATACCCAAATCAGCTGGGTTTTATAGAGATTTTAATTAATACAAATGAGGAATTAATGAAAGGGAGAGAGAGAGAAAAAGGAAATAATGAGAAAAGGGCCATACCAGCCTAGGCCAGCATGAGCCAGCCTAGGTTGAAAACCCTAAGAGAGAGATCAGTCAGTCTTTTATCAACTCACCACAAGATTTGTCCAAGCAAGATTCTAATATTCAGAGAGACACCAGTTCAGCTTTGAATGCAAGCTCAATCTCCAGAGAGAGTTCTCTGAGAGGGAGCCCCAAGAGAGCCTTGCTCTCAACTTATCATCTCCTTTTAAATAGAATTTTCTCCTATGTCACTTCCCCTAAGTTCTCACATCTACCAATCACAGTAGACGTTTTCCAAAGGACAGACCATTCTTAATTCACAACTGAGTAGACTAAACTTTTGAGTAATTCACACCTGAGTAGACTAAAATCTCTTAGTAAGTTCTCACCTCTTTGCTCCTTGTAAGTTCACAAGTTGCCTGACCTTTATAGGTACTTAGCACCCTTTTGTATTAGATCTAAAAATAGGCACAGATTAAGAACTTTGGCCTTACTATAAGTATGGGTTTAAGTATTTTTCATTGTTCAGCAAGGAGTTTACAACTTTATCTTCCCCTAAAGCATGCTTAAGTAGGGGTGGAGTAGAGGTCTCACATTCCTGATCTAAGTTCCTTCATTGTTTAAAATGGGGAATGGTCTTAACCAAGTGTTATGAAGTAGGGTCTGAGAATTTTTTTTTTAATATATTTTATTTGATCATTTCCAAGCATTATTCGTTAAAGACATAGATCATTTTCTTTTCCTCCCCCCCACCCCCCATAGCCGACGCATAAGTCCACTGGGCATTAGATGTTTTCTTGATTTGAACCCATTGCTTTGTTGATAGTATTTGCACTAGAGTGTTCATTTAGAGTCTGTCCTCTGTCATGTCCCCTCAACCTCTGTATTCAGGCAGTTGCTTTTCCTCGGTGTTTCCACTCCCATAGTTTATCCTTTGCTTATGAATGGTGTTTTTTTCTCCTGGATCCCTGCAAGTTGTTCAGGGACATTACACCGCCACTAATGGAGAAGTCCATCACCTTCGATCGTACCACAGTGTATTAGTCACTGTGTACAATGTTCTCCTGGTTCTGTTCCTCTCGCTCTGCATCACTTCCTGGAGGTTGTTCCAGTCTCCATGGAACTTCTCCACTTTATTATTCCTTTTAGCACAATAGTACTCCATCACCAACATATACCACAGTTTGTTCAGCCATTCCCCAATTGATGGGCATCCCCTC
Source organism: Monodelphis domestica (assembly GCF_027887165.1). NCBI lineage: Eukaryota > Metazoa > Chordata > Mammalia > Didelphimorphia > Didelphidae > Monodelphis > Monodelphis domestica. The sequence goes on along the minus strand of NC_077228.1, from coordinate 267,640,741 downwards.
GTTTTCCAGTTTTGGGCCACCACAAAGAGGGCAGCTATGAATATTTTTGTACAAGTCTTTGTGTCCATTATCTCTTTGGGGTACAGACCCAGCAGTGCTATGGCTGGGTCAAAGGGTAGATATTCTTTTGTCGCCCTTTGGGCATAGTTCCAAATTGCCCTCCAGAATGGTTGGATCAATTCACAACTCCACCAGCAATGAATTAATGTCCCTACTTTGCCACATCCCCTCCAGCATTCATTACTTTCCTTTGCTGTAATGTTAGCCAATCTGCTAGGTGTGAGGTGATACCTCAGAGTTGTTTTGATTTGCATCTCTCTGATTATAAGAGATGTAGAGCACTTCTTCATGTGCTTGTTAATAGTTTTGATTTCTTTATCTGAGAACTGCCTATCCATGTCCCTTGCCCATTTATCAATTGGAGAATGGCTTGATTTTTTGTACAATTGATTTAGCTCATTATAAATATGAGTAATTAAACCTTTGTCAGAGGTTTCTATGAAGATTTTTTCCCAATTTGTTGTTTCCCTTCTGATTTTAGTTATATTGGTTTTGTTTGTACAAAAGCTTTTTAGTTTGATGTAGTCAAAATTATTTATTTTACATTTTGTGATTCTTTCTATATCTTGCTTGGTTTTAAAGCCTTTCCCCTCCCAAAGGTCTGACATGTATACTATTCTGTGTTTACCCAATTTACTTATGGTTTCCTTCTTTATGTTTAAGTCACTCACCCATTTTGAATTTATCTTGGTGTAGGGTGTGAGGTGTTGATCTATTCCTAGTCTCTCCCACACTGTCTTCCAATTTTCCCAGCAATTTTTATCGAATAGTGGATTTTTGTCCCAAAAGCTGGAATCTTTGGGTTTATCGTATACTGTCTTGCTGAGGTCGCTTTCCCCCAGTCTATTCCACTGATCTTCCTTTCTGTTTCTTAGCCAATACCAAATTGTTTTGATGACTGCTGCTTTGTAATATAGTTTTAGGTCAGGGACTGCAAGGCCCCCATCGTATGTGCTTTTTTTCATTATTTCCCTGGATATCCTTGATCTTTTGTTCTTCCAAATGAACTTTGTTATGTTTTTTTCTAAATCAGTGAAGAAGTATTTTGGTAGTTCAATGGGTATGGCACTAAATAGATAAATAAGTTTGGGTAGGATGGTCATTTTTATTATATTGGCTCGTCCTATCCATGAGCAGTTAATGTTTTTCCATTTGTTCAGGTCTAGTTTTAGTTGTGTGGCGAGTGTTTTGTAGTTGTGTTCATATAGTTCCTGTGTTTGTCTTGGAAGATAGATTCCTAGGTATTTTATTTTGTCTAAGGTGATTTTGAATGGGATTTCTCTTTCTAGTTCTTGCTGCTGAGCTGTGTTGGAGATATATAGAAAAGCTGATGATTTATGTGGGTTTATTTTGTATCCTACAACTTTGCTAAAGTTGTTGATTATTTCAATTAGCTTTTTGGTTGAATCTCTAGGATTCTTTAAGTAGACCATCATGTCATCCGCAAAGAGTGATAACTTGGTCTCCTCCTTGCCTATTTTGATGCCTTCAATTCCTTTATCTTCTCTAATTGCTACTGCTAGTGTTTCTAGTACAATGTCAAATAGTAGAGGTGATAATGGGCATCCTTGTTTCACTCCTGATCTTATTGGGAATGCATCTAGTTTATCCCCATTGCAGATGATATTAGCTGTTGGTTTTAGATATATACTGTTTATTATTTTTAGGAATGACCCTTCTATTCCTATGCTTTCTAGTGTTTTTAATAGGAATGGGTGTTGTATTTTATCAAAGGCTTTTTCTGCATCTATTCAGATAATCATGTGGTTCTTGCTAGTTTGCTTGTTGATGTGGTCAATTATGTGGATGGTTTTCCTAATGTTGAACCAGCCCTGCATCCCTGGTATGAATCCTACTTGATCATGGTGAATGATCCTTCTGATCACTTGCTGGAGTCTTTTTGCTAGTATCCTATTTAAGATTTTTGCATCTATATTCATTAGGGAGATTGGCCTATAGTTTTCTTTCTCTGTTTTTGACCTGCCTGGTTTTGGAATCAGTACCATGTTTGTGTCATAAAAGGAGTTTGGTAGAACTCCCTCTTTGCTTATTATGTCAAATAGTTTGTATAGTATTGGGGTTAACTGTTCTCTGAATGTTTGATAGAATTCACAGGTGAATCCATCAGGCCCTGGGGATTTTTTCTTAGGAAGTTCTTTGATGGCTTGATGGATTTCAATTTCTGATATGGGATTATTTAAGAATTCTATTTCCTCTTCTGTTAGTCTAGGCAGTTTGTATTTTTGTATATATTCATCCATTTCTCCTAAATTGGTGTATTTGTTGCCATATAATTGGGCAAAGTAATTTCTAATGATTGCCTTAATTTCCTCCTCATTGGAGGTGCTGTCCCCCTTTTCATCTTTAATGCTGTGAATTTGCTTTTCTTCCTTCCTTTTTTTAATTAGATTGACCAGTACTTTGTCTATTTTGTTTGTTTTTTCAAAGTACCAGCTTCTTGTCTTATTTATTAAATCAATAGTTCTATCACTTTCGATTTTATTAATTTCTCCCTTAATTTTTAGGATTTCTAATTTGGTTTTCTGCTGGTTTTTAATTTGATCGCTTTCGAGTTTTTTCAATTGCATTTCCAATTTATTGATCTCTGCTCTCCCTTGTTTGTTAATATAAGCTTTCAGGGATATGAATTTGCCTCTGATTACCGCTTTGGCTGCATCCCAAAAGGTTTGAAAGGATGTTTTGCCATTGTCATTTTCCTTGATGAAATTATTAATTGTTTCTATGATTTCTTCTTTAACTAAACGGTTTTGGAGTATCATATTGTTTAATTTCCAATTGGTTTTAGATTTGGTTTTCCATGTACCATTACTAATCATTATTTTTATTGCCTTGTGATCTGAGAAGGCTGCATTCATTATTTCTGCTTTTTTGCATTTGTGTGCTATGTTTCTGTGACCTAATGTATGGTCAATTTTTGTGAATGTGCCATGTGGTGCTGAGAAGAAGGTGTATTCCTTTTTATCCCTATTTATTTTTCTCCATATGTCTATTAATTCTAATTTTTCTAAGATTTCATTCACTTCTTTTACCTCTTTCTTATTTATTTTTTGATTTGATTTATCTAAATTTGATAATGGTTGGTTTAAGTCTCCCACTAGTATGGTTTTATTGTCTATTTCTTCCTTCAATTCGCCTAGTTTCTCCATTAGAAATTTGGGTGCTATATTATTTGGTGCATACATGTTGATTAATGATATTTCCTCGTTGTCTAGAGTCCCTTTTAACAAAATATAATTACCTTCCCTATCCCTTTTGATCAGGTCTATTTTTGCATTGGCTTTATCAGATATCATGATTACCACTCCTGCCTTCTTTCTATCAGTTGAGGCCCAGAAGGTCTTACTCCATCCTTTAATTCTGACCTTGTGGGTGTCAACCCGCCTCATGTGTGTTTCTTGAAGACAACATATGGTAGGGTTTTGGATTCTAATCCATTCTGCTATTCATCTACGTTTTATGGGTGAGTTCATCCCATTCACGTTCAAAGTTATGATTGTCATTTGTGGACTCCCTGGCATTTTGATTGCCTTCCCTAATTCTAACCTTTTCTTCTTCGGCTCTACCTTTTAGTCCAGTGATTTACTTTGAATCAGTGCCCCTTGTCCCCTCCCTTGATGTTTCCCTTTTTAGTCCCTCCCTTTTTCTTCCCTCCCCCCTCTCTTTCCCTCCCTTTTTGTTCTCCCTCTCCCCTTCCCCCCCTTGGTTTTCCCTTCTCCTTACCCTTGTTGGGTAAGATAGAATTCAAGATCCCAATGGATCTGGATGTTTTTCCCTCTCAGAGTTGATTTCCCTGAGATTGAGGTTTAAGTAACCCCCCCCCCTCTTCCTCTCCTTCTTATAGGAGTTTTCTTCCCCTCCCCTTCCCATGTGAATCTTTGTGTGAGAACAATTATTCTATTTGGTCTTTCTTTACCCCCTATTTATACATTACATGTTCCCCACATGTTAGTATACATGGATTGATATAAATGTAGTCCTTATAGAAGAGAGTTTGAGTAAAAGAAGAAGATAACATTTTTCCCCTTTCCTTAATATTTACCTTTTCAGGTATTCCTTGCTCTTTGATTTTCGGTATCAAACTTTCCACAGAGCTCTGGTCTTTTCTTTGCAAAAAGTTGGAAGTCTTCTATTTTGTTGAATGCCCATACTTTCCCTTGGAAGTATATAGTCAGTTTTGCTGGGTAGCTGATTCTTGGTTGGAGACCCAGCTCTCTTGCCTTTCTGAAGATCATGTTCCATGCCTTACGATCATTCAGAGTAGAACTTGCAAGGTCTTGTGTGACCCTGATTGGCATTCCTTTATATCTAAATTGTCTTTTTCTGGCTTCCTGTAGGATTTTTTCTTTTGTTTGATAGCTTTGGAATTTGGCAATTACATTCCTGGGAGTTGTCTTTTGGGGGTTTAGTGTAGAAGGTGTTCTGTGAGCTCTGTCAGTGGCTGTATTGGCCCCTTGTTCTAGAATCTCTGGGCAATTTTCTTTGATTATATCTTGTATCACCATGTCCAGTTTGGTGTTTATTTCTGGCTTTTCTGGGAGTCCAATTATTCTTAAATTTTCTCTTCTCCCTCTATTTTCCAGATCTATCACCTTGTCGGTGAGATATTTTATGTTCTCTTCTAATTTCTTGGTGTTTTGGCTTTGCTTTATTAGTTCTTGCTTTAAAGCCTGGTTTTCTTTTACAGTTTGGTCAAACTGGTTTTGTAGATGCATGAATTTCTTTTGCATTATTTCCCACTTTTCCTCCCAGAGGGCTTCCATCTTTTTGGTCATTTCTGATTCAAATTCTTCATGGGTTTGTGGAGAGTTTCTATTTCCTTTGGAAGATTTTGGAGAATTTTCTTGTATATCTTCTTCTATCTGCTCTGTATTTTGTATTTTGGCTCCATAGAATGTGTCCAAAGTCGCCCCTTTCTTCTTATTTTTCTTGGTATTTTGGGGCTTCTGTGTTTCTGTGGAGTTTGCTGCCATCTCTGAATGTGGAGGATTAGCTTTTCTTATCTCTGTCTGGTGTTGAGGCTTTAGTCCTGGGCAGATGGTTCTATGAGCTTTCCCTGGGTTAAACTGAATATGCCTCACTGGAACTGGAATGGAAGGGTCGGACCACGAGGCCACACTCTCCCCCGGCTCGCTTTCCGGAAGTTGCCTTCAGAATCGCTGGCCGTGAGGCTGTTTCCTCGGCCTGCGGGGGGATGGGCTGCAGCTTTCCCAAGCTCGAGGGCAAGGACTTTCACTGAGACTTGGATAGCAGGATCCAGCCCGTGAGGCTGTCTTGTCCGCCCTGAGGGTTGCTGTTGTTTCGACCAGCTCTCTGCAGCGGAAACCCCAGGCAGTAACTTTCACCCGGACTCGGGTAGAAGGCCCTGAGGGTTCTGCTCTCTGAGCCCGGCCGGGCTGCGGCTTCCGGGAGCCTTGGACTCTGCGCTCCTACCCCTGAGGTCCGAGTGATCTCGGGTTCTGGCTTTTGAGGGGAGCCGTACCTTTTGAACCGGGTCCAGGTCCAGGAGGAGGGTTCCCAGGGTCTGTGCTGTTGATCGTTTTGAATTTCGGCGCCTTAGGAGCTTATCGTTTGAGATCGGTCGGGAAGGGTTTTCCGGAGATCTGAGCTTTAGCTTTCTCTAAGCCGCCATCTTAACCGGAACGGGTCTGAGAATTTTTAAGATTCACAATCCCCCCCTGATGATCATTGGGAGACTAGTCTCCCCATTGATCATTTAACATAATCATCTTGTAGTCCTAAATGCACTTCTAACTACAGATATATACAATATTCAATTTTCTAAGAGGAAATTAGAGTAGTGAGGGAGGAAATAGAAAAGAAAGAAAGCAAAACCAATGTTTTGCTAGGTGCATTGACAGAAAGCCAAATTAGGGGCAGTCCCTTTTGGCATAAAAGTATACATTTACAATAAATGTTCAATCAATGTTCAGTTCAATCAATCATATCCAAAGTTCATTCTTGATCTTCTTGATATAGTGTAGGGTTTTCCAGCATCTTTCTACAACAGTTCGTTCTCTAGATATAGAAATTAGCAAGCTTCTTCCTTGAAGATATTTTCTCAAGCAAAAGCAAAATCTTGGATTTTTATAAAAATACAATCTCAAAAAAAAATCAAAAATCTTGGATTTTAAATTAAAATACAACCCCCCAGAAGTAGGTGTTAAAAAACATCCAGTTCAGCTCAGTATGCAATGTTGAGTTAGGGGGTTTATGAGTCAATTATCAAAAGAAGAGAAAGACACAACCAAAAATATAAGGGAAAAAATTCAAAATAGGTCCTTGTATAGATCCAATTTAAAGTAATTTCTATCCCACAAGTCTGTAGGACAAAATGCAGTAATATTTCACTTATCCATTTTCAACCAAGACTACAGGAAGTTGCCATAATATAAGAAGAAAAAGAATTAGAATTCTATTTTGATAGGGAAGTGTCATTCCCTCATCTGATTTTTGTCATTCTCAGGGATATAGGGAGCCAGCATGATAGTCAAATTTTGTACTTGTATGAGTACTTCACAAAGAGTGTAGATACAAGGAAGTCCTACGACTTAACATATGTCAAGAGTCACAACCTTGAGTCTCACATTAGTATTTACTGTGTTATCTTTTTGGCACTTTTTAGGTTAAGTCTGTGCTCCTTGTTTTTATCCCTTTTCTGGAATCATACATAAACATTAATCACAGTCCCATAAAATTTTATCAATAAATGGCAGGTTCCCATAGTTTAAAGCTTTTGGGTGTGCATTGACATTATAGCAAGAATATATATGTCAAACTTGTATTACTGCAAAAAAATATTAATAATATGTACCTTTAGTACAAGAAATTAAAAAAATCAAATATTCTAATGAAAATAAAAGAAAAGCAATAATAATAATTAAGGAAAAAATTAGTAATTCAATGTGTTCTTGCAAAACAGCATCCATTTGTCTATGGATTATTATCTCTAATGCATGAGATAGGATACAGTCAATCAGTCTCAACAGAAAATGCTTTCTTCACATGTGAGCAATGAATCCAAGAGTCCTTTTCTCCACCCTTAATAGATGTTGGAGTAGTTAACAATATTTGGAATGGTCCTTCCCATGAAGGCTGAGTTGCTCCAGTACGCTTGAAATTCTTAATATATACTTTGTCTCCTGGGTTCAGGTCATGAAGAGAAAAGTCTAGCGGTCTGGCTTGTAGTTCCAGATTCATGAAGTTCACGAGGTTTGTGCTGTAACTCCTGCATATAGGAAGCAATAGTAGTATCTCCCCCTAATAGTGAGGTATATGCAGGGGGGAAAGGTTTAGCCTTATAAGTTATAAGTTAAGCTATATAAGAATATATCTGATTTAGGACAGAATCAGTAAAATGACTTCCTCTATCTGAATCAATACGTGCTGGCAGTCCAAAGTGAGGAATAATTTATTTTAAAAGTATCTTAGCAACAAAATCTGCTGTGGCTCAGGTCGCCGGAAATGCTTCCAGTCATCTGGTCAGTTGATCTACAATGACGAGACAAAATTTATAACATCCAGCCTTTGGCATTGTTATGAAATCTATCTGTAGATGTTCAAAATGTGTAAGCCAGAGGATGTCCATTAAAGGCTTTTCCACGAAATGCATGTTGGTTATATGCTTGGCAGGTAGAGCAGGCTGAACACACTTTAGAGGCTATAGTAGTTATACCAGGGGCTATCCATACTCTCTTAACAGAGTCCATGATGCCCTGGGTACCAAAATGACCGTTTTTATGAATAGATTCCTTTTTAAAAGCTAAAATAAAATTAAACTTCACTTGTCCTTTGACTCAAGGATACTGCTACTACTACTATTCTCCAAAGAGATCAAAAAAAGAGAAAAAGGACACTGATGTACACAAAACTTATAGTAGTACTCTTTGTTGTATCAAAGAATTAGAATCTGAGCAGGGTGCCCATCGATTAAGGAAGAGCTGTATAAGTTATGAACATTATATATGAATGTAAGGGAATGTTATTACTCTGTAGAAAATGAGGGAGGGAATGATTTCAAGTGGGATTTTTCTAGCTAAAGAGATTCAAAGAAGTGGAGGATGCAATGGAACACTCATAGTGAAGGTGTTTTAAAATTTCCAAAACCTTCCTGAAAGCAACAGGAGCAAAATAAAAGGACTGTTAGCCAGAGACCCCCCCCCTCCAGAATTGTTTATCTCAGTACCTATCCCCTACAGTCTGAACCCAGGATTCATTTCCATTTGGACTTCCTAAAATTATTCATATTATAGTTCTTGGAGCCCATTGTTTGCTTCTGGTCATTCAGTGAAAGTTCCTGTAGTTAGGCTGTTGCTGTTGCTTGTCCTTCATTTTTTAAGAAAACCAATGACATCACAGGTAATGTTTTGACTTGTGAGTGAATTGGATTTAAGTGAGGCAGAGTTGTACAAAATCATCAATCTCACTCTTCCAGAGTTATCAAAGAACAGTGGCAAGATAAAAATCACTTAAAATAAAAGAATAAAGATATAATAATAATATAATAAAAGAATAAAAAAGAAAAAGAAAAGAAAAGAAAGGATAAAAAAGAACACTGGTGATGGCCCAGGATGCAATGGATGACCTTGGCTTCTTCTCTGGCCAAGGTCTAATCACTCCACAGCAACTGCTTCAGCTGCCTTCATGGACACTGGAACAAATTGTTCTCATCTGTCCATTCCACCAGGAAAGTTTTCATGTGTCTGACATAGACATCCCCCTACCTCACCAATGGGTTTGAGAACTGTTGGTTATCTATAAACCTGGTTTAGCCTGCCTGCCAAGATGATTTTACCAGAGTGTGAACACTGTGCTTGCTACAGCTTCTTGGAGACCCAGGTTAAGAGTTGGTAGACAACAAAGGCGAATAAACTTCTCTAAACTTCTTCTTTTACCTTTATACATCTGGGCCCTTTTTTTTAAGTTTACTTAATTAGTTAATTTAGAACATTATTCCTTGGTTACATTAATCATATTCTTTTCTTCCACTTCTCCCACCCCTGCATGTAGCCAATGTGCAATTCCACTGGGGTTTTTTATTAAGTTTACTTAATTAGTTAATTTAGAACATTATTCCTTGGTTACAAGAATCATATTCTTTCCATCCCCTCCCTCACCTCTTCCCATAGCCAACGAGCAATTCCACTGGGTATTACATGTGTCCTGGATCAGAACCTCCTTCCATGTTGTTGATGTGTGCACTAGGATAATCATTTAGCATCTACATCCCCAACTATATCCCCCCTCGACCCAAGTAATAAAGCAATTGTTTTTCTTCTGTGTTTCTACTCCCACATTTTTTCCTCTGAATGTGGATAGTGTTCTTTCTTGTAAATCCCTCCGAGTTGTTCAGGATCACTGCATTGCCACAATAGAGAAGTCCATTACATTCAATTGTACCACAGTGTACCAGTCTCTGTGTATAATGTTCTCCTGGTTCTGCTCCACTCACTCTGCATCAATTCCTGGAGGTCATTCCAGTTCCTATGGAATTCCTCCACTTTATTATTCTTTGGAGCACAATAGTATTTCATCACCAACATATACCACAATATGTTCAATCATTCCCCAATTGAAGGGCATCCCCTCATTTTCCAATTTTTGGCTATCACAAAGAGCGCAGCTATGAATATTCTTGTACAGATATTTTTCCTTATTATCTCTTTGGGGTACAGACCCAGCAGTGCTATAGCTGGATCAAAGGACAGACAGTCATTTATCACCCTTTAGGCATAGTTCAAATTGCCCTTCAGAATGGTTGGATCAGTTCACAACTCCACCAGAAATGCATTAATATCCCAACTTTGCCATATCCCCTCCAGCATTCATTACTTTCCTTTGCTGTCATGATTGCCAATCTGCTAGGTGTGAGGTGATACCTCAGAGTTGTTTTGATTTGCATTTCTCTGATTATAACAGATTTAGAACACTTTTTCATGTGCTTATTAATAGTTTTGATTTCTTTAACTGAAAATTGCCTCTTCATATCCCTTGCCCATTTATCAATTGGGGAATGGCTTGATTTTTTTACAATTGATTTAGCTCTTTATAAATTTGAGTAAGTAGACCTTTGTCAGAGGTTTTTGTAATGGAGAATTTTTCCCCCAATTTGTTCCTTCCCTTCTAATTTTGGTTGCATTGGTTTTGTTTGCACAAAAACTTTTTAATTTCATGCCATCAAAATTATTTATTTTATATTTTGTGATTTTTTTTCTAACTTTTGCTTGGTTTTAAAATCTTTCCTTTCCCAAAGATCTGACATGTATACTATTCTGTGTTCACCTAATTTACTTATAGTTTTCTTCTTTATATTCAAGTCATTCACCCATTCTGAGTTTATCTTGGTGTAGGGTGTGAGATGTTGATTAAAAATCAATCTCTCCCGTGCTATCTTCCAATTTTTCCAGCAGTTTTTATCAAATAGTGGATTTTGGTCTCAAAAGCTGGGATCTTTGGGCTTATCATAGACTGCCTTTTGGAGGTCATTTACCCCAAGTCTATACCACTGATCCTTCTTTCTGTCTAGCCAGTACCAAATTGTTTTGATGACCACTGCTTTATAGAATAGTTTCAGATCCGGAACTGCAAGTCATCCTTCCTTTGCATTTTTTTTCATGATTTCCCTGGATATCCTTGATCTTTTGTTCTTCCAAATGAATTTTGTTATGGTTTTTTCTAATTCAATAAAAAAGTTTTTTGGTGATTCAATGGGTATGGCACTAAATAAGTAAATTAATTTAGGTAGGATTTTCATTTTTATTATGTTATCTCATCCTACCCATGAACAATCAATGTTTTTCCAATTGTTTAGATTTAGTTATAATTGTGTGGAGAGTGTTTTGTAGTTGTGTTCATATAGTTCCTGTGTTTGTCTCGGCAGATAGACTCCTAAGTATTTTATATTGTCTAGGGTGATTTTAAATGGAATTTCTCTTTCTAATTCTTGTTGCTGAGATGTGTTGGAGATATATAGAAATGCTGATGACTTATGTGGGTTTATTTTGTATCCTGTAACTTTGATAAAGTTGTTGATTAGCTCTACTAGCTTTTTAGTTAATTCTCGAGGATTCTTTAAGAAGATCATCATATCATCTGCAGACTGATAGTTTAATCTCCTCATTGTCTATTTTAATACCTTCAATTTCTTTTTCTTCTCTAATTGCTACTGCTAATGTTTCTAGTAAAATATTAAATAATAGAGGTGATAATGGGCATCCTTTCTTCACTCCTGATCTTATTGGGAAGGCTTCTAGTTTATTCCCATTGCAGATGATGTTTGCTGATGGTTTTAGATAAATACTGTTTATTATTTTTAGGAAAGGCCCTTCTATTCCTATGCTTTCTAGTGTTTTCAATAGCAATGAGTGTTGTATTTTGTCAAAGGCTTTTTCTGCATCTATTGAGATAATCATGTGATTTTTGTCAGTTTGGTCAATTATGTGGATGGTTTTCCTAATATCGAACCATCCTTGAATTCCTGGTATAAATCCTACCTGGTCATAATGAATAACCCTCAGGATCACTTGCTGGAGTCTTTTTGCTAGTATCCTATTTAAGATTTTTTCATCTATGTTCATTAAGGAGATTGGACTGTAGTTTTCTTTCTCTGTTTTTGACCTGCCTTACTTTAGAATCAATACCATATTTGTGTCATAAAAGGAATTTGGTAGAACTCCTTCTTTTCTTATTCTGTCAAATACTTTGTATAATATTGGGATTAGTTGTTCTTTGAATGTTTGATAGAATTCGTTTGTGAATCCACCTGGTCCTGGGGATTTTTTCTTAGGGAGTTCTTTGATAGCTTGTTCAGTTTGTTTTTCTGATATGGGGTTATTTAGGTATTCTATTTTTTCTGTTAATCTGGGCAATTTATATTTTTGTAAATCTTCATCCATATCACCTAGATTGTCATATTCATTGCTATATAAGTGGGAATAATAGTTTCTAATGTTTGCCTTAATTTCCTCTTCATTAAAGGTGAGGTCTCCCTTTTCCATCTTTGATACTGTTCATTTGGTTTTCTTCCTCTGGGCCCTTTTTGGATGTGAATTTTTTGATTCTGGATATCCAGCTTCCCAAATAAGGAAAAATGTATCGAGTTCCTGGGTATGGACTACACGTGTGTATGTATATGTACATATACATATATGTGTGTGTGCTTTGCCATAGTCTATGTTGAGTCCTAGACCTAACCCTGGAGATTACTAGAGAGAATTCTGACCTAATAACGGATAATTCTTTAAATGATAGAGACCCTGCTCCTTCCCAGTAGTCCCAGTTCTGCCACCAACTTCTCTTAAAAGTAGCAACCAAGATAGCATAATGGGGTCATATATTTAGAATTGGAAGAAACCATACCATTTAACCTACTTCCTTCATTCAATAGTTGGAAAAAAAGGAAACCCATAGATGATAAAATAGTTACTTAAGATCACAATCAAAAAGACACAAAGCCAAGACTTCAGACCAGATTTTCCGGCACCAAACATAATACTCTTTGCACCATTTTGGTTCTAATTTCTCTCCCTGCCCCCAACTCAATATCTTTCTTTTATACCCAGAGAGGACACTCAGATAATCATTGAGTATCCCTCTAACTAAAAACAGAATCAATAGAAGAATTTTTTAAATAAAATTTATTATAAAAGAGACATAATTATTTATTATATTTTATTATATTATAAAAGAGACATAATTATTTATTATATTTTATTATATTATAAAAGAGACTGACAATTTGGGTTTGGGGTTTTTTAGAGTCAGCTTGTACCATATCTCCACACAAGTAAAACATCAATATATACTTGATTTCTGATTTTTATGCAGACAACAGACATTGCTCTCTTTACCTAGGTAAATTACAAGTAACTCAAGATTATGGTCTTGTCTTCTTTCCTCATCATACCACTCAAGCACAGTCATGGAGCAGTGGCCTCTTTGGCACTTCAGGGCACATGGGGACTCCTTGAATAACAATTCATCCATAGCTACTCATCCTATGTCATTCTAGTCCATGCTAACCCCAAGATCCTCAAGGGGAAATCTCACCTTTCAAATATCTTCTCTTATTATTTATAGGTGATCTAAAAATCGAGACTCAATACCCTTTACCCCCTTTCCCAACACTCCACTAACACTACAAAAAGTAGAATATTATAAATGTTTAAGGTACATTTCTTTTAGTTTGTTTTATGGATTGCCTGTGTCTAAGAAGTCATTAGCCTAGTGGCTAACCTACTTGATATGTTTCACTCAATACTGAACAAAATCGCCCTCAGACAAGACACTTGGGTTAGACTTTTCAAGACCCATCATCACCAAGACCCATGTATCATTGGCAAAGTCTTTGAGAATCCACAGTAACCTACAAACTCCAATGAAGCAAGAAAGTTAGGCTTCTATTTTGGTCATCTCAACAGTATTTAGAACACATAAGAAATGTGCTTTAGAAAAATAAATAGGAAAAGAACAAAAGAAAATCTTGCTCTTTCTAGGGCCTATGCATAGAACTGATGCCAAATGGTATATATTCCTGCTCTACTTCTTCTAAAAGAAAAAAACAGAGTTCAGATTCTGGCTCTTTTCTATGCAGTGGGTGCTTTCATTAAATGAGAGCTTTGAAATAAGCTTAGGGAAAGTTGGTTGTTAGGGAGAATTTATCAAAGAGGGGACACTGAGAGCTCAGTTACTTGGTATGCTGGGAGACAGGCTTATAATGAGGTGGAGAATGACTTTGTGTTGGGGTAGATTCTTCCTCCAGAGCCTTGTTCTTGTCACCAAGAAACTTTTCCTGCTCTTGGGCGGTCCCTGGGGTCTCCAGAGAAGGGGCAGGGATGCTCTCAGGTCTGTCTGACACACCGCAGATGGTGAAAGATGTATCGAGGGTCTGTATACTAAAGTATGGGCACACAGGGCCAGAGAAGGATTCTGGGGGGAAGTTGTAGATGTGAGACCCGTCTGTCATGTTGTAAAACGAGACGTCTCCTGCCTCACAATCCAGGAATATGCCTATCTGCTCTGGGGGCTTCCCCAGGGATGGAGCCACTGACTGTTTACTAAACATTGGCTGAAATATCCCGTCACTGCATCCTACGGCCCAGAACCCCTTTTCTGGGGACTCTCTGACCCACCCACTCCTGCTTGCACTGTCCCTACAAATTCCAAGATGCCAAGTGGCTTTATTCCCAACCTCCATTTCCACCTTCACCTCCCAGTAATGTCTCCCAGAGGTGATGGACTTCTGGCCCAGGACACTGAATGTTTCTTCTGCACTCGTTCGTGCACTTTCCACTTTCGTGTCTTTCCCATTCCTAGAGAGAACGAGGCCAGGATGAGCAGAGGCTGGATCCAGAGTCACATTCACTGCAGAAAGAGGCACAAGGTCAATACAGGTGCAGGAGAAAGCGTGGCTTAGGGGCCAGGAGGAACCTAGGACCAAAGGAAACACCACAGAGAGGCCTTTCAGAGCCTTCAGCAGAAGCTGGGCTGTTGCCTGTCTGACTGGCTCCCAGCCTCTCCCGAATGAGTCCCTGCCACAGATTCCTCTCTGCACAGGGGCCGCCTTCATCTGAAGAGCTCAGCAGCTGAGATCCAATGCTAAAACGTGTATTATGAAATGCCTTTGGCAAAAGGGACAGTGCAGGACGGCTAAGTCCAGTGAAAATCCCCCCATTGTGCCCTTCCTTCACCTGCTTCCTCATTCCTGAATCCCTTTTCCATAACTTGGGCTAGTGGGGAAAGGAAGAACATGTTCTGTTCTGTACCCCTGGGGGAAGCCTAGAATCAAGGAACAGGATAAAAGAGATGCAGTGTGCGAGGATCAGTGGGACAGTCCCACAGTGAGACCATTGCTGACTCCACAGAATCTTTGCATCCTCCCTCAGCCTTCATCCTAGCGCCCTTTCTGCCCCTTTTGTGCACCCACGATCTCTTTGACTTTAATACAAGTTACTCTTCCCCAATGAATGTGTACAAGAACTGGATGCTCATTGCACTCAAGCAGGCCTTCAGATACAGGAGATCTCATTGCTCAGCCTGTGCTTCTCTGCAAGCTAAATATCCTCATCCCCACCAGGCCTCTCTCAAAAGCAGTTGGAGAATATTTGCAATATTGAAAGGAGTTAGCAAGTGGTGTCTGTGTTCTGGGGAAGAAAGTAGATTGTGGAAGAACTAACAAGAGAAAAGCTTGAGACGGTGAAGAAGAAAACTGCCTCCGTGTCTAAATGAATGAAGAATAAGACCTGGGAGGAAAGGATCACAGAACTAGAGCAATTAAGACTGGAGCAATGGGTAAAATAAGTCTTCAGTCTTACACAGAGGGAAATAACCAGCAATTCTCAATCTCCCTTAGGAAAGAACAGAAAGAACCTGGCTTATATTTTTTAACTAAAGGATTTAAATGACACATAACTAGTAATCTGCAGAGAAAGGGGATTCAGACTTTCTTGGGGTTTTTAAACCCTTATCTTCCAATCTTAGAATTAATACTGTATATTGATTCCAAGGCAAAAGATCAATAAGGACTAGACCTTTGGGCATAAAGTGACTTGACCAAGGTCATTCAGATAAGAAATGTCTGGGACCACATTTGAACCCAAGACCTCCCAACTCTAGACCTGGCTCTTAATCCACTAAACCATCTAGCTACCCTGCAAACTTTCAAATAAGAACAATGGAATATCTTCTTCAGATCCAAAAGGAAAAATGGAATCTTTTGGCCTAATATGATTTAATGGGAGTCCAGAAGACAAAGTTGAAATCACTTACATGCATCAAAATGTTTCTTTCTCCAGTCTGAAAGAGAACACAGATACATGTGTAAGTACATGCGCGCGCACACACACACACACACACACACACACACACACACAATTAAAGGTGAGGTAAGGCTCTGAACTGCCTGAAGGCAGAAAAAATGTTCCCCCATCTTTGCCACCATTAACTCTGGATCCTCCTCCCACTCCCAGGAATCACGTCTATATGTCAGAGTCTTCCATTTAACAGAAAGGCAAAAGTCCCCTGAAATAGGAGATATGATGGTCCTGGGGAAGAGGAGAGACTCACCAGCATATATGTGGGCCTTTCTCCAGGCTGAAAGGAAACAAAAAGATGAAACTGCATGTGAAGAACTTCCTTTATCTATGCTCAAAGTTTTGTTCTTGGGCAGTGAAAGTTAAATTACATGAAAAGGAATACCACTGAGAACTTTTTCAATTAGAGCTTCCCTCTCAATTAAGCAACCCACATTTATTAAATGCCTGCTACATACCAGGCACTCTGCTGGATGCTGTGGATACAAATAAAAAATTTGAAACTCTCTGTAGTCTGAAGCCACTTAAAAATAAATCTTAAATATAAAGGGGCTAAACATACTTAAGCACAGGGTAGATACAGACAAAGTTGTTTGGCAAGTAGCAATTGAGTGTCTGAGGAACAGGAAAATCTTCATTAGAAGGTAGTGTTTGAACGGGGTCTTGAAAGAAGAGAGCCCTTCCAAGAAGTGCAGAGTCAATGGCTTCTAGGCATACGGAATGAGCAATGCAAAGTGGGGAAACAGGAGTTAGAGTTTCACATGTGAGGAACAGAGAAAAGGCCATTTTGCCTGCATCACAGAGAACTGATAATTTATTTTTCCCAGAGGCATTAATAGTCCAAAGGAGACTATCAAGTAGGAAGAAATATAGTTACATCTACAGTTATGGAAAATTATTTTGATAACAACATATTGGATGGGGATGGCGAGTGGAGTGAAGTGAAGGGAGAAGCAAAGAAGAGAAACCAATGAGAAAGCCAATGCAATCAATTAGCAGAGCTTACCCTACGATGTTTCCTGTATGAGTGGAGAAAAGGTGTTAGATAAGGAAAAAAAGAGATGTTATGGAGGTAGAAATGGCAAGATCTAGTAAGTTGCTGGATATGTGAAGTGAGGAAGAGTAAAGAGTTATTTTCTATTCAATTCTAAGTTTACCAACTACTATGGATGATGAAAATTGTGGTACCTTCAACAGAAATCGGAAGGTTTAGAAGAGGAGAGGAAAGAAAATGAGTTTACTTTGGGACATGGTGAGTTTGAAATTTCTAATATACAACTGATAATTTGGGATTAAAAGCACCAGCAAGAAACTGGGTCTAGATACATAGAAGTGTGAATTGTCTGCTTAGAAAAGATAGTTATATTCATGGGAGCTGATGTGTTAAATAGGAAAGAGTATATAGAGAGAAGAGGACCTAGTGCAGAATATCCATATATGGATGATAAACTTGCACAAGAGACAGTGAAGGAAGTTGGGCAAATAGGAGAGAAATGAGAGAGGTGTCATGAAGCCTTTAGGATAAAGGAACTCTTGAGGATTGGAGCTAATACAGAGTTCTAGAAAGTGAATTAGTCTAGACATTCTGGTTAATAATTTGGAATTACGTGACAGAAAAAAATTATCAAACTTTTCAATAGCCCAGAAATATCACTATTATGCATATTTCAAGGTATCCCAAAAAAAGGGCCTGTATAAAGCTAAATATTCATAGCATCATTTTTTGTGGTATCAAAACTTTGGTTAGAAAGAGGGTACTCCTGATTTATGGAGAAGTTAATCATAGTATAATATTGCAATGTCATGAAATACTTCACCTTAAGAAATTATTTATGTAAAGAAATCAAATAAACATGGAAACATTTGTTTGAAATGGTGCAGAGTAAAGATGATCCATGAGAACAATATACGCAATGACCACAACTTTGTAAATGAAAATGGCAAACACTAAAGGTCAAAGTCAACTCACATTAAATGCAATGACCAATCTTGGCCCTGAGGACAAAAAAATATTTCTTCCTCTCATTAGAGAGCTAGGAAGTTACAGGTATGACATTTCTTGCACTGTGATTTGTAGTCACAGTTGGGGGAGATTTTGTTTAACTGGTTTTCTGGTCACAAAGGATAGAAAGACTACATAAAGGAATAGTTGTATAAAAAATGAAATGCATTGATAAAAAATAAAATGGCTTTCTTCATAGGCTCTATTCTATAATAAATTTTTCCCATCCCATAAGCATAATATATGTATGGTCAGTGTGTGTGTGTGTGTGTGTGTGTGTGTGTGTGTGTGTGTGTGTGTGTGTGTGTGTGTGTGTGTGTAATCATGCACTGGTATGGAAGGTTGTATCTCCCACAGAGAAAGTAGGCAGAGACTACTGATTTGAGTAAAATTGAGAATTACTCACCTGAATCATAGAGATGCTTTCTTTTTTCTGAAAAGCAACAATTATAAATGAATCATGCTGAAGTTGGTCCTGGGTGGGACACAGGCTGAATTCAGTTGTGGGGGGAAATTGAACTTACCAAGCTCTGTTCTGAGATTATCTGAAAGAGAAAGAAATTACATAAATCTAAGCTCTGCAAAAAGGACAGGTTTTTGATCCTTCAAAACCAGACGAGAGTGATTCTTTCCTAGATCTAAGAAACCTTCCTAAAAACACCAGTTTTCCTTGCTCTGGAATTCTGTCATGATGCTGTCCTTTCTGGAGTCTGGAATTTGTCTTCGTTGGCCCTCATATCATCTCTCTCTCTGTCTGTCTATCTGTCTGTCTGTCTGTCTCTCTCTCTCTCCCCCTCCCCCCTTTACTTGGTCCTCATCACTCCACAAACCAAGACAAAGTTCCTGCTCATTTCCCCACTTTGCTTTTCTCCTTTACCTTTGTCTTTTTTATCGTCCTTCTTTTCCTGGAGCAATTTCTTTGTTTTCTTCCTTTCTTTCAGGATGAAAAAGATACTGATTCCAAGGAGAATTCCCACCACAGGTAAGATCCCACTCAGGGCTTTCTTCCAGGGAGAAGTCTTAGGGAAGAAGGACTCTATTGAGAAACCCAAGGGGATCAGGTCAGATACATACCAAAAATAAGCCCTTTTCCCTCCACTATGGTTCTTTCCCCTGTCCCATCTACCCCAACTCTAATCATTCTCTTTAGGACTGAGAACTGACCTGGGATGTCAATGGCTGATATCTTCTCCTGACTCAGGAGCTTGTTGCAGATGGAGCAGGATACATTTCTAACAGAGCTCTCTTGGACCACAATCAATGCCTTCATGTGGAAGAAACCAGCTTCATCTTGGGCCTGGGTCTCAGAGAGGGAGGATAACTTCCTTCCCCTATTGTCTCTCCACTGCACCTGGGGCTGTGGGAACCATCCATCTGCCATGCATGCCAACTTAACCCCTCCATCCTCGTGCCCTTCCAAGCGGAGGTGAGGAGCAGAACCTAGACCTAGAGAGAGAAGCCAGAGACCTGAGAGCCCTCAGGAGCAGAAATCATCATGGCTACAGAATTCATCATCTTTCTACATCAACATGCCTTAGAGAAAACTAGAGAAGGGCTGAGGCTGTGCTCCATGAGCCTGGGAGCTCCTTGAGAGCAAAGGCTATCTTTTGCCTTTCCTCATATCCCTAGGACTTAGCAAATAGCAGGTGTCTAATAAGTGCAAGTTGACTACCTTTTCCAACTAAACAGATAGGAAGACAGCAGCCCATAACAGGGAAGGGATTTCCCAGATTACGAGCTTGTATTAAGAATCATTCCTTTCTTCAAGTGTTCTCTATCTCTTAAGACTTCAAGTAACTCTGAAATTGCCTATGGAGTCCTGTAAAAGGAACAAAGTGAAATTTCCCTTCTTATCTCTGGATAGATAGAATGTGTGTGTATGTGTGACCAGTATTTTAAATTGATACTTATAACTACAGAATTTCTATGTATTCCTTCTTATACGATGGATCTATTAGGCAGACTTTCTACTCCTGACTTCCCAAGGTGTTAGTGTTGTTGCAATTGTGTTGGTTTCAGTTCATGCTCAGACAGTTGTTTTTAGCTGTATCAGAAAAGGATTGTCTTAATTCCATCTTTCTTCAAAGTAAGAAAAAGGAGACAAAGAATCATTCATCTGTGCTCCACTCCCAGCATTGCTTTCCAAGGTGGTGTGGGTGGTATAGGTCTAAGGAGTGGAGGATATCAAAGTAGATAAAGAAAATAGCCATGCTACTTTAAATAGCACATGCTTCTCAACATATATTTATACGAGATGTTAAAGAAAGGTGTCAATAAATTTGTGGATATAAGTCTGCCAGAGATCTTTATGTCATTATATTATATTATAAATTATTATATGTCAAGGATATGATAGCTATTGTTTAACTGTCTGATTCTTCATGGCCTCATTTTGAGGTTTTCTTAGCAAGACACTGGAGTGGTTTGCCATTTCCTTCTTCAGCTCATTTTACAGATGAGGAACTAAGGAAAACAGGGTTAACTGACTTGCCCAGGGTCACACAGCCAATAAGTGTCTGAGGCCAGATTTGAACTCATGAAGAACCCCACACTTTATCCATTGTTCCACCTCGATGCCTAGGATATCATAGATACATCCCCAACCACAGAGGTTGAAATCATGGAGGAAAGCACTCTTCCATGTCCACATATCTATTCTTAAAAAGGGATAGTTCAGATTTATACAAATCGTATTATCATTGCAAAACATTTTGGCAGTTATTATCTCATTTGACTCTGTAAGTCTTAATGGAGTACTAGACTTGGCCAGGTAGAAAGACTATTATTTACATTTTTAAGATAAAAGGACTGAGATTCAGACAGTCAAAATGGTAGACAGAGATCAAGTAATAAAATTTGTTTCAACCCAGGTCTTGCGATTCCAAGAAAAGATATTTCTTCCATGCTACAGTTGTACCAATATCAGACATAGAACACTGAGATAAGTGGAACTTGGCACTGCTAAAAAATGGAATGTGTAATTTGAATCTACAAGAGTTGTCATGAGAAATAATACGATGGACACACATGGTACTGTCCCATCAAAAAGGGCTCGTCTTTCAAACAAACCGCTTACCTGCCACCTTCACTTCGAGACTCGCTTGTTCGTATACATCTCCTTTTCTAAAATAGCACTGGTACTTTCCATTGTCTGATATTTGGACGTTGTAAATCTTCACGGCCAACCTCCCCTCAGTAATGAATTCACTTATAAGTTCTGTCCTCCCTGTGTATTCCACCAGTTGTTCGTCAGTCTCTTCCTTCCCCTTTTGGAACACGAACACAGCTTCAGAGAACTGGGAGCGAAACCACCTGACTTCCATGTGCTCCGCACTCATAAAGGGGGAGAGGCGGCAGGGCAGTATGATGTCCGTACCCAGTAAGGCCACAATGGGCTCAGTTGGTCCAAGCACCACAAATTGTTCTGTTAATTAGAGAAACAGGAGATAGATGGGAGGAAAGGAAGATGAACATTCTATTCCTGAAAGGATATTTCCTCTCCTTAGGAGGAAAGGGAATTGACATAATAATTATTATAAAACCTCTATGGGAAAGCATGTGTATAGATTTTCCAAAGGAATTTATTCTCAAACAAACTTATTTTTCTGACTCTGATGAGGCTAATAATGTTGATCCACCCTAGTGAAGTGATGCTTCTATAAAGTGTTCTTTGGGGGACCCATTAAAGTTAGGAGTGTATAAATTATTGTCAATGATCTAATATGTGTATAGAAAGAGGTAAAACTATTGGTCACCTCCAAGGCTACTGATTCTATGTGTTCCGGTTAGTGTCTCATTCAAATTTTTTATACATAATAGAAAAAAAAAGGAAAGAGACAAATATTCTTACCTGTGCCCCGCACAGGCATCTGCAGAGAAAAAAGGAACATGAGGCAGATGAATAGAAAGGAGCTTAGGAAACCCATCTTGCTCAGAGCTGCAAACATGGAAACTAGAAAATAGAACCAATCAAATAATTAACAAATATTGATTTAATTAGTTAATTAAGTGTTTTCCATGTATATAGGTTGGGATAAAGAAAAGGCAAAGATAATTGACCCTTATAAAGGGGCATCTGTACTGTTTGCTATAACAACCCTGCCTAAGTCCTACAAACCCCTATAAATCTTGATCAAAAGGCCTGAAGGAACACAAAGAGCAGGCAAACAGGTAATGGAGCACGCAGCAATTATTTCCTTTCTTCCTTTTCCTTTGAAATTCAATAATGCAGTAACTTTCTTAGAAGCCATGCTCTATGGGAGGTCCTAGGTTCAAATTTGATCCCAGACACTTCCTAGCTGTGTGACCCTGGGCAAGTCACTTGACCCCCATTGCCTAGCCCTTACTGCTCTTCTGCCTTGGAACCAACACACAGTATTTATTCTAAGACAGAAGGTAAAAGTTTTTTTAAAAAGCCATGCTCTGCAGGGAGAACTCTCCAATGGTAAGGGCTTTCTTGACTTTTATTTAAGAGGGTTTGAAAAGCTGAGAGAAAGAAAGGAATAGATTTTTTTATGACTTTAGCCCCTTCAATCTACCCATTGCTTTCTTGAGCTTCACCTCATAATCCAGGATGTATATATGGGAAGTCGGGGAGATAAAATAATAAATGGATTTGACATGCTATGTCTTCTGCACCCACATTTTATCTGCATAATATCTTCCCATCTCTTCTTTTTCCAACCCTCCACAGTTCAGAGGCACCACACAATACTCACATATTTTCTCCTTATAATCAGTGAGACACTCTGGAGTTTCTCTTCAGTCTGACTGCTCACATTAGGCTGGTACAATGGTAAATTCAATGCTCTTCCTGCTCTTCATTCTGACAAAGTTATGATGCATTCCTATTTTTTGTGATCTGGGAATTGGCTGTCCTTCTGGAAGGATACAATATGATTATCCCAGAAAAAAAAATCAAGTATCCAGGAAATCTATGCAATAGACGTCTCTCCAGAGCAATACAACCTTTCTTAGGCCTCTTAGATTGCTTCTGAAAATGAAAGGAGAAAAAAAAATAAGGAAAGAAACTTTGGCCTGGACTCTGATCTATTTATGATGATGACATAAAAAGTATCTGCATACGGCAAGATCAATTAAAATTACTGATTTCAGTACTAGCTGGGGCTACGAGGGACCTTTTTTTTCAGATTGCTCATCTTTTCAATGTTACAGTTATACTACCATTAATTCTTTGCCTAGTTCTGTTCATTTTCTTCTGTATCTCTTCATTTGAGTTGTCCCAGGTTTCTCTAGAACTATCCATTTCCTCATTTCTTATGGTCCTATTGTATTCCATTGCATTCATATACTCTTAAATTCTTTAGTCATTTCCAATTGATTGGTGACCCCCTCAGTTTCTAGTTATTAAAATAACTTAAATTAAATAAATATATAATTAAAAATTTATATATATATATATATATGTATATATACATATACATATAATTAAATAAATATATATTTACTGAAGAGGTCCAGCATCTCCAAAGATCTGTGAATGGATCCTAATCACACTGGAGGAAAGCCAAAGACTGGAAAACAATGGGGTAGGGGTTTTAAGACAGAGTAAGGAGACAAATAGGGAAAATAACAGACAAGGGACACAGAGAGAGTTGCAGTGTGATGTCTGCCAGGGAGACAAGTCAGTGAGAGAGAGCGCTTGTCTCTGATCATTTATTATAACTTTTTTAGCATTAGGGGTTTGGGGGGTATCTATTGAACAATGGAAGCAGCAAAGGTTTTTACATAAGATTATGAATCCAATTACAAAGATAATGAACAAATGGTAACACAATTTTTTTGGCCAGGTGCCCAGGAAAGAAGCCCATTTGAAAGCCCTTCCTGACTTAAGTCAAAACTTCTTCCCAGAAGCCTGGTCCAAACTTATTCAGATGTTAAGGGTAAACCTTACAAATTCAAAAAGATCTATTTTCAGCCTGTCTGTCAGACAGAGAATAAATACTTGGAAATATATATCTGCCAAAATATACCAGGAACTACTTTTATGCAAATAAAGTTAGATTTAAATAATTAAAGAATTAATTGTTCATGGGTAGGCAGAGTCAATATAATTAAAATGACAATCTTACCCGAACTAACAACCCACTTTTTCAATGCTATACCAATTAAATTATCAAAAGACTGTTTTATTGTGCTAGAGAAAATAATAAAATTCATTTGGATAAACAAAAAATCAAGAATATCAAAGGAATTAATGAAAAAATATAAAAGAAGGCAATCTAGTAGAACAATTTCAAATTGTATTATAAAGAAGTAATTATCAAAAACTATCTGGTACTGGCTAAGAAATAGATTGATCAGTGCAGTAGAACAGACATAAGACAAGTAGGAACAAAATATTATAATGACCTTGTATCTGACAAAAGTAAAGATCCAAGTTTTGGGATCCATCATTTTGGAATAATGATCCCCTTGGAGATAAAAATCAAGGACCGTAAGTATTGTCAGGCGATCAGAAGTCAGAGCAAAGGAAGAAGAACGTTCCAAGCACAGGGAGCAGTCAGAAAATACCCAGAGCTGAGTGTCTTGTTCATGGAACAGCAAGGAAACCGGTGTCATTGGATCAAACGATCTATGTAGGGGAGCAAGCTTGGAAATAAAGGAGGGGGTTAAATAATGAAAGGCTTTGAATGCTTAATAGAATTTTTTATTTGCTTTCTGGAGACAACAGGAAGCTATTGATGTTTATTGAGTGGGGTGAAGAAGGGGAGTTGTGACATGACCAAAATACACTTTAGAAAAATTGCTCTGATGGAACAGAGGAGGAATTGAAGTTGGGAGATACCCACAAGCAGGCTATTGCTATAATCAGGCTTGCAGTGATGAGGGCCAGCCTTAGAGTAGGGGCAAAATCAAAGAAAATAAGGGAAAGGGGGTATATTCAAGAAACGTTGCAAAGGTAAAATTGGCAGACTTTGGCAACAGAATGGATATAGGGAATAAAAGATAGTGTACAGTCCAGGATGACTCCCAAGTTGCAAATCTGGGGGAGTGGGAGGATGATGTTGCCCTCTTTAGTAACAGGGAGAAGTGGGGCACTTTGGGGAAAGATAATGAATCCTGTTTGGAATGTAAAGTTTAAGATGTATACTGGACATTCAGTTTGAGATGTCTGAAAGGCAGTTGAGATGTGAAATTAGAAGTGATCATAGAAACTGGGGCAGCATAAGTAGACTTGACAATGATCAGCATAAAGAAAGTTATTAAGTCCAAGGAAACTGATGAGATCATCATCAGAAATAGTCTAAAGGAAGAAAAAAAGAGGACTTGGGACAGAAACCTAAAGGACACTAATTCTGGTTAGAGAGCACAATCTGGGAGGTCAAGCAAAAAGAGACAGATAAGGAGAGGTAAGAGAGGTAGGAGGAAAATTAGGAGAGAATGGTGTCACAAAAAACTTCAATTTGAATCTGGGTCTTCCCAAATTGAGAGCTAACACTCTATCCATTGTGCTACCTAGTTGCCTTCCACGTCTGAGTTATAAACCTTACACCTACTTATTAATTTCTGTATCAGCTATAATTGCCATAAAAATATGAATGCACATCTGCTCATCAGTCTCCCCTCCTGCATTTGGAATATCAGAGAGTTCCAGAATCTCTCTAAGTACTGCTATTTATTTAGAGAGAAAGGGGCAAAAGGAAAAGGAAATTGTCTTTGAAAGCATCAGACTGTGAGGAAATTCCCTATTGGGATATGCCTGTCAGATAAAGTGTAACCTTAGAGACCACCACTGGTCAGTGTCTTCTCCCCAGGCAATTGCTGAAACATTCTCATTCTTCATGTCTCTTTTTCTACTGATTTGGCTTAGCAGAGAAAAAGATAGGGGAACTTCTACATGATTAAATTCATTATACATTAATGTTCCTGCTGCATGAGCTAGTCCTGAGCTAAGTGCTGGGGATACAAGAAAGAAACTGAAACCACCCTTTTCCTCAGTGACCTTGTACTGAGATCTATGGGTAAGAGATAGAAGCGAGAAACAGCTTCAATGAGAGACAAAATCACACATCTGTGGAAACAGTAAAAGGGAACCAGAAATCTTTCGAAAGCATGAGCTTGTGGGGGCAGCCGGGTAGCTCAGTAGATTGAGAATCAAGCCTAGAGATGGGAGGTCCTAGATTCAAATCTGGCCTCAGACACTTCCTAGCTGTGTGACCCTGGGCAAGTCACTTGACCTCCATTGCCTAACCCTTACCGCTCTTCTGCCTTGGAACCCATACACAGTATTGAGGATATCTAAGAAAATGCTACCAATCCACCTCTTCATAGAGATGGAGGAAGGGGGTCAACACATATTGAAAATGGCACATTTTATTAGACTTTTTCAATCTACTAATTGATTTGTTGCACTGCTTTTTCCTTTGTTTTCTTTTTTGAAAAATATGTCATACTATTATATATCTAGAAATGCTCTTTTTGATGATTTAGCTCAGAATAAAAAAATGAAATAAGCAGTGATACACTTAAATGCCTATCCTGAAACTGCATAGTCAGGTTGCCATGTGAACCAGGAGGATATAATTAAAATAATATTTAAAATAAACACAGCAAGGGATCCTAGGAATGAAGGCATTTATTACTTAAATTAAGAAAGTAAAAAAGTTTGCTTTGGTCTAGATCCAGACTCCATCAGTTCTTTCTCTGGAAGCATATGTCACTTTTTACAATGGGCCCTTTGGGATCGTTTTGGATCGGTGTATTGCTGAGAATAATGATGTTGTTCACAACTCTTCTCTAGGTAGTCTTGCTTTGTATGTCTACATGAAGTATATAGTCATCTAGGTGGCATAGTGGATAGATTGCCAAACCTGGAGTCAGGAAGACTCAAATTCCTGAGTTCAAACCTGGTCTCAGACACTTTACTAGCTGTAAAGTCATTTATCTAAGGCAAAAATCCCTTAACCCTGTTGGCTTCCATTTCCTCAGCTGCAAAATGAACTATAAGAGGAAATGGCAAGCCATACCAGTGTCTTTGTCAAGAAAATCTCAAATGGGTTAACAAAGAGTCAGACACAACTGAAAGAACTGAACAACAAAAGGAATGTATATCTCTACTCCCAGAATCCCCTCTGTCTCCCTCAAATTAACTCTCCCTTGGTGGAGAGAATGTGTCCCTCTAGGGGAACAGCTCTACTGCAAGAAAGGATAGCTGCTGGAGACAAAAAGGGAGAGAGGTTTCCCTTACTCCTCCACCCCCAGGAATCTTCCCCATAGATTAGAGCTGAGCTGCACCCCCTCAGATTCCTTGAAGAGCTCCAAGACCTAACTGCTTCAAACTCTTCAGGGAAATGGTCTTTTTTTGTTTTGTTTCTTTCCCTGTTCATCAATGCTGGTCCCTTCTGATTCAATCAGAGCAGACTTTGTAAGAGATCATTAGGTGTTAACTTAAAACTCCTACTTCTATCATCTCTTTGCTTTCTGTGACTCTATGGACCTTTTGGAGTACTGAATACTGCCTATTATCTATTCTAATGTCATGTGAGTTTGGATGTTAGTCTTCTGATCAAACCTCAGTGGGACAGTTTCTGAGACCTATAGAACTTAAAGAGAGAAATCTGTATTCATAGACAGCCCAGCGAAGTGTAGCTCCACAGCATGAGAGTAAGTCAAGCTGATTTGTCAGTAACTTCAAAAGTGGCACAATTATTTACATGAGATTTTTACAACACTTACAGTGCTGTCCAAAGTTCCAATTCCAGATTTTGTTCTCTTTTGATATTCTTAATGCCTTAAGCACTCAGAGAGATATTCATCTGCCCTGTGGAGAACCTCTCCTTGCTGAGCTGCCAGCCTGGTTTCCTGGAATCCTCAATCATTCAGACCTGAGTAGGAAATTCACCGACGCCCCTAATTATTTAATAATCTACTTTTCCAGAAAAAAATTATCAGATCACCACAATTCGTCCAGAGTGGAGGAACTACAAAGTGGAGCCACCAGTACGTCCCTGCCCACACCATAAATCCATGTGAGGAGATTCAGGATTTCATTGACTTTCTCCCCAGTGACAAAGAGAGAAAAGGTAAGTGTGGAGATCTATTGAAGCCTGGCAGAGGGAAGCAGAGAGAGGGAGCAGAAGGCAATTGTGGAGATAAAGCAGGGCTCCAAAGAATGCAGAGCAAGTCTGACTTGGCCTGGTCCCCTTCAACATGGATTAATTTGAAGAAAATCAAATGAGATATTGATCGAGTGTAGGTGTTGATGCCCTTCCTCCAGCCCCTTGTCCATTTCCTCCACTCCTTTTCTCACTACATTAATTAACCAAAAGACTCTTTTCTTAGGTAAGGAAATGAGAGTCTGTAAATTTTCTTCTGAAGAAAATGCCTTTGAGGAAGTGCCTATATTGCAGCAGAAAGAGAGGAGTCAATATAGGTCATATGCCATGGCAACCATCACCTTCTCTTCTGTGTCTCTGTGAGCTGTCATTGTGATTGAGAATTAAGGAATTAATCTCAACCTCAGCACAGGAGAGTCATGAGCAAGCCCAATTTATACATTTCTTTTTTTGTCACTTTCATATCCTAGCCCACTGTAGACAGCAGGTACTCCATCATTATTTCTCAAATGTTTGCCCATCTTTCCTAGGATTTATGTCCAAAGCTCAGAGGCAGATAGCTGGGTTTCCTAAGTTCTCTTTTACTCTAATGCATCAACATTCTCTTCTTCCTACAGCTGGCTATGGAGGACTCAGGTAGGAATGTTTTCTCTTTTTGTCTTTTCTTCCTTTTTCTAAGGGGTGAAGCTTTTTAGTTTAGTCTCTTTAAGTGCAAAGAACAACAAAACTGGACAGCAGAAAATCACTTCTCCAAAGGGCTGGAGGAGGCAGAATGATGAAGGGAAGAGAGAAATGACAGCTTTCTCCCTTTCAACAAGCCCTCACATGCAAGATTATTCCTAGAAATTGATCAACATGCCTATTCTAAGTCTCTCTAGAATGCAATAGATATTGCAAATATGACAATCTACTATGAAAGACATATATATATATGAAAGACAATCTTGACGTACTGTGCAAGTTGTTGAAACTAAATTCCTTTTGTAATCTATAACTTCTCTCATAGAGAAGGCCACTTCAAGTGATAGTTGTCTTGTCCCAATCATAGGCAACTGGGAGTATCCTGTGGGAGGGATAATAGCTATGACCTTTCATGAGTTTCTTGCACATATATCTTCCCTTATTCCTTGTCCAGCATCTTTTTTTCTATTTGACAACCCCCCCTCCTTCTTTCTCTCTCTCTCCTTTTCTCTCTCCTCTCTCTTTCTCTCTCTCTCTTTATCTCTCTCTGATCTCTCTCTTCTTCCACAATCCCTTTTACAGAATCCATAAAGTATAGGAGTCAGAGTCAAAATGAAACAAAAAGAGGTAGAAACTTTCCTTCCACTCCCCCAAAACCTTTTCCCAAATGACCAAGTAAGTGCAATGACCCAAATTAGCAGTGAGAAAGCCAAGAGAAAAATCACAGGGAGTTATATATTCCCAGCCCTGTGGAGATTAGGAAGACAGACATTTACAGACATTGCCAGGGGGACTAGTCAGGAACTCAGGGTAGCAGCAGAAGATTCACTGACCCACAGCAATAGCAGCAGAAGCAGTGCCTGAAGAAAGTAAGGTGACAACAAAGGGAAAGAAAAAGGTCCCAAGACAGCCTTGTACTAGTAGTAGGAGCACAAAGAGGTGCTCTGTAGTAGCTCTGTCATCCATTACCTAGTCCTGGATCACAGTTCCAGAGCAGAGAGGAATGGTCATGGTCATGGTCATGAGGCAGCAGAGGCACTACCTACATAGGAAACAGGATGTAGACCAGGATAGCAGGAAAAAGTTCTCTTCCCAAATCACACCACATCAGAAGCACCCAGACTTACAGATCCCC
Organism: Monodelphis domestica; assembly: GCF_027887165.1. Lineage (NCBI taxonomy): Eukaryota > Metazoa > Chordata > Mammalia > Didelphimorphia > Didelphidae > Monodelphis > Monodelphis domestica. Next base: position 267,610,957 of record NC_077228.1, on the reverse strand, counting down.
AGGCAGAGGTGTAAAAGCAACAGAAGGACATAAAACACAAAAACTCCAACCAGTCCTCACCCCAGTGGTATGAGAAATGCAATTCTAACATAAAGAACCAATTACAAGAAGCAGACTGGGAAAAAAAAAGACCAAAAAAGTGGGGTTTGGGGGTGGGGAGTCTAAGAGAAACAGATATCAAGCTTTCCTACAGAACTATAATCAGCAAAATAATTTGATATTATACAAGAAATAGAGTGGTTAATCAATGGCACAGATTAGATACACAAAATATAGAAGGAATGTCCTGAGGACCGGAAACTAATGAACCCAGAGATGCCATGTTTAAGGACAAGAATTTACTATTTGACAAAAACTGTTGGAAAAAATGAAAAGTCTGGTAGAAACAAGTATTGATCAGCTTCTTGAACAAGACAGGCTCAAAAACATAAGTGATTTAGAGAAAGAGAGATTTGAAAAGCAAATTAGTGGTACTTGGAAGAAATTACTCATCAGCTCAATGAATATAGGGAAAGATGTCATAACCAAATAAGATATAGAAAGGCTCATGAGAGGCAACATAAATAACTTTGATTTCATAAAATTAAGAAGATTTTACATAAATAAAGACAGTGCTGCCAAAATTAAAAGAAAGGCACAAATATGGGACATGGGGTACGAGGAGGAGAATTTTAGAGCAAATTTCTCAGAAAAAGTCCCTCTATTTCTCTAATACAGAACTGAATCCAATTAATCAGAGTCCTTTTCCACATGAAAAGTGGTCAAAGAATATTAACAGGCTGTTTTCAGGGGGGAAAATTCAAAGCAATCAAGAATCATATGAAAAATGCTCTAACTCACTTTAATAATTAGAGAAATGCAAATTAAAATAAATCTGAGAAACCATCTTACATCCATAAGACTGGCTAGGATAATGAAAAAGAAAATAACAGATGCTAGAGAGGATGTTGACAAATAAATACATTTATGTCCTGTTGGTAAAACTATGGACTAGTCTAATAATTCTGGAGAACAATTTAGAATTATGCCCAAAAGATGATGACCCTGCAAATAACCTTTGCGCCAGCAAGTCCACTAGTAGATATATACCCCAGAAAGATCAAAGGAAAAAGGACAAAAATATTTACAGCAACTCTTTTTTGTGGTGACATGGAATTGGAACCTAAGGAGATGCCATTGATTGGGAAATGAATGAACAAGTTAAGGTGTATGATTGTGATCAAATGCTATTCTATTATATGAAATGAAGAAAGAGAAATACTAGGAAACACTTGCATGACCTAATACAAAGTAAGCAGAATCAGGAGAACAATTTATACTATAAATTATATATTATAGATAAATTGTATAGATATGGTAACTATAATCAATGGTGGAAAACTTAATAAGTCTAATCAATACAATGATCCACAATGACTCCATAGAACCCATGACAAAAAATGAAATCCACATCCAGAGATAATCCAGATCATAACATATCTTTTTCCTATCCTTATTTTATTTTTTTCTTTTTCTTTTTTGGGGGGATATGGAGGAAGTAAGGGGAGGAGAATAGGGAAAGCTTGGCTAATGTGGAAATATGTTTTAGATGGCATCATTGGATTAATGAGTTTTGTGGTTCTTACCCCTCAAGGAGTAGTTGGAGAAAACTTGAGAATTTGGAACTGAAAAGTAAAAGAAAAAAAAATTAAATCAGATTGTATTGCGAGTAAAAGTTCTTATTTGTCCATTTTCTCCTTTGATTCCATTGTTCAAGCTAATAGCTCTCTGAATTTTTTAACCCTAACGAAGACTTAAATTAAGGTAGGACAGGATTAATTTTGATCATCTTTCTAAACAGGTGTGTCTCAGAATCCTGGCCCCATCTTCCTTGGACTGGTTATACCCATTCTTGTGATCGTTATTATTATAGTTGCTGTGTTAATCTGCATAATATGTTGCTTTTGGAAATTCTTTATAAAAAAGCAGTGTGGCAAAGCGGAACATTCTCAAGATAAAGAAGCAGGACCTGTTTCATATAAAACAGAAAATCGAGATAAAGAAGCAGAACCTGTTTCAAATAAAACAGAAAATCGAGATAAAGAAGCAGAACCTGTTTCAAATAAAACAGAAAATGAAAATCCAGGTAAAGTGAAAAGAGAGCAAAGCTGTGAGATTTGCCTTCATTTCTGCTTTTAAATTAAGGACTGGAGGTGAGGGAAGGGGACCCAAGTAAGATAGAATCAGAGCTCCTTGTTCTCCAGGATGGTAGATTTGCAAGCCCCACAACATAGTTTTAATGATTCTAAATTAAGGAAGATTTCCTAGAAATCACTGTGTTGAGGGCACATCTTCATTTGGATAATCCAGGATCTCTATGCTGAGGATTTAGATGATTTCTTTCTCTTTCAGATACCAAAAACAAAGAAGAGCTGGGTAAGTTTCACTTTTCCTCGTTCTGTCCAAAGGCTGGATCCTTCTCTAGTCACCTTTAGAGTTTCACCTCCTGCTCTTGCCTTTCAGAGAGAAGGAAGGATCTCTTCAGAGAAAGTGAGTAATACTCAGATCCTTTCCTCAGTTAAAATTCAAGGTCCTTGAGGGATTTTTTACATGACTATTTTGTTTCCTCTTGTTTTAATATTTAAAACACAGCACAGTGCTGGCATATCATAAACACTTAATAAACTCTCTCCCCAACCCTCCTAGTTGTCTGGGCACCAAATCTGTTCCTAAAAGGAAGAAAGTCATGTGACACTCTTTTATAGACCCCTCTACCTATAATTTAACCTTTTGTCCACTAATGCTAAAAATTTTGTTGTGGGAAGTATAAGGCTGATGAAGGGAGGGAAGGTTTCTAGATACTCTTCATAGCTCTGTTCTCTTTCAGATTGGAGGACGGTCAATCTATATCCTGGTGAGTAACTCTCTTATTCCATGGGGATTCCTGTCTGCCTATGAACAGAGATTTCAGACTTTTTCCCCCAGGAGGATCCATGCATGGCACACAGACCCTTATCCCACAGACAACCTTGGGGAAGTCAAGGATGAAATGCAGAGAGCCTCATGTCCTTATCCATCTTTCCTCATTCATTCTAGTGCTTTTCCCCTTCCCATTAAAGGTTAGAGACTCTCCCCCCCAATTAAGAGAATATTCTGAACCCCGTCTCACATGTGTATCTTTATGTTCTCCCATTCAGATTGGAGAAAGGAGTTTTTTCAACCATGTAAGTAACATTGATTTTGTCTCCAGGACTTGTACTCTGCCTGTGTCAATAAACCAATCCCAGATAGAAAAGATTCCATCTGATCTTTAGAAGAATAATCTTTCTAGGGAACAGTGAATGTTCTGCTGTGCATGTATTTCAAAGACATCACCTTCATTACCAAGAATTTTTACTGAAATCTAATTTCAATCTTTCTTGTTGTAAACTTAAGTCAGTTTCTTCAGTTTGAATGTGTAAACTCTGGCTTCTGTTTCCTTTTGTTTTGTTATTGTTGTTAAGTTACATAATCATGTCTGACTCTTTTGAACCTATTTTTATGTAATTTTCATTACAAAATTAATGAAATAAGTTGTCATTTTCTCCTCCAAAGACCTCATTTTACAATTGAAGATACTGAGGTAAAAAAAAGAGTTAAGTGACTTGCCCAGTGTCACAAAGATAGTTTGAGAATGTATTTTAACTCAGGTTCTAGTAACTTGAGGCCCAGTAATTGATCCACTGGATCATTTAAGGCTCCCTCTGTGTATAAGGCCCCTAAATATTAAGACTGTGAACAGTCTTCTCTGGCCAGCATAATCTCATTTCTTTAAGCTTTTCTTCAAAGTTATTACTGCCTAGTAATTCAGCTAGATGTCATTTCTCTTCTTCATCAGCTCAAATGTTGTTTCTTTCCTTTTCACACATAATCTGCTCCCCCTGAAAATGGACAGAAGTCTCTAGCTTCCACCTTCCCTTCTATCACCAGTTCCCTTAGAGAATGTGACTACGGAAATGATTGTTTAATCTACAGACAAAAAGGCTAAAGTGGCATGTGGGAGTCAGTAGATATGTTCACAGAGAAAAGGATTTCAGTATATAGCCTTACATTAAATAAGAGAAAGTGTTATTGCAGAGCAGGAAGGACTTCTTGACAAAGAAGGAAGGAAACACTAAAAGGAACAAGAGAGAATGTCTTATGGTGACTCTATCCCTGGAGTTTCTTTTTCTAGAGATTCAAAAAAATAGACAAGTGTTCTTGCTGTGTAGGCCAAACACATTCTTCTCTGAGGGTTAGAAGTTGGGTTGATGACCATCCAAAGTCTGCCTAGGAATCTGTTATTGAACATAGAGTCCTGGTTGTGGATTCCAGAAGGGTCCACAGAATTAATATAACCTTCTGGTCCTTCCATGCTATGTCGCTACCTTTCTTAACCCCAACCTCAGGAGTTAAGTTCATGAATCATACCTATGATTAAGGTAAGGGGTTTTACCCTATCCTGATTTTTAAAAAAAAGAATATTATTTTTCTGAGAATTTCTCAACTTAATGTCTTATTTCTTACACTTTTTTCATATAAATGTGAAGAATTGTGGCAGGAGAGGGTGTCAGAGAGGGACTTGTGTTCATTTTGAGCCAAGCCTTGAGAGAGAAGGGAGGAAGGCATTGTTTTATGGAAGTTTCCAGAAATCTTTTGTTTTGCATCAGAGAAGCATATGAGCAGTGTTTAGGAGAGGAAATGAAGCAGTTTTCCCAACTTCTTAAAGAACAGCCACTGAAAGGAAAATAACCTGGTGTTGTCCATGAGAACTACCTGAGATGTCCTCCCCATCCTGATGACCATAAACTTTGTGAGCCTCAGGCAAAACGTAGAAAGTAAGGGCTGGACAGCTGTAGGCAATTAATCCTCAGCATAGCCAGAAGTTCAGTTAGGAATAATGTGGGAAGACCATCAAACTGAGTTGCTAGTCCAATCCCCTTAATGTCAACCCATATCAGTGATCCCTCCCAGAACCTCTCTTCCTCTAAGGTTTCCCTCATTCCAGCTCAACACTGACTCCATGACTCTCTCTACAGTGGAGGTGACTTTGGATCCAGACACAGCCCATCCTGAGCTCATTGTATCTAAGGATGGAAGTAGTGTTACCCGTGGAAAGGAACCCCAGGATCTCACTGACACTGAGAAGAGATTTGACTCCAAGACTCTCTCTACAGTGGAGGTGACTTTGGATCCAGACACAGCCCATCCTGAGCTCATTGTATCTGAGGACAGAAGACGTGTGACCCATGAAGAGAAACCCCAGGATCTCCCTCACACTGGGAAGAGATTTGACTCCATGCATTGTGTGCTGGGCCTGCAGAACATTGCTTCAGATAGATACTATTGGGAGGTAGAGGTTGGAAATAAGCCTGTCTGGGACCTTGGGGTTTGTAGAGATAATGTGAAGAGGAAGGAAAATGTGACAGTGTCTCCTGAGAATGGTTTCTGGGGAATTAGGCTATATAACGATGAATACTGGGCCCTTACCAGCCCCCCAACTTCACTCAATTTGAAAGAAAAACCCAGAAAAATTTGTGTTTTCCTCGATTATGATTCTGGTGACGTGGCATTCTATAATATGACAAACAATTCCCATATCCATACTTTTACCTCCCTCTCCTTCTACAGTGCTCTGTACCCTTTCTTCAGGCTTTGGTCTTCTGATTCAGAACCCCTGATCATGTCCAGAACTTCCTCAACCACTCGAGTGAAACATAGCTAGTTTGTCACTTTAATGGAGAACTATTGAACTCTACAAATATTTCTAGCCTTATATCCTTTGAAATCTATCTAAGCATTCCATTCCTTCCATTTGAGTTGCTGGGGATATTGAATTCCATCAGCCTAAGTGGATTAATAAGGGTTTTTTTTTTTCATTCTCTAGTAATGTTTTATTTTTTCCCAATTATGCATAAAATTTTTTGACATTCATTTTCTAACATTTTGAATTCCAAATTCTTCCCTACTCTGTTTCCTCTACTTTCCCTGAGATGGTAAACAATTTTATATTTGTTATACATGAACTATCATACAAAACACATACTTCTGTATTTATTGTGTTGTGGAAGGAGACGCATTTAAAAAAAAACATTAAGGAAATAAAATGAAAAATGGTGTTCTTCAGTTTGTACTCAGACTCCATCAGTTCTTTCTCTGAAGGTAGATGGTGTTTTTCATCATGAGTCCTTTGGAACTGTCCTAGATTATTGTGTTGCCAAGAATAGCTAAGGCATTGACCTTCTTCAGCATACAGTGTTGCTTTTCCTGTGTGATTCTGTTTATTTCACTCTGCATTAGTCCATGTACATTTTTCCAGGTTTTTCTGAAACCATCATCATCATCATCATTTCTTATATTGTAATAGTATTTCATTGCAATTATATATCAAAATTTGTTTTCATTCCCCAATTATTGGCATTTCCTCAGTTTTCAATTCTTTCCTACCACAAAAAGAGCTGCTATAAATGTTTTTGTGTAAATAGATTATTTTTTTCTTTTCTATCACTTTGGGATAAAAAACTAGTAATGGTGTTGTTGTATCAAAGAAAGTGTATGTACAATTTTATAGCCCTTTGGGCATAGCTCCAAATTGTTCTCCAAAAGGGTTGGATCAAATATGATTTATCACTTGTTTATTTGGGGGTTGTTTCAGGGTTTTTGGTTTTATGAGATCATTTGATGACAAGAATGAATAATATGTAGATTAAACAAAATAAAATTTGAAGTGATAGGAAAAAAATAAACAAAAAGAAGACTCAGCAGAACAACTTGGTAGGACTATGTACTTTAAATCAATAAATATCTGTCATCTTGATGGACTGGCCTTGTCTTTTTTCATGTTATATTTAAAATCCAGTAATCCTATCATACTTATTCTGAGATCTGGGTCAGGAGCCACATACTGTAGAATATATTATTCTTTGCTTATTGCCTGTTGGGTCCATGTAGCAGCACTAGGAACTAAAGAGTTCTCCCTAACAAAAGGCTCTGGGGCAGAGAGGAAAGAGTTCTCACTTCAAGAATTTCTCTAACCCACTAAACCAGATGTTTGATTTCAGAAATTTCATTTCATCTCTGTGGAATTTTGTTTATATAATGAAAAATGATGAGGTCAGATGAGGTGATCCCCAAAGTCCTCCTGGGCTATACCAATTTTAGAAGGGGGAAGTAAAATAAAATGAACAGAAGGCTGCAATTGGATTCTGAAAGATCTAGGGTTAAATTCCATCACTAACATTTTCTTTGTGGCCAGAGATTAGGTATTTAGCCTCTCTGAGTCTTCGTTTATTTTTCTATAACATGAAGAGTTTGAACTAGGCAATTCCTTAGATTCCTTTCTTCTCTAAACCTATGATCCTATAAGACTTACTATTCCTGGTTAGTCAAGTCCACACTCCAGTTGAGAATAGGAATTTGAACTCCAATCCTTGAGTCATTTCTTTTCTAAAAATAAATTTAATTTGTTTTTACATTGCCTAAATTTCTCCCAGGATCTCTCCCTGTCTGCTCTCCCAAAGGGACACTCGATATGACAAAGAATGCCTTTTAAGAAATTTTTATTATAAAGGAAGAAGGGGAAAAAAAACATTAAAACCAATCAATAGGGGCAGTTGGGTGACTCAGTGGATATAGGGCCAGGCCTAGAGATGGAAGGTTTAATCTGGTCTCAGGCATTTCCTAGCTATGTGACTCTGGGGGGCACTTCATCCCATTACCTAGTCCTTACCAATCTTCTGCCTTGGAAACAATAACTAGCATTAATTATAAAACAAAAGGGAAGGATTTTTTAAAAGTACATCAAAAAAACTGAAAAAATACACTAGTGGACCTCTCACTTCTTCAAAATAATAAAAGGAAGTTTTTGCATATCTCTTCTTTTGAGTCCCTGAGTCATTTTCATTCTCCTGAATTCTTCTTAATATCCTACTAATGCTTCACTCCTGAAACAATCGGTTTACTCTGAAGAGCAAGCACTTTGCTAAGATAAAAATCAATCTGACATAATGTAGTGGTTCTCAAAATATGGTCTGTAGCTGAAATCAAAACTACTTTCAAAAATAATTACTATTTGGTTATGAAACACTCCTTTTTCCCACTACATATCTCTGTGAGGCCAGATGTCCTTTATTTATTTCAAAACCAAAATGACATATTACCAACAGATTGAATGCAAAAGCAGATATGTGGTTCTAGTTGTCTTTTATTGTCAGACATTAAAGAGATTTGAAAAGATGTGCAAAATTATGCCATTGTCCTCACTATTCTTTTGCTATGGAAAATAGCTATTTTTAATTTTTAGAATGTCATTTTAATAAACAATGGATTTTTAATTAATAAAATGAATTAAAATATCTATATATTGAATTGGTTTAGAATTCTTAATGCAGTAAATATTAACAGATATAAAGCATTTAACAGAACCTCTTTGGGATCCTCAATAATTTTTAAGAATGTAAAGGGGTGCTAATACCAAAAGGTTTGAAAACAGCTGATGTAACAGAATCAACATTGCATCTGGAGCTATAAGGTCTAGGTTGGAATCCTTCCTGATTCCATAATTTACTGTCTGGGAGACTTTACATGAGCCTCTTTCCCTCTCTGCTCTTTAATTCCCTCATATATAAAATGATGGGATTGAGTAAGATGACATAATCTCAACCAGTAACCCCCAGTGGTTTTTTTTGTTTTGTTTTAAGAACCCCTTTCAAGGGATTTCTGGGTTAACATGGCTGCAATCTAGACGCGAATCGCTTCCTCTCCCCTGCACCAAACGAAATAGACTACCTCAAAAGAGCATAAAAATCACCTTTGGAAGAATGGAAGGACTCTCCAGTACTCCACAGAAATGAACGTATGTGAGGTTTGAACATTTCCACACTATAAGAAGGAGGAAAAACTTGCACAAGAATGTGAACTGAGCCGCACTTCCCCCCCAAAACCCCCCCCACACCAGAGTAAGGTATCAGAGCTCTCACTGGGACAGCGAGTGAGTGAGGAACTTCTCTGTCTGGGGGGGCACACCAGGGTTCTTGGGATCTAAAGACTGCAAGGAAATAACCTCTATGGGCAGTTTCACGGGAGAATCCTGTGCTGAGCACAGAGGCAGCCACACTGAACACAGGAGCAGTTGCGCTGAGCACAGGGGCTGCCGCACTGAGCACAGGGGTGGCCCCGCTGAACACAGGAGAGGTTGCGCTGATCACAGGGGCGGTCGCCTTAAACACAGGGGCAGTTGCGCTGAGCACAGAGGCCTGCCCTCTAAGAAACCTCAGAGGCTGGGAAGAACTAGTCTGAGGCAACCTAAATTCACAGAAAACCCACCCATATCACCCAGACCCCAGACCAAAAAGGAAAGGAGAATAAAACCACCAAAGGGATGGCTCACTTGGCCCAAAGTCAAGCCTCCAGGAAGAAAGGGAAAAAGGTGTCTATTGAAAACTTTTATGGCAGGAGTACCAAAGGAAAAGAAGAGAAAGAGTATGAAATCCAAACAAAATCAAAACATGCCTCCCAAAATGGAAATGATCCACAAGCTCTGGAAGAACACAAATTGGAGTTTACCCAAAAGATGGAAACCTTCTGGAAAGAAAAACGGGAGAAAGAGATCAGCAGTCTGATAGACAAGACTTCACAATTGGAGAAAGAGCTGGAAGCATCTAATAGAAGGGCAGACAAAGCTGAAAAGCAAAACCAGTCCTTAACAACCAAAATTAAGCAACTGGAAGACAGTGAGCTTGAAAAACATCAAGAATTAATAAAGCAAAGCCAAAAAATTAATGAATTAGAAGAAAACATAAAATATCTCACTGAAAAGGTCACAGACCTGGAAAACAGAGGAAGAAGAGAAAATGTGAGAATTATTGGTCTGCCCAAAAAAACAGAGATAAACAAAAACCTCGATGCTATACTATAGGAGATTATAGAAGAAAATTGCCCACATGTACTGGAGCAAGGAGGCAAAATAGAAATAGAAAGGGTTCATAGAACATCCTTTATACTAAATCCCCAAAAGACAACCTCCAGGAATGTAATCTCCAAATTCAAGAGCTTTCAAGAAAAGGAGAAAATCCTACAAGAAGCCAAGAAGAGGAGCTTCAGATATACGGGGGCTCCCATGACTTAGCAGCTAACACACTAAGAGACCTCAAAGCATGGAACATGATATTTAGAAAGGCAAGAGAGCTGGATCTCCAACCAAGAATCAATTACCCAGCAAAACTGACTATATACTTCCAGGGGAAAGTATGGGCATTCAACAAAATAGAAGATTTCCAAGCATTTGCTAAGAAAAGACCAGAACTTAGTGGAAATTTTGATATTCAATCACAGAAAACAAGAGAAACATGAAAAGGTAAATATGAAAGAAAGGGAAAAGGAGGTAAATCTTATCTTTTTCTTTAAGTCAAACTCTCTTCTATAAAGACTACATTTACATCAAGTTATATATATATATATATATACATATATATATATATATGTAGATGTATATATATAGATATAGATAGATATTAATATGTGGGGGAAATGTGTAACTCTCAAAAATTGTATGCACCATAAGAGTAGTTAGAAGAATCATACATAGGGAAAGATTGGGGCATTAAAAAGATTTGGTGAAAGGGGGGCAAAGAAAGGAAAAGGGAGGGGGGAAGCATCAACAATACTAAGATTTACTTCAAGAAATGGGGTGGGGGGAATAAATAGAATAATTTTTCCCATACAAAGATACACATGAGAAGTGGAGGGGAAGATCTCTCATATGAGAATGAGAGGAAGAGAGCGTGAAGTGGTATTACTTAAACCTTACTCTCAGTGAAATCAACTCTGAGAGGGAAGAACATCTAGATCAAGTGGGATCCTGAATTCTATCTTATCCAAAAGGGTAAGAAAGAAAGGGAAATTAAGGAGGGGGAGGGGGAAGGAAGTATAAAAAGTGAGGGAAGGAGAGGGGGGAGGGGAAGGGAGCATAAAAAGGGAGGGACTAGAAAGGGAAGCATATCAAGGGAAGGGACTAGGGGGACTGACCTAAAGTAAATCACTGGTTCAAAAGGATATAGCTAAAGAAGAAAGGTCAAAACTAGGGGAGGATGTCAAAATGCCAGGAAATCCACAACTGACAATCATAACTTTGAATGTCAATGGGATGAACTCACCCATAAAATGTAGACAAATAGCATATGGGATTAGAACCCAAAACCCTACCATATGTTGCCTTCAAGAAACACATATGAGGCAGGTTGATACTCACAAGGTTAGAATTAAAGGATGGAGTAAGACCTTTTGGGCCTCAACTGATAGAAAGAAGGCAGGAGTTGCAATCATGATATCTGACAAAGCCAAAGCACAAATAGACCTGATCAAAAGGGATAGGGAAGGTAAATATATTCTGTTAAAAGGGAGAATAGACAATAAGGAAATATCACTAATCAACATGTATGCACCAAATGGTATAGCATCCAAAGTTCTAATGGAGAAACTAGTAGAATTGAAGGAGGAAATAGACAGTAAAACCATATAAGTAGGAGATTTGAACCACTATCAAATTCAGATAAATCAAACCAAAAAATAAATAAGAAAGAGGTAAAAGAGGTGAATGAAATCTTAGAAAAATTAGAGTTAATAGACATATGGAGAAAAATAAATAGTAACAAAAAGGAATACACCTTCTTTTCAGCACCACATGGCACCTTCACAAAAATAGATCATATACTAGGTCACAGAAACATGTCACTCAAATGCAGAAAAGCAGAAATAATAAATGCAACCTTTTCAGATCATAAAGCAATGAAAATATTGATCAGTAAGGGTACATAGAGAGCCAAATCAAAAATTAATTGGAAATTAAATAATATGATACTCCAAAATCAGTTAGTTAGAGAACAAATCATAGAAACAATTAATAATTTCATCGAGGAAAATGACAATGGTGAGACATCCTTTCAAACCTTATGGGATGCAGCCAAAGCAGTACTTAGAGGAAAATCCATATCCATGAGTGCATATATTAACAAATTAGGGAGGGCAGAGACCAATGAATTGGAAATTCAAATCAAAAAACTTGAGAACAAACAAATTAAAAACCCCCAGAAGAAAACCAAACTGGCGATCCTAAAAATTAAGGGAGAAATTAATAAAATCGAAAGTGATAGAACTATTGCACTAATAAACAAGACTAGAAGCTGTTACTTTGAAAAAACAGACAAAATAGACAAAGTACTGGTCAATCTAATTTAAAAAAGGAAAGAAGAAAGGCAAATTAACAGCATCAGGGATGAAAAGGGGGACCTTACCTCCAATGAAGAGGAAATTAAGGCAATTATTAAAAACTACTTTGCCCAACTATGTGGCAATAAATATACCAACCTAGGTGATATGGATGAATATTTACAAAAATATAAATTGCCTAGACTAACAGAAGAAGAAATAGATTTCTTAAATAATCCCATATCAGAAAAAGAAATCCAACAGGCCATCAAAGAATTTCCTAAGAAAAAATCCCTAGGGCCTGATGGATTCACCAGTGAAGTCTATCAAACATTCAAAGAACAGCTAACCCCGATACTATACAAACTATTTGACATAATAAGCAAAGAGGGAGTTCTACCAAATTCCTTTTATGACACAAACATGGTACTGATCACAAAACCAGGCAGGCCAAAAACAGAGAAAGAAAATTATAAACCAATCTCCCTAATGAATATAGATGCAAAAATCTTAAATAGGATACTAGCAAAAAGAATCCAGAAAGTGATCAGAAGAGTCATTCACCATAATCAAGTAGGATTTATACCAGGAATGCAGGCTGGTTCAATATTAGGAAAACCATCCACATAATTGACCACATCAATAAGCAAACCAACAAAAATCACATGATTATTTCAATAGACACAGAAAAAGCCTTTGATAAAATACAACACCCATTCCTATTAAAAACATTAGAAAGCATAGGAATAGAAGGGTCGTTCCTAAAAATAATAAACAGTATATATCTAAAACCATCAACTAAGATCATCTGCAATGGGGATAAACTAGATGCATTCCCAATAAGATCAAGAGTGAAACAAGGATGCCCATTATCACCTCTATAATTTGACATTGTACTAGAAACACTAGCAGTAGCAATTAGAGAAGAAAAAGAAATTGAAGGCATTAAAATAGGCAAGGAGGAGACCAACTTATCACTCTTTGCAGATGACTTGATGGTCTACTTAAAGAATTCTAGAGATTCAACCAAAAAGCTAATCGAAATAATCAACAACTTTAGCAAAGTTGCAGGATACAAAATAAACCCACATAAGTCATCAGCATTTCTATATATTTCCAACACAGCAAGAACTAGAAAGAGAAATCCCATTCAAAATCACCTTAGACAAAATAAAATACTTAGGAATCTATCTCCCGAAACAAACTCAGAAACTATATGAACACAACTACAAAACACTCTCCACACAACTAAAACTAGACTTGAACAACTGGAAGAACATTAACTGCTCATGGGTAGGACGAGCCAATATAATAAAAATGACCATCCTACCCAAACTCATTTATCTATTTAGTGCCATACCCATTGAACTTCCAAAAAAAATTTTTACTGATTTAGAAAAAACATAACAAAGTTCATTTGGAAGAACAAAGGATCAAGGATATCCAGGGAAACAATGAAAAAAAAATACAAAGGAAGGGGCCTTGCAGTCCCAGATCTCAGACTATATTATAAAGCAGTGGTCATCAAAACAATTTGGTACTGGCTAAGAGACAGAAAGGAGGATCAGTGGAATAGACTCGGGGTAAGTGACCTCAGCAGGACAGTATACGACAAACCCAGAGAACCCAGCTTTTGGGACAAAAATACACTATTTCATAAAAACTGCTGGGATAATTGGAGGACAGTGTGGGAAACATTAGGTTTAGATCAACACCTCACACCCTACACCAAGATATATTCAAAATGGGTGAATGACTTGAACATAAAGAAGGAAACTATAAATAATTAGGTGAACACAGAATAGTATTCATGTCAGACCTTTGGGAAGGGAAAGATTTTAAAACCAAGCAAGACTTAGAAAGAGTCACAAAATGCAAAATAAATAATCTGGAATACATCAAATTAAAAAGGTTTTGTACGAACAAAACCAATATAACTAAAATTAGAAGGAAAGCAACAAATTGGGAAGCAATCTTCATAAAAACCTCTAACAAAGGTTTAATTACTCAAATTTACAAAGAGCTAAATCAATTGTACAAAAAAAAAATCAAGCCATTCTCCAATTGATAAATAGGCAAGGGACATTAACAGGCAATTCTCAGCCAAAGAAATCAAAACTATTAATAAGCACATGAAAAAGTGCTCTACATCTCTTATAATCAGAGAGATGCAAATCAAAACAACTCTGAGGTATCACCTCACACCTAGCAGATTGGCTAACATGACAGCTATGGAAAATAATGAATGCTGGAGGGGATGGGGCAAAGTAGGGACACTAATCCATTGCTGGTGGAGTTGTGAATTGATCCAACCATTCTGGAGGGCAATTTGGAGCTGTGCCCAAAGGGTGATAAAAGGCTGCCCTTTGATCCAGCCATGGCACTGCTGGGTTTGTACCCCAAAGAGATAATAAGGACGAAGACTTGTACAAGAATATTCATAGCTGCACTCTTTCTGGTGGCCAAAAATTGGAAAATGAGGGAATGCCCTTCAATTGGGGAATGGCTGAACAAATTGTAGTATATTTTGGTGATGGAATACTATTGTGCTAAAAGGAATAATAAAGTGGAGGAATTCCATGGAGACTGGAACAACCTCCAGGAAGTGATGCAGAGCAAGAGGAGCAGAACCAGGAAATCATTATACACAGAGACTGATACACTGTGGTACAATCGAAGGTAATGGACTTCTCCATTAGGGTCAATGCAATGTCCCTGAACAATCTGCAGGGATCTAAACAACACTAACCACAAGCAGAGGATAAACAGTGGGAGGAAAAACACCGAGGAAAAACAACTGCTTGACTACAAGGGTGGAGGGGATATGACTGAGGAGAGACTCTAAATGAACACTCTAATGCAAATACCAACAACATGGAAATGGGTTCGAATCAAGAACACATGTGATACTCAGTGGAATCATGTGTCGGCTATGGGAGAGGTGGTGGGAGGGGCGGGGGTCAGGAAAAGAAAATGATCCTTGTTTCCAATGAATAATGTTTGGAAATGACCAAATAAAATAATGTTTAAAAAAAAAGAACTCCTTTCAACAACAGTAACAAAAAAGGATAAGTTAAAATCCTGCTAATAATATGCTGCAAGTCATTAACCCAACCATTAACTATAAGAGCCAGTAATCCAGACAATGTCTAAGCTTCCTTCCAGCTTTAAAGTCTCTGAATCAGAGGTTATGAATTTAGTTTCTAAAGGCAGATACTAGCTTTGTTCCACTTTATGGTTGAGGGTGATAGCTTCAGCTGTGTTTCTTTGGTTCTGCCCATCTGCCTTTAACTATATTTTCATTTGCAAAGAATACTAGATGAGGTCAGCACCCTACTATTGAAAATAACAATGAAAACTTTTGAACTACTGCGTGGAGAAATGTGATTCATTAAAGTCGATGTGGTTGAGAAAATGGCTTCCCTTTGTTTGGAAGAAGCATATCATTTTCTGTGTTAGTACAGATGTTTTAGTTTATTTTAGATATGTCCAGGAATGGATCTATTTAAGAGTTTCCTGATCTTTCATGAAAGATTGAGAAGTGTGAATCTTAAAATTTCTCAGACTCTACCTTGGAACATTTGGTTAAGGCTATTCCCCATTTTAAACAATGAAGATAATTGGTCAGGAATGTATTAGAAACTCTAACATTACTCCACCCATACTTGGGCATACTTTAGGGGAAGATAAAGTTGTAAACTCCTGATGGAACAATGAGAAAAAGTCCCCAACCCATACTTCTAGTAAAGCGAGGACCTTAAGCTAGGTCTGTTTTTAGATCTAAAACAAAAGGGTGCTAAGTACCTATGAAGGTCAAATTAATCACTAAAAGGTCAAGCAACTTACAAAGGGCAAGCTTAGCAAAGAGGTGTGAAGTTTTAGTCTACTCAGATGTGAACTAAGAATGGTCAGTCCTGTGGAAAGCGTCTACTGTGATTGGTAGATGTGAAAATTTAGGGGAGGTGACATAGGAGAAAATTCTCTTTAAAAGGAGGTCAGGAGCTCAGAGCAGGGGCCTCTGAACTTAGTTCAGCTTTGGAAGCTGAGTTGGAGGTCAGGAGTCAGAGCTGGCTCTCTAAACTCAGTTCAGGAGTTGAGGATTTCAGTGAAGAATTGGAGTTTTGCTTGGGACAAAATCCTGTGGTGAGTGATTAAAGACTGACTTAGTTTCTCTCTTAAAGAAAAAGGCTTTGGCCATTTGGCCTAGGCCCTAGCCTTTTCCTACTATTTCCTCTTACTCTGTCTCTTTCCCTTCCCTTAATTCCTTCATTTGTATTAATTAAAATCTCCATAAAAACCCAACTGACTTGGGTATTTCATATTTAGGAATTTTTCCCATGGTGACCACTTTTTTTTAATTTAAATCAAGACACTAAAAATTATCTTTACAGTTTTGACAATTCAAAGTCTTGTAACCATATTTTTTGCAGTCATAGAAGGAAGAAGGGAATTAGACTACCAGAATGTAAAGTGATTCTTATAGTGGGATAATAAAGAAATAGAGCTATATTCAAGAAGAGAAACAGAGAGAAAATTAACTAAATCTGCTCCCCCTGAAAATGGACAGAAGTCTCTAGCTTCCACCTTCCCTTCTATCACCAGTTCCCTTAGAGAATGTGACTATGGAAATGAGATTGTTTAATCTATAGACAAAAAGGCTAAAGAAGTGGCATGTGGAGAGTCAGTAGATATATTCACAGAGAAAAGGATTTCAGTATTTAGCCTTACATTAAATAAGAGAAACTGCTACTGGAAAGCAGGAAGGATTTTTTTACAAAGAAGGAAGAAAACACTCAAACAAACAAGAGAGAATGTCTTATGGTGACTCTATCCCTGGAGTTTCTTTTTCTAGAGATTCAAAATAGACAAGTGTTCTTGCTGCATAGGCCAAACACATTCTTCTCTGAGGGTTAGAAGTTGGGTTTATGACCATCCAAAGTCTGCCTAGGAATCTGTTATTGAACATAGAGTCCTGGTTGTGGATTCCAGAAGGGTCCACAGAATTAATATAACCTTCTGGTCCTTCCATGCTATGTCTCTACCTTTCTTAACCCCAAACTCAGGAGTCAAGTCCATGAATCATACCTATAAAGGAATTTTACCCTATCCTGATTTTTAAAAAAAGAATATTATTTTTCTGAGAATTTCTCAACTTAATGTCTTATTTCTTACACTTTTTTCATATAAATGTGAAGAATTGTGGCAGGAGAGGGTGTCAGTAGAGGGACTTGTGTTCATTTTGAGCCAAGCCTTGAGAGAGAAGGGAGGAAGGCATTGCCTTATGGAAGTTTCCAGAAATCTTTTGTTTTGCATCAGAGAAGCATATGAGCAGTGTTTAGGAGAGGAAATGAAGCAGTTTTCCCAACTTCTTAAAGAACAGCCACTGAAAGGAAAATAACCTGGTGTTGTCCATGAGAACTACCTGAGATGTCCTCCCCATCCTGATGACCATAAACTTTGTGAGCCTCAGGCAAAACGTAGAAAGTAAGGGCTGGACAGCTGTAGGCAATTAATCCTCAGCATAGCCAGAAGTTCAGTTAGGAATAATGTGGGAAGACCATCAAACTGAGTTGCTAGTCCAATCCCCTTAATGTCAACCCATATCAGTGATCCCTCCCAGAACCTCTCTTCCTCTAAGGTTTCCCTCATTCCAGCTCAACACTGACTCCATGACTCTCTCTACAGTGGAGGTGACTTTGGATCCAGACACAGCCCATCCTGAGCTCATTGTATCTAAGGACAGAAGACGTGTGACCCGTGGAGAGAAACCCCAGCATCTCCCTCACACTGGGAAGAGATTTGACTCCATGCATTGTGTGCTGGGCCTGCAGAACATTGCTTCAGATAGATACTATTGGGAGGTAGAGGTTGGAAACAAACCTGTCTGGGACCTTGGGGTTTGTAGAGATAATGTGAGGAGGAAAAGAAATGTGATAGTGTCTCCTGAGAATGGTTTCTGGGGAATTAGGCTAGATAACAATAAATGCTGGGTCCTTACCAGCCCCCCAACTCGATTTGAAAGAAAAACCCAGAAAAATTTGTGTTTTCCTCGATTATGATTCTGGTGACGTGGCATTCTATAATATGACAAACAATTCCCATATCCATACTTTTACCTCCCTCTTCTTCTATGGGGCTCTGTGTCCATTCTTCAGGCTTTGGTCTTCTGATTCAGAACCCCTGATCATGTCCAGAACTTCCTGGACCACTCTTGAGTGAAATATAGCTAGTTTGTCACTTTAATGGAGAACTATTGAACTCTACAAATATTTCTAGCCTTATATCCTTTGAAATCTATCTAATTGAATTTCATTAGCATAAGTGGGTTCAAAAAGGGGTTTTTTTCATTCTCTAGTAATGTTTTATTTTTTCCTAATTACATATAAAGTTAATTTTTGCCATTGATTTTCTAACATTTTGAATTCCAAATGCTTTCCTGATTTCTGTCCCCTCTGCTTTCCCTGAGATAGTATGCAATTTTTTATTAGTTATACATGAACTCTCATACAAAACACATACTTCTGTATTTGTCATGTTGTAGAAGAAATGCATTTTTTAAAACCATGAAGGAAATAAAATTAAAAATGGTGTTCTTCAGTTTGCACTCAGATTCCATCAGTTCTTTCTCTGAAAGTAGATGGTGTTTTTCATCATGAGTCTTTTGGAATTGTCCTAGATTATTTTGCTGCTAAGAATAGCTAAAGCATTCACCCTTCTTCATCATACAGTGTTGTTTTTCCTGTGTGATTCTGCTTACTTCACTCTGCATTAGTTCATGTAAGTCTTTCCAGGTTTTTTCTGAAACTCTCATCATAATCATTTCTTATATTGTAATAGTATTTCATTACAATTATATGCCAAGACTTGTCATTCTCCAACTGATAGGTATTTCCTCGGTTTTCAGTTCTTTCCTACCACAAAGAGAGCTGCTATAAATGTTTTTGTATAAATAGATCATTTTCTCTTTTTTTATCACTTTGGGAAGCAAACCTAGTAATGGTATTGTTGTATCAAAGAAAGTATGCATAATTTTATAGCCCTTTGGGAATAGCTTAAAATTGTTCTCCAAAAGGGTTGGATTAGTTCACAACTCTACCAATATTTTTTTCCCACATCCCATCCAACATTTATCCTTTTCCTTTTCTGTTATATTAGCCAATCTGATAGGTATTGGGAAATTCCTCGGTTGTGTTAATTTGCATTTCTCTAATCAATAGTGTTTTGAAATATTATTTCATATAACTATAGATAGTTTTGATTTTTTTATCTGAAAACTACCTGGATATACCCTTTATCATCTGGGGAATGATTTGTATTCTTATAGCTTTGAATCAACTCTATATATTTGAGAAATTAGAACTTTGTCAAAGATTTACTGTAAAAATTTTTTACCAATTTTCTTTTTTCCTTCTAATCTTGGTTGCATTGGTTTTGTTTGTGCAAAACTTTTTTTACCTTAATCTAATCAATATTATCCATTTTATCTCTCATAATGGTCTCTATCTCTTATTTGGGCATAAATTCTTCCCTTATGCATAGGTCTGACAGGTAAACTATTACATACTCCCCTAATTTGCTTGTTGTAGCATGTTCTATGTCTAAATGATGCATTCGTTTTTACCTTATTGTGGTATAGGCTGTGACATGCTGTTCTGTACCTAGTTTCTGCCATACATTTTCCATTTTTACCAGTGGTTTTTATGAAATAGTGAGTTCTTATCCCAAAAACTCAGATTTTAGGGATTTATCAAACACTAAATTATGTGGTCTTCCTCCATGTACTGTGTATACAATCTCTTCCATTGATTCATCACTCTATTTTTCACCCCCTACCAGATGATTTTGATGTTTACCACTTTATAATTCCATTTGAGAACTGGATCAGCTAGGCTACCTTCCTTCCCATTTTTTCAATAATTCCCTTGCTTGGGGGGGGGGGCAGTTGTGTCCCTCAATGGATTGAGAATCAGGCCTAGAGACGGGAGGTCCTAGGTTCAAATCTGGCCCTAGACACTTCCCAGCTGTGTGACCCTGGGCAAGTCACTTAACCCCCATTGCCTAGCCCTTACCATTCTTCTGCTTTGGAGCCAATACACAGTATTGACTCCAAGATGGAAGGTAAGGGTTTAAAAAATAATAATAATAATAATTCCCTGGCTTTGCTTGATCTTTTGTTCTTCCATATGAATTCTGTTATTAATTTTTTAGCCCTATGAAATAATTTTTATAAGTTTGATTGGTATAACACTGAACAAGTAAATTAATTTAGGTCAAATTGTCATTTTAATTATATTGGCTCAACCTACTCATGACCAATTCAGATTTTCCAATTTTTTAGACCTTTTTTATCCAATTGTTTAGAGCTATATTTCCTGAGTTCTGTTGAAAGGTAGGACCCCCTGACTTCCAAGATTTTATATTGTCATATTTTAAATGGAATTTCTCTATCTCTTCCTGCTGGACCTTGTTGGTAATATAAAAAAATACTGATAGTCTGTGTTGTTTTATTTTATATTTGGCAACTTTGCTAAAGTTCATTATTTCAATTAGTTTTTTAAGTTGATTCTCTAGGGTTTTTAAAATATACTATCATATTATCTGCAAAAAGTGATATTTTGTTTGCTCTTTGCCTATTCTAATAACTTCTATTTCTTTTTCTTCTCTTATTGTTACTGCTAGCATTTGTAATATAATATTGAATAATCCTAGTGACCTCTTTGCTTCAACCCTCATCTTATTGGAAAAGCTTCTAACTTTACAGTTCTAGCTCTACAGATAATGCATAGTGACAGTTTTAGATAAATATTATTTTAAGGAAAGATCCATTTATTCCTAAACTCCCTAGTGTTTTTAATAGGAACGAGTATTGTATTTTGTCAAAAACTCTGCATCTATTAAAATAATCATGTAGTTTCTATTGACTTTGTTATTGATATGATTAATGATGCTGATCAAATTGCCTAATGTTAAGCTAGCCCTGCATTCCTCATTTGAATTCCATCTGGTCTTATAATATGATCCTTGTAATATATTACTGTAACCTCTTTCCTAATGTATTTCTTATAACTTTTGCTTCAATATTCATTAGAGGCATTAATCTATAGTTTTCTTTCTCTGTTTTCACCCTTCCAGGTTTAGGTATGAGCCCCATACCAGTGTCATAAAAGGAATATTGAAGAAGTCTTTTATTTATTTTTCCAAATAGTTTATGTAGTATTAGAATTAATTGTTCTTTAAATGTTTGGTAGCTATTTCCCAAGGAGATCAGAAAAAAGGTGAAAGAATCCATATGTTCCAAAATATTTATAGCATCTCTCTTTGTAGTGGCAGAGAGAGAGATGAGTATGGTACTATTGAAGTTTAGTAGAGGGAAAGGAAAGAGTTAGGGAGCAGAAGGCAATTGTGGAGATAAAGCAAGGCTGCAAAGATGCAGATCAGTTCTGATACAGCCTGGTTCCCCTCCAACCTGAATACATTTAAAGAAAATCAAATAAGATATTGGTAGAGTGGAGGTGTTGATGCCCTTCTTCCAGCCCCTTGTCCATTTCCTGTACTCCATTTCTCACTACCTTAACCAAAAGACTCTTTTCTTAGGTAAGAAAATGGGAGTCTGGAAATTTTCTTCTAAAGAAAATGGCTTTGAGGAAGTGCCTGGATTTCAGAGAAAAGGAAGAAAAGTCAATAAATGTCATATGCCATACCAACTATCTGCTTCTCATCTATGTCTCTAGGGGAGGAGCTGCCTTTGTAATTGAAAGTTAAAGGATTCT
Organism: Monodelphis domestica; assembly: GCF_027887165.1. Classification (NCBI taxonomy): domain Eukaryota; kingdom Metazoa; phylum Chordata; class Mammalia; order Didelphimorphia; family Didelphidae; genus Monodelphis; species Monodelphis domestica. Next base: position 267,588,986 of record NC_077228.1, on the reverse strand, counting down.
TCACTCTTTAAACATAGCATGGGAGAGTCATGAGCAGTCCCAATTTATAGTATATAGAGATAATAATGAAATATAATTTTTAATTATAATTTATAATATAATATGGTACATTCTTGTACCGTAGCCTAAGCAGACAGTAAGCACTCCATCATTATTTGTTGAATATTTGACCATCTTTCTTAGATTTTATGTTTGAAGTTTACAGGCAGGTGGTGGGTTTCCTAAGCTCTGATCCACTCCAATATATCAACATTCTCTTCTTCCTACAACTGTGAAAGTCTCAGGGAAGAACATTTGCTTTTTCTTCCTTTTGTTCTTTCCTCGTAACTGAAACTCTTGAGCTTAGTCGTGAGTGAATCAAAGTATATGGTGCAAAGAATAACAAAATTGGGCAGCAAAGAATCATTCTCCTTGAAGTGGTGGTTGAGAGGCCAAATGGGGAAGAGGAAAGGAAAAAGAGTTAAAAGCTCTCTCCCATTCAATAGGCCCTAAACAGGATTATTCATACAAATTGATCTAGTCCTTTATTTAAAGTCCCTCCAGAATGCAAAGGGCATTGCAGACACAATAATCTACTATGATAGACAGATAGTCTTAGCCTACTAAGAAAGCTTTTGGAACTTAATTCCTTAGACAGTCTATAGTTTTTTCAAATAGAAGCCTAGTGAAAGTGATAACTGTCTTCTCCTAATATTAAAAGAACATGAACACTCAGGTGTAGAGCTATGTCCTTTCATCAGTTATTTGCACATATATCTCCCCTAGTCCAGCCTCTCTGTCTATATGTTTGACTGTCTGTCTAACTCTCTCTCTCCTCTCTCTGTCTCATTCACTTTTTCTCTGCCCCCTTCTTCCACCCTCCTCCCACAATCCCTTTGGAAAATATATAAATTATAGGACAGTGAGAGGTAGAAACTTTCCTTCAGCTCCCCTAAAACCTCTTCTCAAATGACCTAGTAAATGCACCAAATCAAATTATGAGGTAAAAAAAAGTGTTATTTGAACCCTGGTAGATTGGGAATATAGACAGAGAGATTTACAGACACTAGGATAGGGACTAGCCAGGAGCACAGTGTAGAAGCAGAAGAGAAGTAGAAGCAGCAGGAGCAAGGAGCAACCCAGTGTCTGAAAAAAGAAAGGTGACAACAAATGGAAAGAAAAATGTCCCAGGACATCCTTGTATTAGTACTGAAAGCACAAAAGTTGCTATAAAATTGTTCTGTCATCCATTATCTAGTCCTGGATCACAGTTCCAGGGTAGAAAGGAATGGTCATGGTCATGAAGGAGCAGGGGTACTACCTACATAAGAAGCAGAGTTCTCTTCCCAAATCATACCACATCAGAAGCCCCAAGACTTACAAATCCCCAGGCAGGGCTGTGAAAACAACAGAAGGACATAAAACCCAAAAACCCAAACCAGGCACCATCCCAGTGGTATGTGAAGCCTAATTCTAACATAAAGACCAGATTGAAGAAGTAGGCTGGAAAATGAGAAAAAAAAATACATATATATATATATATATATGTATGTATGTATTTAAATACATATATATATGGGGTGTATGGGGTGCTCAGGGAGGGGTAGTATCTCTGGTATGGAGGGCTTGTCGTGCCCTTTTAGGGCAGCTCTCCAGTTTCTGACCTTCACCTGACACCCAGCTCTCACTTGTGGCTCCCAGTAGCTGCTAGCATGCGGCAGCGGCCACACCCCGGGCAACGGCTTCGACAGGCCAGCTAAACCTTGTGAGGGTAGCCATCAGGTCATAGACCTCTGGTGAACCAAGGCTTTGCTCACCCAGCATGTGAAGACTGCTTCAGCTGAACAGACAGAAGAAACCAATAAGAAGGTTCAACAGCTGAGATGGCGACGCAGCAAGGCACTGTGGAGTGTTTAGGGCATGTTGGAGCACAAAGGACAACACGGCCATCCAATACAGCTAAGGAAGTCTCCAGGTGTAATGATTTTTCGTGCCAATGGACCCAGGTTTCCAAAGCCTAGAGAGTGGGACTGTCTCTGTGCAACAACTTTTCCACTTAAATCTCCTTCACACACAAGTGTCTTTGTGCACACTCATCTATACACCATAGATGAAAACGCACAAAGACAATCGTCATCCTTGGTTACCGAGAGACTACTAATATATTATACCTATATATATATATATATATATATATATATATGGAGAGAGAGAGAGAGAGAGAGAGAGAGAGAGAGAGAGAGAGAGAGTACTAAAAGCTACCACAGTGAAAAAGAAGCTCAAGAAACAAAGAAAGAAGAAAATAACTGGAAAACAACTACATGCAAAATCTCAAAGAAGTGCAGATTGGATGTAATCCCAAAATAAATTCCTAAAAGATCTCAAGAAAGCAATAAAAAGAGCAAAATTAATGATTTTTAAAATTAAATAAAGAGTTGTAGACAAAAATGGGAAGAGAAATGATAGTGATGTAAAAAAAGTTATAAAAAGAATTTAATAGCTTGGAAAAGAAGCACAAAAATATAAAGAAAATATTCCTTAAAAATAAGACTTGGAATATGATTGGGTTTTTGGTTTTAAAAGACTGATGTATTGCAAAAATGAATAATATGGAAATCTATATAAGTGATAACATTTGTATAACTTAGTGGAAGCACTCATTGGATCTGGGAGGGAAGAGAGGAGATGGGGGAAAACAAAATATGTAAACATGGAAAGATATTTTAAAAAACAAAAATTAAAAATTAAAATTGGAGAGTAGAAACAAAGGACTCCATAAGACACCAAAAAACCAAAAAGTTAAAAGACTGAAAAATATAGAAGAAAATATGATGCATCTCACAAGAGAAATAATTGACCTAGAAAACTGATTGAAGAGAGAAAATGATTTTGAGATTTCCTGAGTCTAGACATCATATTTCAAGAAAGTATAAAGGGAAACTATCCAGTTATCTTAGAATCTCAGAGCAAAATAAAAACTGAAAGAATATTATCAGTCACTTCATAAAATAAATTCCAAAATGAAAAATTTCAGTAATATTATAGCCAAAAATCCAAAGCTTCCAGATTAAAGAAAAATATCAAAATCAGTCAGGAAAAAATTCAAACACCATGAAGCCAAATTCAGGATCATTCCAAATTTAGCAGTACTTGCTTTGTTATCAAATTTGTGATGTTGGACTAGAAAAATGACTGACTGTGGTTTCCCCTTAGATTTCCTGATCACTAATAGGTCTGGTGCTTGCCCTAAATCTGCTTGCATTGAGATACTTAATCAGTGCCATATTAATCAAAGTAATAATGAAATGCTTTAGAGACCTAGAAAAAAATAATAAAATTAATGTGGAGGAACAAAATATCAAGAATATCAAGAGAATCAAAGAGAAAAAAATTGTAGGAAAGAAATCTAGGAGAACTAGATCTCAACCAATGCTAGAAAATCATCAGAATAATTTCATACTGCATAAGGAATAGAGTGGTTAATCAATGGCACAAATTGGGTACACAAAATAGAAGAGCAAATGAACACAATAACTTAGTATTTGGATGAACCCAAAGAACACAGATGTTGGTACAATGAAAGAAAGACACAAACCTGGACATGGTGTGGGAAGGAGAGAATGTCTTATACCAGCCTCGTTTCTCAAATACAGGGAGAGCCAAATTTATGAGAATCAGTCATTCCCTAGTTGAAAAGTGGTTAAAAGATATTAATAGACAGTTTTCAGAAGAAGAAATCAAACCAATCAAGTCATTAAAAAGTGCTCTGTAACATTCTAATAATTAAAGAAAATCCAGGTAAAATAAATCTGGAGTATCACCTTACATCCATAAAACTGACTATAACAGAAAAGGAAAATTATAAATGCTGGAGGGGATATTGAAAAATAGGTGCACTCATACTTTTGGTAAAGCTATGAACTAGTCTAATAATTCTCATTACTTTCCTTGATATTCTTGATCTTTTGTTCTTCCAAATTAACTTTGTTATTTTTTTCTAATTCTATAGAAAAATGTTTTGGGTAATTTGCTAGGTATGGCACTGAATAAGTAAATTAGTTTAGGTAGGATTGTCATTTTTATTTTATTAGCTCCTCCTAGCCATAAACAATTAATGTTTTTCCAATTGTTTAAATCTCATTTTATTTGTATGAAAAGTGTCTTGTAGTTGAGTTCACCTAATTCCTGAGTTTGTCTCGACAGATAGATTCCCAAATATTTTATATTACCTAGAGTGATTTTAAATGGAGTTTCTCTTTGTAACTTTTGCTGCTTTTTATTGGAAATAAATAGAAATTATGATGATTTGTGTGGATTTATTTTGTATTCTGCAACTTTGCTAAAATTATTAATTATTTTCACTAGCTTTTTACTTTATTTTCTCGGGTTCTCTAAGTATGCTATCATATCAGTCTAATACTTCTCAAGAGCAATTTGAAAATATGCCTAATAGATAATTACCTTGTGAATATTCAAAGAGAAGCCTTGTGAATATTTGTTTCTCTTGTTTTTCTATTCCCAACACTTAGCACAGTGCTGGCATATCATAAGCACTTAGTAAACTCTCTCCCCAACCCTCCTAGTTGTCTTGGCACCAAATCTATTCTGAAAGAACAGAAAGTTGTGAGGAAAATCTTGTATTGGCCCTTCTACTCATAATTTAGCTTTTAGTCCTGCAGTACTAATCTTGTATGGTATAAAATATAAGGTTGAAGAAAGAAGAAAGGGTTTCTAGATATTATCTTCATAGCTCTGTTTTACACTGAATGAAAACCATCATATAACCAGGTGAGTAACTCTCTCATTCCCTGGGGATCCTAGACTGCCTAACAACAGAGATTTCAGACTTTTCCCCCAACTGGACTCTGCACATGACATATAAACCTCCCTCACCAACAGCCTGGAGGAAGTGAAGAATAGAATGAGAGTCTCATGTCCTGACCCATCTGTCATCATTCATTCAAGTGCTTTAACCTCTTCCCAATAAAGAAGAACTTCTCCTCTTTCCTTGTATAGTCTGAGTCCTGTCTCACACTTGCATGTTCTCTCTTTGAATTTGGAGGAAGGAGTGTTTTCAACCATGTGAGTAACAGTGATTTTATCAACAAGACTTCCACTCTACCTATGCTAATTAAGTCATCTCAGACAAAATGATTCCATCTAATCTTTTAAAATATGCCCTTTCTAGAGAATAGTGAATATTCTTCTAACCCTCCTTCTCAAGAAACTTTTAATGAAATCTAGCCTTAATCTTTCTTCTTATAAATGTACCTCAATTTCCTCCATCTCCATATTGAATCTGAAAACCTTGCCGATTGTGTCTCTGTTAGTGGAGGTGCTGAAGGCATTTAATCATTTCTGACTCCTTGTGACTATTTTTATTGGATTTTCTAAGCAAAGATATTTTGCCTTTTCCGTCTCCAAGGCCTCCATGGTCTCCATTTTATGGTTAAGGAAACGGAGGCAAACAAGAGTTAAATAACTTGCCCAAGGTCACACATTAAGCATCTGAGGATGGATTTGAACTCAGCTCTTCTTGACTCTAGACCAGTCTATCCACTGTACCATCTAGCTGCCTTCTCTGTATGAGGCCTCTAAATATTAAGACTATGAATGGCCTTTCCAGTCTTTTCTGGACTGCATTATCTCATTCCTTTAAACTTTTCTTCATAGTTCTTACTGTATAGTATTTCATTTACATGGCATTTCTCTTCTTCATCAGTTCAAATGTTTTTTTTCTCTCCTTTTCCCCCATAATCCCCTCCCACAGAAAACAGACAGAAGTCTCTAGTTCTCTCCTTTTGGAAATGAGATCGTTTAAACTACAGACAAAAAGGCTAAAGAACAACACTGACTTCAACTATATGTTGAGTCTGAATGAGTGGCATGTGGAGATATATTCACAGAGAAAGGGTTTTAAGTATATAGCCTTATGTTAAATAAAGAGAAACTGTTATTGGAGGGCAGGAAAGACTTCTTGGCAGAGAGGGAAGAAAACATTACAATGAATGAGAGAGAAAGTCTTATGATGTCTCTAGAGATTCAAAAGAATCTTCTTTTTTTTTTTTTAAACCCTCACCTTCCATCTTGGAGTCAATACTGTGTATTGGCTCCAAGGCAGAAGAGTGGTAAGGGCTAGGCAGTGAGGGTGAAATGACTTGCCCAGGGTCACACAGCTGGGAAGTGTCTGGAGCCAGATTTGAACCTAGGACCTCCCATATGTAGGCCTGGCTCTAAATCAGCTGAGCCACTTAGCTGCTCCCTGATTCTTAGTTTGTAATATTGTTTTGGGGAATTTCATACAAGCTCCCAGTTCCCTTCACAGAGTCACTATAGAAGTGGAATCCATTGGGGTAAATGGGTTCAATAAGAGTTTTAAAAGAAATGAAGAATGTTGAGCCCTTAACTTTGAGGGTCAACTCAACTTTGTCATGTGTGCTGTCACAGTCTTCCCATCGGTCATATCTTCAGCTTTGGTGTAATGCAACATGAAAATGTCTCAGGGTGATATTTTAATGTTTTTGTGGCCAATGTAAGTACAGGAAAAGTAAAGCAGGCAGTAGGTCTGATGCTATGATGGCAAACCTATGACACATGTGCCCAAAAGAGCATGCAGAGCCTTCTCTGTGGGCACTCCAGCAATAAATTTTGTTTTTTGTTGTGTTTTTTTTTTTAGCAGAAAACCAGAAGGACTCAGGGTGGAGCTGTTCCCCTCCCCCTCTCTGTATACCTGAGGATATTCCTCTCTTCTGCCACCTCCTCTGCCCAGCAGCCAATGGGAGTGCTTACTCTCTCCCCTGTCTGGGGGCTGGGGGGCAGGGGCAGGTACAGCACTCAGTTGGGAGGGGGCAGAGCCCAGCACTCCATCTCTAAAAGGTTTGCCATCATTGGTCTAGTTTTCTTTGGGAACATGGATAGACCAGAATAGTCTTTAAAAGGGAGACTTGTGGAGAAGAAATGCAGATGAAAACATATGATTAACATATGATTTATCATTTATTTGGGATTTGTTTGGGGTTTTTGGTTTTATGAGCTTGTTCACTTACAAATATGAATAATATGGAGATAAAAAATAAAATTAAAGTGATAGGAAAAAAATTTAAATAAAAGGGAGACTCAGCAGAAAAAGGTAGGACTATGTACTTTAAATCAATAAATATCATCTTGATGGACTTGCCTTGTCTTTTTTCATGTTATATTTAAAATCCAGTAATCCTATCATACTTATTCTGAGATCTGGGTCAGGAGCCACATACTGTAGAATATATTATTCTTTGCTTATTGACTGTTGGGTCCCTGTAGCAGCACTAGGAACTAAAGAGTTCTTCCTAACAAAAGGCTCTGGGGCAGAGAGGAAAGAGTTCTCACTTCAAGAACTTTCTCTAACCCACTAAACCAGATGTTTGATTTCAGAAATGTCATTTCATCTCTGTGGAATTTTGTTTATGCAATGAAAAATGATGAGGTCAGGTGAGGTGATCTCCAAAGTCCTCCTGGACTATACCAGTTTTAGAAGGGGGAAGTAAAATAAAATGAACAGAAGGCTGCAATTGGATTCTGAAAGATCTAAGGTTAAATTCCATCACTAACACTTTCTGTGTGGCCAGAGATTAGGCATTTCACCTCTCTGAGTCTTAGTTTATTCTTCTACAAAATGATGAGGTTGAACTAGATAATTCCTTAGATTCCTTTCTTCTCTAAACTTATGATCCTAAAAGACTTGCTATTCTTGGTTAATCAAGTCCACACTCCAATTGAGAATAGGAATTTGAACTCCAATCCTGTCCAATTCTTCATGATCCCTTTTGGGGTTTTCTTGGCAAAGACACTGAAATGGTTTGTAGTTTCCTTCTTCAGCTCATTTTGCATGTAAAGAAACTGAGGCAAATAAACTTAAGTGATTTGCCCAGAGTCACACAGCCTGTAAGTGTTTGAAGCAAGATTTGAACTCAGGAAGTAAAGTCTTCCTGACTCTGGGACAGACACTCCATCTCCCTAGCTTCTCTCAAAGTATACCACAAAGTAATAATCATCAAAAGATCTGGTACTGTTTAAAAACTAGAGAGGCTGATTAGTAGAATAGGTTAGGCACACAACATATGAAAGCAAATATACCTAATGGTGCTTGCTATTTTTAGCCAAGACATCAAATACATTCAAGTGAGGACTCACTGATCTGATGGAAATTAATTTTGGACTAACACTTCACATATATATCTGGAACTTATGCAGATTTATAAGTTTAAAAGTTATTCACCAATTGATATGTCAAAGCATATAAACAGGTAGTTTTCATAGAAAGAAATTGATTGTCAAAAAGCTAATTATTGTCAAAAAAAAAGCTAATAATTGTCAAAAGCTAATAAAAGTTAGAGGAATGCAAATTAAAGAACTGAGTTTCTATTTCACCCTCATCAGACTGGCAAAGTTGTCAGCCAAGGAAAATGACAAACGCTGGAGGGACTATAGGAAAACAGATATGTCAATAATGTTGATGGAGTCTTGAATTGGGATGGACATTCTAAAAAGCAATTTGAAACTGTACCCTTTAACCAGGAATGGTATTGGAATGTAATAAAATACTATAGAGTCATATTCAGAAAACCCTGCAAAGAATTTTATGAATCGCTTCAGAATGAAGTGAATAGAACCAGGAAAAAAGTGCCAACCTTAGTCTTGATGGCTTTGGGTAACATTCAAGAGCACTGAAATCTTTTTTTCACTGGCAGATGCAATCATTTAAGTTCCATCTTTCTTCCTTATGCTTGCAAAAAGCAGGGCAATAAACAAGATGAAGTACACTCAGGGTAAACTGGAAAAATCCTATATACTAACTATATCAATTGTCCTATATGGATGAGAAAAATGGGGCCTCAACAAGTCAAGTAACTTTCTTAAGGTCACAGAAGTACCATACTGGATTGAATTAACCCAAAGCTGCAAGAACACCAAATCTACTGCTTTAGTGGTCTCCATCCTCTATCTTTCTCAGATAATGCCTACTAAATACTCCTCATGTAAAACTTCATTTTTCATTTCCATTAATCTTCCTTTTATGGTCCAACAACCTTCTTGTCTTTCCTCTTTAGTTCCCAAGTAGGATTAATGGTCCTGATTCTACATGAACTCTAAGGATTCTTCCTCTTCAAAGACCTGGAATTCTATGCTCTTATGACTGACAGGAGTAAACACACAGAGTTTTATCTTTTATGATATAGGAAGAGTTCAGAGGAAGCTCTCTTTCTTCCATACCATGACCTGTAGGGAGGGCAAGGGAGAACACACTGATGGAGAAATTATCTAAAATAAACGTTTAAAGCTTCTTTTTGAAAAAGTAAACTTTATTTTTTTATCATGAAAAACTACAGAGACAAAATTGGAGGGGGGGAAATGGTGTTCACTGTCTGACTCATCAATTAGAGGCCTAAGAAGTGACAAGGGACAAGGATGGGACCAAGTTTAAGGACATAGTTGATCCAAGAAACAGTTTGGGAGGCAGGAAGAGATAGGAAGTTCCTCTAAGGTTCTGGACAGATGGACACAGGAATTTGATCACATGACCAAAGCCTAATGAAAGGGCAGAGGGCCCCATGAAAGGAGCCTGGAGTAAAATTATAGATATGGGACACATCTGTCATATTGTAGAATGATACATCTCCAGCATCATAGTCTAGGAAAATGCCAATCTTGTGAGGGGATTGTCTCAAGGAGAGGAAAGTGGGAGGGGAAGTAAGGGCCCAATATTCATCATTATATAGCCTGAGACCCCAGAAGCCATTCTCAGGGGACAATGTCACCACCCCCTTCTTCCTCACATCATCTCTACAAACGCCCAAGTCCCAATCAGCTCTATTCCCAACCTTTAGCTCCCAGTAATGCCTCCCTGAGGTGATTTTCTCTAGGCCCAGAACACAAGGCAGAGAGTCAAATCTCTTAGTGTTGTCACAGATATTCTGGGGACATTCTCCCCGGATGACACATCTCCCCTGGTCAGATAAAATAAGTTCTGGATGTGCTGTATCTGGATCCATAGTCACATTCACTGCAAAGAGAGTAAATGAGGTTAATGCTTGATCAGTCCCAGTGGTGTAAAGGCAGGGAGGTCATGGGTTTGCAAGGAGTCATTGAGATGCGCTTTACTCTAAGGAGAGTGGGAAACCAACTAGGTCTGGAGGAATTCTGCTGACTCTCAAGGATAGGTGCCTAAATTCAATTTGGTCTTCATGATCATAGAGTTATGACTTAGATAGACTAGCAAAGTAGTCTGATAAGAGACAGGACAAGGATCTTAGATAATTGTGATTGGGACCATCAGGTCTTTGGCTGCTCTTCCTTTGCTGACACCCATATGGAATTTGTTATAACTGTTCTATTACCTCTTCCCTAGAGCTAACCAGTCCTTTATCATATCTCTTAGAGTTAGAAGTCTGGAAAAAAACAAATTGAGGAGGAACTCTTTTCCCTTCCCTATTTTCTCCCATCTCTGGAAGTCCTTCTATTACCTCAAAATAAGAACTTCTAATCTATTCCTCTCCACTTATCAAAAGCAATGGAATCTCTCTCTCTCTCTCTCTCTCTCTCTCTCTCTCTCTCTCTCTCTCTCTCTCTCTCTCTGTGTGTGTGTGTCTGTCTGTCTGTCTGTCTGTCTGTCTCTGTCTCTGTCTCTCTCTGTCTCTCTCTCATACACACACACACACACACACACACACACACACACACACACACAGGGAAAATCTGGACAAGAGCAAACACCCAAACAAACAACTGGGAGCAAAATTTAACAGGAATACTCATTACCTACCTGACTGGAACTGTTCTTTCCTCCAGTCTGAAAAGAAGTACAAACACACAATAAGAGGAGTCTCATAATACATCTACTGAGGGGTTCACAGATTTGCTCAGTTTCCATTTTCATGAACTTATCCTAAAAGGTAGTCTTACCAAGAAAACTATCTATAAACACCCTGAACAAAGATTTTCTGTCTCCCCAATGCTCCACTTTTATAGGATTTCCTTCTAATTTGGGGGAAATGGGAGTGAAGTCTCTTGTGTAAACTGTCCCCATAGGAAATCATGTTTGAATTTCTCAACATGGTCTCATAGGATAGAAAAAAATAAAGGCCTAGATTATGGAGGAAACGGGGAGGCATAAATCTTTATCACCTCCCTCTAGTATTTTTTCAGGATTTATTCCATTTTCTGTATGTCCTCTGTTTATTCAATCTTTCTCTTATTCAATCCTTTTTTATTTCTCTTTACCATACTATACCATATCCTATTGCTATCTTTTCCTTTTCCCTTCTCCAGACCCATCCATCCATATCCTTCTGCTCCAAGATTCAACTCAAGCATTCCCTCCTCCTAGAGTCTCATTGTTGGAAGGCACTTTGGAAGTCATCTTGTCCTCTAACTGCGCAGTGAGGCTTTCTACAATATCCTGGAAAATGGTTGTCCACCATCAGCCTGAAGACTGTTAGCTATGCAGCATTCTCTACTTCCTTAAGTAAACTCATCCTACTTTGAAGTAACGGGTTGTTAGCTAGAACTTCCTTATGCTGCTAATCACTCATTTCTGTTAGCCCTGTCCTCCTAGGTCAAGGAAAATAAACCTAATCTTTCTTGCTCATAATAAGTCATCAAATAATTGAAACCTGAGATCATGCCCCCTATAGTCTATTCTTCTCCAGTTCCTCTCACTGTTCTTCATATGGTAAGGATTCCTGTGCTTGTAACATCATGATCATTTTCTTCTGGATGTGCCCAGCTTGTCTATGTTCTTGCTAAAGGTTTGACGCCCTACAAATGACAATAATGTTCCAAGCTAAGATCAAGGGAGAATAATAGTAACAAGAACTCTTCTCTCCTCAACCTCCCATAGCACCCCCAAAATTGGAACCATTCACCTAGAAGTCTCTTCCCCACCCCTCTTCTTATATCACAACATACAGATATTTTCCCTGACCTGATATCACCTCCTTCTCTAAAGTTGCAAATGAAGAGATGGCCCTTCTCTTCACTAAGACAAAACTTGAGATTTTTTATGGATGCTATACCTTTCCAACTCCTCCAACAAGTTGCTCCCATTATTATCTCTATCCTTTCTTATCTTCAGCCTCTCTCAATCTACTCATTCCTTCTACACTGGTTTATCCTTTGAAAACCCGCATTTGATCTTACCATTCCTACCAGTTACCATCCTGTAACTCTCCTCTTGTTTGTGGCTACTCTACAGTTAAGGCCTCTACTTTCTCTCTTCTCTCTTCAAAATCATTTGAAATATGGAGAAGGGGCAAGGGTTTAAGTATTTAGGTAGTTCCTACTATGTGCCAGGCACTTTGCTTTACAAAAATGTTATTTGTTAATCCTCACAACTCTGCAAAGTAAATGCTGTTATTATCCCCATTTTACAAGCCCTTTGCTCTTTACTATCTCATTTGGTGACCTCATCAAAACCTATGGGTTCCATTATCATCCTTATGCAGACTCCCAAACTGATGTATCCATCCCTAACCTCTCTCCAGATTTATAGTTACTCACCACGATCTCCTTCTTAAATATCTTGAACTAAGTATCCCATAGGCATCTTACACTCAATATGTCCATAGCATAATTCATTATCATTCCACAAAACCCTTCCCTACCTGTATGACTGACAAGGGAACCACTATCTTCTGTGCCATCTAGATTTGCAACTTTAATGGCCTCCCCAATTCCTCACTCACTCATTCCACGTATCCAATTTCTTGCCACATATTGTTACATCTACATTCACAACATCTCTCATAGATTTCTATTTCCTTTCCCTCTTATAGCTACAGTCCTAGTTCAGGACCTCATAGACTCCTGCAACAGCTTTTTCACTGGTTTCCCTAGCTCTAATCTCTTTCAACTCCATTCAACTGCCAAGATAATTTTTCCACAGTTTATGTCTGGCCATATCATTCCCCTGCTCAATAAATCCAATGGCTCCTTATTACCACCACAATGCTCCCTGGAGCTACATAGAGCAAGTCTAATCCCTGTGATGATGAGATCAGATAAGAGAGAAAAATAGCATCACTTACCAGCATAGAGGTGTGCCTTTCTCCAGTCTGAAAAAGAAACAGACAAGCACAAAGAAAAAGTGGTTGGAGACAAAAAGGAAAGCTTTTCATCAGGGCTCTAACAAATGGAAATAGGAGGAAGAGGAAAAAAAATTTAATCCTAGCTATTTCTAATATGTGTCACATACATTTTAATGCCTGACCCTTTTTTTTTTAACTCTGTGGCAAAACATGGCTTTTCCTCTCACTATAACTTTCCCCCATATGTTGAGGTGATAACATAAAGCCAGCCATCTGGGAACCTTAGAAATGTCCTAGGAATATAGTTTCCCATTTATGTAATCTAAACTCCTCATTTTACTGATGAGAATATTGCAACTCAGAGAAATTGAGTAATTTGCCCAAGGCCAGAGATATGCTGGAGCCAGCTCTCACAAGCTTTTAAAAGTCAATTTTTTAATTTTCAGCTTGAACATTTGCATTTCAGAGACCAGCAAAGTCTAGGAATCCTAGTTTGATTCATTATTTCATCTATTGTCTAGGCTTAAAAATGATGGGGAAATGTTAATAATATGCCTTCAACTTAAAAGTAAGTTGTCTTTTATTCTTTTTTTTTAAACCCTTACCTTCTGTCTTGGAGTCAATATTGACTCCAAGGCAGAAGAGTGGTAAGGGCTAGGCAATGGGGGTCAAGTGACTTGCCCACGATCACATAGCTGAGAAGTGTCTGAGGCCAGATTTGAACCTAGGACCTCCCATCTCTAGGCCTGGCTCTCAATCCACTGAGCTACCCAGTTGCCCCTGTTGTCTTTTTTTCTGAAAGACTAGTGTTAAACTTTTACTAATACACTCCTAATTAGAACCCAAATCCTCTGATTCAAAATATAAGTATATTTCCATTTCACCATACTGCCTTGGTTAGAGGCACCATTAGGAAATCTAACCTTCCTCCCAGGTTCTTCATCTTTGATCTCCTAGTAATACTGAGTATCTCCCTTTCTCTGGAAATGGAAAAGAGAAAAGAGACCCAAAGAAAACATCAGAATCACTCACCTTCTTGATATAGAGCCTTTCTTCTCTCTGAAAACAAGCACACAGAAGGAGAGAAAGGCATGGACACATGAGACAAAGTCAGAAACCACTTGTCAGAGAAGGGTCATAAAATTAGTCAAATTTAAAAGAAAAAAATGAAACTTACCAATTTCTTTCTGGAGTTCAACTGAAAAAGAAATGAAAGGAAGTTCATTCTCAAAGTAAATCTCAAAGTTGAGATATCTTATTAATTCTTCCAATCACCTGAGCTGGTCTTTCATATACCTGATCCTTCATCATACCACTGAAATTGTTCTCTCCAGTTACTAATGATTTTCCTATTGTCTAATCTAAAGTTTTTTCCTCAATCCTTATTCTCCTTGAATTCTCTGTAGCTATTAATACCATCAATCATCTCTATACTCTTTTCTTTCTACATTTTCAGGATACCATCCTTTCCTGATTCTCCTATCTGTCTGACTATGCCTTCTCTATGTCCTTTATTGGATCCTTCAGGGTGTCCCAGTCCCCCATCTCTTCCCCCTCTATATTACCTCATCTGATGATCCCATCAGCTTCCCTAGATTTAATAACCATCTCTATGCTGGTGATTCTCAAAGCTACTACCTTGCTCCAATGTCTCTGCTGATCACCCATTTTCTCACATCCCCAACTACTTTTCAGACCTCTCAAAGGGGATTTCCAACAGACATCTTAATTTCAATATGGTCAAAATTCAATTCATTATATTTCCCCTTAAATCTCTCACCACTTCCTCACTTCCCAGTTTAATGTAGAGAACAACACCATCCTCCAAGTACCACAGGCTTGAAACCTAGGTGTCCCCCAACTCCTTACCATCTCTAATCCCTTATATTCAAAGCCTGTCAATTTTCCTTTCCAATATTCATGCCTCCTTCTCTCCTTCAATAACTTCCATCATACTGGCACAGGCCTTCATCAGTTCACACTTGGACAATTGCAATAGCCTGATGGCAGAACTGTCTGATTTAAGTCTCTCCCCTCTCCAATCTATCCTCCATTCAATCACCAAGTGATTTTCCTAAAACATAGATCCGACCATGTCACCCAACTCACCTACACTGACTCACTATTTCCTCCAGGATCAAATAAAAAATCCTCTGTTTGAAGATCAAAGCCCTTCATAACCTAGACCCCTTCTACCTTTCCAGTATTCTTATACCTTACTCCCCATCACACTCTTTGTTCCAGTGATACTGGACTGTTTGTTGGTCACCTCTCAGCTCCATTTTCTCTAGCTGTTCCCCATTCCTGGAATGTTCTCCCATCTCATCCCTACCTCCTGGATTCCCTGACTTCCTTTAGTTCTTAACTAAAATCCCCCTGGTATAGGAAGCCTTTCCGAGTCCCATGGAATTTTATTGCCTTCTCTCTTTTAATTATTTCCTATTAACTCTATATATAGTTCATTTATATTTTGTTTACTTGGTTATTCCTCCATTAGATTATTAATTCCTTTTCCTCTTTTTGTAACTCCAGAACTTAACAAAGTGTATGGCACAAAGTTTGTGTTAAATAAATTATTATTGACTAATGTATTAACTGATGCTTCCCATCTGGGGAAAAAAGTCTAGTCTCATGAAGATTCAGTTAAATAAATCATAAAATAAGTGAAATAAGAAGTGAGCAATGGGAGGAGAAAAGAGGAGATATAAAGACAAGAAATGGGATAGCCAGGGTCATCATGCATCACCTCAAATACTTTTTCAACTCATTTATTCACCCTCAGCTTCAGAGGCTTGGACCATTCTGGGAAAAAGGATGAAGAAACAAGACTAGAAACTAGGCAAATTCAAGAATTTCTAAATCCTGGCCTAGCTCTTTATAGAAAGGAACCCTTTTGAACATCCTAGTGCAAACATCAACAGTATGGAAATAGGTTCTAATTGAAGGCACATGTAATACCCAGTAGAATTGCGTGTCAGCTACAGGAAGGGCAGGGGAGGGGAGGGAGGAATAGAATATGATTTTTGTAACCAAGGAATAATGTTTGAAATTGACCAAATAAAATGTTAAAAAAAGAGAGAGGAATTCTTTTCATGTATGCAGCCATGCCAGAAAAGGCAAGAGTCCTTCACCTATGGGATCTTTCCTAAGCCCAGGAAAAGAAATAGAAGTAGATGGAGACCCTCAGGATCAGGTATTGGTCCTCAGAAGACCAGGGCAGTTTAACTAGGCCTCCCCCTACTGTTCAATGGGCATGAGAGTCAAGGTCTAGATCAAGAACAAGTTGAAGTCTAAAAGGGGAGGGAGAAGTGGGATTAGTAGGAATTTTTTTCTGAACGTTTGAAAAAAAAAATCTTACCTGGTAGTAAGATTTTAATCTGCCCATTGGGATGCACCTCTACTTGAAGTCTCCCAGACCCTTGATATATCTCAAAATCATTCTTTACGAAATAAAAGAGGAGGGGGAACTGTGGGAATCTTATAATTAGTCCACAAAAGAGACAATATTAGATAATCATAGTACTGACTAGAATTCTAATGAGAGCTGTCATGCTGATAATCTTTATAAAGGTGCCTCTAGAGGGATAGAGTAGCTGACTATCAGTGTCTCTGAGCCATGAAAAGCCTTGCAGCTGTAGCTATCAAGATCATGAAACCTCCATTAAATAAATGATTTAATGAGTAAAATGAACTGTGAGAAGGAAGGGGGAGAAAATAAGGGAGGAGACAGATATAATATGGCATGGCATGGTGGCATGTACGCATGAGAATGTGCATGCATGTGCACACATATACACATTCACAGGGAAATGAGCAGCCAAAGGACAGGGAATTTCATACAATCCCAGATGCAAGTCTAGTTATCTCCAGAAAGAAATCCTTTCTAACCTTTAGCCAGGCCAAAAAGACAAAAAGGCAGCAAGGCAGGGGCAAAGCTCTCCACCTCAGGGACCTTCTATAGGGCCAAGTAAATGATGAGGGGGAAGAGATAGTGAAGGATGTAGGGGAAGGTAAAGGTTTATAGCAGGAAATACTCTGGACAGCTCCTGCTGCAGCTTGTTTCCCACTGCCCCAGATTCTGGGTAGGAAAGCCCCAGGAAGCCAAATTTATTTCAGCTCTGATTCCCTCAGCTCCCACAGATCCCAAGGTCACAGATCCCAAGCAGAAGTTACCAAGATGTAGCCCTATTTCCTGAGATAAAGGTGGAGGGAACAAGAGAAGAGAAGAAAGCAGGCCATCAATCTACTGAGACAATTCTTTCCTTCCTTCCCTTGACTCATTCAGAGTCACTTATCTTCAATTTCAGGGACTAGGCTTATGTTAAGAAAGGAGAAGGGCAGAAAAGAAACAAAGAAATCAGATTTCTAAGTTTAGGCCTAGCTATCTCTAAGAAGGAATTCTTTCCTGCCTCCAGACATTCCTGGAAAGTAAAGAAACAAAGCAGAGCCCCCAGCTTCTGGAAGCTTTCCCTGGAATGAACTAAAAGAAAGAAAGCTAGTAGATATATTCTCCTCTGGAAGTCAATGATTCCATTGATTCTTCCAAGGTCAGACTCTCCTTTTTTCTTTGAAGAGTTTGTCGTTTGTTGTCTTCCACTCATCTATGTAAAAAAAAATCCCTATATATCTTCTGTTACAACCTTCTTTATCATATTCCTTATGTCCTGATATTCTGTCTTCTCTCCTAGATTTTCTTTTTTCTCTACAGATTTGGTGAAGCCAAACAAGTTATTTTTTCTTACCTTGAAGTTCATTCTCCTTACCAACAACTTCATCCTTTGAGGTAAAACACTGTCTCTTTTTAGCCAGGGACTCTGCCTCTTTGATCAATGACCTTCTCTCTGTATCCAAGGATTCTCTTTCTTTAATCAAAGATTCCCTCTCTTTTATCAAGGATTGTCTCTCTTTTGCCAATGATTCTCTTTCTGCATCCAAGGACTGTCTCTCTTTAGCCAAAGATTTTCTTTCTTTAGTCAATGACTTTCTGTTTGCATACAAAGATTCCATCTCTGTGTCCAATGACTCTCTTATCACTCGGTTTTGATCGAAATCTGATGTCTCTCTTTCAAAATATTCTATCTGGTATGTGGGCTGGTTTTCATTGTCTTCTTTCTCTTTTTTCAGATTATATTCTTTTGTTATCATGAAACAAATGAAAAGGACCACACATAACCGAAGCCCAGCTGCTGACATTCTGGTCTTGGTAACTAAGAAATTAAAAATAAATTCATTCAGAAATTCAGTCACATATAAAATGACATTCCGTTTAAAATAAATTTTCTCTTGAATCCTATATTTTGACCCAACCTAGCTGTGATCCCAGACTCACCCCTTAGTTCTTAGCCTCCAGAAGTCTAAAGTAGAGATCCCCTTTAGGGAGATGCTGGATCTTCTCAATCTTTTCCACCTCTTTGGAACTTAAGACAAATTCATAACCACCTTTTCTGCCCAAAGGCTCTATTTATTCTTTGCATTTTCTCTGAAAGACTTTATATACATATTTCCCCTCTTTGTATCTGCTATTAATCACCTATAGCAATTGTCACTCAGAGACACACGGGTAGTCACTATAAAGAAAACATTGATGGGAGCAATTCTATGTAGCAATTCACAGAAAAATGCAACCCAGCTTTTCCCAAGGGAAGATGCTCATCCAAAATTATGAATGAGAGAGGCAGACAACAAATACTATGGGGGTACAAAGAACTGAACCAATCTTTGAAGAGCAAATAGATAGGTCTTGGATAAAGGAAGAAATGGGAGTGATTCCAAACAGAGATTTTGTAAGGAAAGGCAGAGAGTTAATGTTTGCTGATGATCTTAAATATATACTTTTCATTAATTAGTATTATCTCATTTGATCCTCACAATCTAGGAAGGCAAGTGCTTTTATTATCTTCATATTACATATGAGGAAACTGAAGGAAATTTTCTTGCCCAGGGTCACTCAGCTAGTAGGTTCTTGGCCTGGATTTGAACTCAGATCTTTGTGACTTCAAGCCCAGAACGCTAGCCACTAATAAGAAAAGCATCTTAACATGTAAATAATATCTTGACATTATTGTGAAAATAGTATAGAGTTTGTGACCAGCCTAAAAGGATCTTGTGCCCAATAACAAGAAACGTATATAACTCTTAAGGGACCATTGTAAAACTCTGATTATTTAGACTCCTTATATTAATTGAGTCATTATATTTCCCAACAACTTCCACCCATTGACTCTACCCACCAAAATCATTCTAAATAAAGTTGATCAACATTCCACATAATTCTTCCCAATTTTGAAAAGTAATTATGAATCTAAATCTTCTTTTCTCCAAGCTAACCATTCTCAGTT
Organism: Monodelphis domestica; assembly: GCF_027887165.1. NCBI lineage: Eukaryota > Metazoa > Chordata > Mammalia > Didelphimorphia > Didelphidae > Monodelphis > Monodelphis domestica. The sequence goes on along the minus strand of NC_077228.1, from coordinate 267,569,605 downwards.
TCTTCAACTGTTTTTCATATAAGATGTTTTTTATCTTTTCTGTTTTTATCTTTATCTTTAACTCATTCCCATTCTGGTTATAATGCTTGGGTTGAACCCTTGTTTGTCAATGTTCATGTTAAACTCCAGTTTCATTTTTATCTGTCTAGTTTGCTTCTGATCTACTACATTTTAGGGCTTTCTTGCCTTAATAAATTTCTCAATTGATGGGATTAGGGACAGGCAGGGCAGAAAGGGAATCCTGTACATGAACTCTTTTTATTTCACAAATTCAGCATTCAGAGTCTAGGTTTTTTCTGGCAGCTATTCTTTTTATCAGGGTATCTCTCTTTGAACACTATTTCTTTCCCCTTGTGCAATGATCTATCCTTTGTGTATATCATTCCTTGTCCTTCCTCCAGTGTTGTTCTCTTTGCCAATTTTTCTTTCTGTTCATATAATAATTCTTTTTACCCTTTCTTTCCTTTCCTTCATCTGATGACAGTTATTGTTTCTGAAGTGAATGTTTTTCTCTCTAGTTTTGTTTTTTCTTCTTTATGTAAAGACTTTCTTTCTTTGGACATTTTGTCTTTTCTTCATCTGAGGATGCTCCCTAAAGTCATTCTTCCTCCTCAAAGTACTGAATTATTTTTCTTTATTTCCTTTCTACCAATTATTCTCCCATTTTGGACCTTGCAGAATTATCAAATAAGACTGAGAAAACTGCTAGATCACTCAGGGGGAAACTAAGTGACAAGGACTTCATATATTTACAGGTAGAAATATATTGATGAGAACAGACTCTGATCATTTAATATTCTAAAAGAATTTTATGCTATTGACATGTTTCATTAGACTACATTAAACCAGTTAAGATGGAATTTTATCCTGGGTTCTTTCCCTAAAACTGCAATATATAATTATGGAAACTTCTAGTAGAATAATTAAATAGATTTGTAACTTTCCCCATTTTCTGACATGTATGATAAAGAAACAAATTAAGGACTGCAAATGTGATAATGGATTAAATAAGCCTGTGTTTAGCTTAAGTTCCATCATTGCCTTGACTGTCGATATGATTTATAAATAAAATGTCTTTACAAAGATGAAAAAAGATCATAGAATTAGTGGTGCCCAGTCAGTCATCTCCCCTTCTAGAGGTTCTTGGAGAAGTTGTGTACCTTCTATCATATTCATTTAGAATCATTTGGATATCACCTCTATTAAAAATGTGAACTCCATGAGGACAAGCATCATGTTTTATTTAGACATAGTTTTATCATGCACAGAGCTGTAGATATTCCCTTGCATATCATGGGCATTTATATAACTGTTGGGTGAATGGGATTGGACAGAATTTAATTTAACTTTTTTTTCCAGAAAATAGAGACAAAAATATTAGCAAAAAGAAAAAGGGAGGAGCTCAAAAATTAGATACTGCTATTTCTTACAAAACCACAGAGTAGTTCTTATGGACAAAACTTGATAACTGAGATGTTGATAAATGAAATTACTTCCTCTACCAGTCACTCAAAAGAAAGAAAAAAAAACCTCTAGTTTTTTTAACCATTGAAAAATTTAAAAGAACAAGCCCAGCAACTTACCTGTTATAATCACTTCTGCTTTGGTTTCTCCATACCCATTGTCTTCCTGAAAATGGCACCAGTATTGTCTATTACCTGGTAGCCTGACTCCCTGGATTCTCAGGTTGGCACTCTTCTCAGCAACAGTGTCCTTCATAAGCTCAGTCCTTCCTCTGTGCTCCATTGCCTGCTCTCCATCTTGAGCCTCTCCATCCTGGTATGCATATACAGTATCAGGGATGTGAAATTGGAACCAATTGACCCCCACGTGCTCAGCATTTATCTTGGGGTAGAGTTGACAAAATAACATGGTATCTTCATTCAGCTTAATGGGGATATGTTCAGCAGATTCTGTCACAGCAGATCCTGTGAATTGCTCTGTTTGGTACAGCAGAATACAAGAGAGAAACAGAAAGGAGTTGGCAGTGGGACATCATGAGTGAGAATCTATAGCAGAAAGAAAGCTCACCATCATGGTCACCACCAATAAGCATCAAAAAATAGGATATAAACAGGAACCACCAAAGGCTGCCAAATAAAGTAAACCCTGGGATAGGTTAAAAATTAAAGAATTAAATTAAAGAAAATTAAAAATTAAGAAAATATAAAAGGGTCAGAAAAGGACATGATTAACTCAAACCTTCATACTGTCAATGCTATGAACCCTACCCAAAAGCCAGTTATCAAGACATTGTAATACTATTTGCATTAGGCAGAAAGGTAGAAATAAGGAAGCAAGGTTATTCCAAAAAATGTCTTTGAAGAGCAATCTAAGAAGTCTTCCCTGATGCCAATAGTTGTCATTGCCCTCATCTCCTTCAACTTTACTTGTCTCTGTACATGTTGGATCAACCCCAAGAGATCCTTGAAAGCAAGGACTGTATGGGTATTTGCCCATCTATCTCTAGCACCTAGAACAATGTTTTCAATATAGCTATTATGAGTCCCCTGATATGGCTGCCTGTATGCATAATTATATTATTCAAAGTTATAATTAGGTGAAATAGAGTAATGGGTTCCAGAGCCATGTGGGACTTGAAATATACAACCATTACATGGAATCCCTTATTCATACTACCTAGCTGTGTAGCCAGTTCTTAATGCATTAAATAAATGTATATTGAGTTGCACTAAGTTTAAAAAAAAATTGTTAGTGTCTCCAGTATTATACAGAGGAGAACTTCAGAGTCTAAGTAACTTCATTATCCTCATTTTTAAGAGAAAGTTTCTTATAGAGTTTCCTTGGAGCTATTGTATAATATGAATGAAAATGCTCTCATTCTCTGATTACTGATCACTGAGCAAACTTTGGGTCTACAACCTTGTCTCCCTAATTGATCCTGTTAAGAAATATGATTTTAGCTGTAATCCCAATCTTTGGCAATGGTTCTGTATCTGAAAATAACATCATAAAAAGATGGCAAATGACTGAAAATAATTATAAAAGTGAAGAATCAGATAGCATATCCTTGGAACTAGAGAATCAAGGAACTTCAATTTTTTATTTTAAATAATTTTAAATCTGATAGGTGATTGCAAAATAGTCTATTTAAATTATCTTTTCAAGGCTTTCAAAAACCCATTATATATTTATAGTGTATTCTATAAAATACTACAGACATTTGATTTATCCAATGAGGAAATGAGCTTGGATTATTGAATTACTAATGGATGACAAAATATAACAAGTCAATATTGGGCTCAGTGTTGGCAATTATTCCTTTTTATGCATCTACTAACTCTTTTTATCCATTCTTTCCTTGCCTTCCTCTAATGACTATCTCATCAGGTTTTTTGGATTTTTTTTATAATGTTTCCTTGGTTTTGTTTTCCAACTACATGACCCTGACCTTATCACTCTTCTGCCTTAGAATCAGTAAAGATAAGGGGTTTTTTCCTTGTTCTTTTTCTTTTGTTTCTTCTTTATGCAAGTACTTTCTTGCTTTGGAAATTGTCTTTCCTTCATCCAATAACTCTCCTACAGAGACTCATTCTCCCTCCTAGAATGAGTGAATTTTCCTTCTTCATGACTTTTCTGATAATTCTCCCATCTTGGACCTTGCTTATTTCCTTTCACCAAAATTTTGGTCATTGGTACTTTCTCTTCATCCAATAATTCTTTTTTAGTTAGCTATTCTTTTCTTGCCTTTATTTAATAATTTTCTCTCATTAGTTGCTTCTTTTCATTTTACCATTGATTCTCAGACTTTCTACTTTTAGACACTCTCTCCTTTCATCCAATGTATCCTTTCTCTCCCTCTCCCTAACTCCTCTCTCATCATCTTTCTTTCCAACCAACAATTTTGACATTTTGGACCTAAAGTTTTTCCTTTCATCATTGTTTCTTTATATCTGTGGAATATCTCTCTTCAATCATTTTTAAATTTTTATCTAATTATAATTTCTGTCATTTTTTTATCTTTTTCCAATGACTCCTTTCAGCTATTGTTTCTTTTTCTTTGTGTAAATACTTTCTCCCTTTGGATTTTGTGTCTCTCCTTTCATCTGACTCCTTTTTATGGATTATTCTTCCTCTTTCCTTTCACCTAATATTCCTATTTGGAACTTTGTTTCTTTCCTTGCACCAAATGTGTCTTTCTCTTTGGGATATATCTCTCTATGGTCTCTGACTCCTCTTTATTCAAGACTCTTTTTCTTTGGATATTTCCCCTCAAGCAATAACATTCTTTAAAAAAAAAAAAAAGCTTCATTGATTCTAAGGCAGAAGAGTTGATAGGGCCTAGACAATTGGGGTCAAGTGATTTGGTTAAAGTCGCACAGCTAGGAAGTGTCTGAGGCCAGATTTCAAACCAGGACCATACCCTCCCATTTTGAGGCCTGACTTTCTATCCACTTAGCCATCTAGCCACAACAGCAATGACTTTCTCTAGATGAAGATCACTCCTTGCCTTTCATCTAATGATGTTCTCTTTTTTACCATTATTTCTTTTTCTTCATACAATAACTCTATCTCTTTAGCCACTCATTGCTTATCTTTATCTAACAATTTTCTCTCTCATTGTTGCTTTCCCTTTTTCAAATGACTATTTTTGGTTGTTATTCCTTTCTCTTCATCTAGAGACTTTCTCCCTTTGAACATTTTGTCTCTTTCTTCTTCCAATGACTTGTGCTTCCTTTTCCCTTCAGTCAACAATTCTTCCATTTTGAACCCTGCTTTTCTCCCTTTACCAAATGTCTTTCTTCTTGGCTATTGTTTCTTTCTCTTTGTGAAATGCCTCTTTTTCTTTGGCAACTTTTTTAGCCAATATCTGTTTCTCTTTGACTATTTTTTCTTTCTCTTCTTAACATACAATTTTCCCTTTGGTCACTCTTTTGCAAATCTCTGGCTCTCTGCCTCTTTCTCTCTCCCAACATTGTCTTTTTATCTTTCTCAAGAGATAACATCTTTTATCTTTCTCAAGAGACAGTCAGGGTATAGATCCAGCTATGGGCTCTGAGCAGCTAGGGCCTACATTGATTCTAGAGGAAGATAAGGTGGAGCCTGAGTCAATCTTCTCAAATCAGAATGAGGGCCTAGGCCAGAATCAGAACTCCACAGGGCACAGATGACCAGAGCAATGAAGAACTTAAGAAAGAGACTGAAGACTTGGGGGTCAGTCCCAACAGACTATTCCTACCAATCTCTGAACTAGGGCCCTAAGCAAGAAGTAGAGCCAGCCCAAGGGGAAAATATTGAAGACACTCTACCTGACATTGAGGAGCGTATCTACATCCTGTGACTGCACCTGCCTGATGCTCCTGTGGAGAGGATGAGGAAGAGGAGATAACTCTCACACTGAGCAACAGAAGCTCTATATCCTTGGACCAAGAATATGTGCAGCAGGTAAAGACTACAATGGTGAAGGTAAGTCTACCTGCCCCAGGAGTCCCTGCTTATATCCAAGAGATTTCAGATGCCCAATGGGAAAGTATGCTAAAAAAGATTCTCCAGTCTCAAAAGGAAATCTCCATGTGGAAGTGACTACCACTGAAAATAGTTTCATTTCTTTTTTTCCCAATCTAGACTTAGTACCACCTCAATGTACACTTGGATAAATCCCTGTTCTCAATTTTTATCCCTCTCATTTCCTTTTCCATCACAGGCAAACTAGGACTTCTCTTCAGACATTCATTTTATTGAATTCTGTATGGATAGATACATCTGCCCAAGCCCAAACCACTTTATGGTATAACACTTTGCAAACAATAAAGCAGCCTATGTACACACATATGTATACTGTAAAAATTGTACTATTTGAAATTACTTTTTTTTTTAATTAAAACCCTTACCTTCTGTCTTGGAGTCAATACTGTGTATTAGCTCCAACGCAGAAGAATGGCAAGGGCTAGGCAATGGGGGTTAAGTGACTTGTCCAGAGTCACACAGCTGGGAAGTGTCTGAGGCCAGTTTTGAACCTAGGACCTCCCATCTCTAGGTCTGGCTCTCAATCAACTGAGCCACCCAGCTGCCCCCTTGAAATTACTTTTAAAGACTGATTATATTAATTATTGGTCGCCAAGGATTTCACTTATGAAAATCCTAATGAAACACTCAAGTCAGAATGGAGTTTTATGGTAATTTAATTACAATGGGAGTAAGAAATTATTAGAGGGAGAGAAAGAGGGAGAGAAAGGAAGAGAGAAAGAAGAAAGAGGTTAACTCAACCTCCTGGCAGAGCCAGAGAGAGTTTTAGGCCTTGGAGGGCCAAGGCAAGGAAGGGAGTCAATCCTTTCACTCGCATGACTGATCCGAAGGAAAGCTGTCTGCAGGCCTCCTCCCAGTTCAAGCTCCAGAATCAAACTGAGTCTAGCCCTGTCCACAGAAAGTGAGTGAACTCCAGAGGCTGTTCTCTACCTCACTTCCTGCACCTCACACCTGCCAATGGTGGCTCAAGCTTGGCTAAGGACAGCCCAAGGGAGCAGTCAGTTGTTTCTGATTTGTCATTAGCTAGCACATGCCTGTGTAGTGTGGGTGTGCACATTCTTGGGTGCTGGACCAAGCAAGATGGAGGAAATTTAAAAATCACAATCCCCCCTGATGATGATTGGGGGACTAGTCTCCCCAATTGGTCACTAAACATAAGTGTCCTGCACCCCAAAAAATTCTAACTGCAGGTGCATACAAAATTTTACCCTCTGAGAGGAAAACTACAATAGTTGTAGATAAGGGGGAAATAGAGGAGAGAACACAGCAAAACCAATGTTTTGCTGGGCTCATTGACAAAAGCCAATTAGGGGGCAGTCCCCTTTGGCATAAAAGTGTACATTCAAAATAAATGTTCAATCAACCTTCAGTTCACTCAATCGCACCCCAAGGTTCATTCTGGATCTTCCTGTAGTGTAAGGGTTTAGGTATCTTTCTGCAAACAGTTCATTCTCTGGAATCAGGAGTTAGCAAGCTTCTTCTCTGAAGATCTATATTTAACAAAATTTAAATCTTGGATTTTATGAAAATACAATACACACAAAATGATATGTCTTTTTGCAGTAGATTTTTAATTTTCCTCCATTGAGCTCTCTTTTTCAACATATATTCTTCTTTTTTACTTTTTTCTCCATTTAGTCTTCAAGTCAGTTATATTGTGAAGGAGTAAATAAATATAGTGAGAAGAAGCAATATGAAGAACAAAGATTTATCATAAGATTCAAGTAAATGAACTTATTGGTCTTAATGTAAAAAAAAATTATATTAGAAATATTATTTCCAATATCCTCAATCTTACTGTTTAATTTTTTCTTTCACAATGTCAAAATGATTGCCATTCTCTAATCCATCCAGTGAATAATCAAGACCCCTTTGTGAGTGTTCATGTACTCTATTCAACAAAGTTTATAAAAAGAAATGTCTTCACCTTCTTCTGTTGACTATAGATTCTGTTTTCCAGTTGTAATTATATAAAATCAATCATAAACATTAAGAATACATGGAAGAAGGGGGCAGCTGGGTAGCTCAGTGAATTGAGAGCCAGGCCTAGAGATGGGAGGTCCTAGGTTCAAATCTGGCCTCAAACACTTCCCAGCTGTGTGACCCTGGGCAAGTCACTTGACCCCCATTGCCTAGCCCTTACCACTCTTCAGCCTTGGAGTCAATACTGGGTATTGGCAGAGGTAAGGGTTTATTTAAAAAAGGGGGGGGCTGCTGGGTAGCTCAGTGGATTGAAAGCCAGACCTAGAGATGGGAGGTCCTAGGTTCAAATCTGACCTCAGACACTTCCCAGCTGTGTGACTCTGGGCAAGTCACTTGACCCCCATTGCCTAGCCCTTACCACTCTTCTGCCTTGGAGCCAATACTCAGTAATGACTCCAAGATGGAAGGTAAGGGTTTAAAAAAAAAAAAAGAATACATGGAAGAAATTGAAAACCTAAGACTCAAGCCAAAAATATATCAAATTTACTTGGAAAGTATATCTAATTCCTGTCAGAATGTATGAGGAATCTATAACTGAATGGATAACCCATAGTTTAACATAAAGATTAGTAATATTCTTCAATATGAAATATTATCCAATTTATTGTAATTAAAATACTAAATTCAGTACCTTACCTTGTACTTGTATTTCCAACACAGCTCTTTGAAATACTTGGTTTTTCTCAAAATAGCACTGGTACTGACCACCATCAGACACTCTGATATTTCTGATTTTCAAGGCAACATTCCCATTAGTGATAGCATCTTTTATAAATACTGTTCTTCCTTTGAATTTCACCATCTGTTCCTCTTCCTGATCCTTCCCATCCCGATACATGTAGACAATATCAGAGAACTGGGATCGAATCCAGCCCACCTCCATGTTCTGAGCATTCATTTCAGGGAAGAGGTGGCATGGCAGCAAGACATCTTCACCCACCCTGGTGATAATGGACTGAGTAAGTCCAATCACCTTTCTCATAGCTGTTGAGAAAGTGGAAACAGAGGCTCAAAGAGGAATTAACAGGGGATAAATTTGTAACAGTAAGGCAGACTATCTATGGAAAAAATAATGATGATGATGATGATATAAACTAAATTTTATAATAACTACCATTTATGTAGCACATTAAGGTTTGCAAAGCATTGTACATATGTTATCTCATTTGATCACCACAATAAGGCTATGCGGTAGGTGTTATAATCATCTCCATTTTACAGATAAAAAAACTGAGATTGAGAAAGGTCAAATTACTTCACCAAGGATATATAGCTATTAAGTAACTGAGTTGGAATTTAAACTCAAGATTTCCTGATTCAAGTCCAGCCTCTTAACAACTGTCCCCACACCCAGCTACTGTAGCTATTTTTAAATTTAATTTAATTTAGTTCTTTTGTAACATGTGAAGTTCTGAGCTCTCTCACTCCCTTCTTCATACTAAAGAAGGCTATAGTTTGAAGGAAAAAAAAAAGACTTTTAACTATTAAATACATTACATCATATCCATGTCTGGCATGATGTCCCTTCTCTTGATTTTCTTGAATATTTAGCACAAGTACCACCTTCTGATGTCAACTAGGTGGCCCAGTGGATAGAACACTGAGCTTGGAATCAGGAAGATCTCAATTTAAATGTAGCCTCAGATACTTACTAGCTGTGTGATCCTGGGCAAATAAACTAACCCTGTCTCAGTTTCCTCATCTCTCAAATGATCTGGACAAGGAAATGGAAATCCTAAATGACATCGCAAAGAGCTGAAACAATTGAACAACAAAACCTTTTGATAGTCCTTTCTTGTCTCTCCAGCTGTCACTATAAAATCTTCCACAGTTACCCTGTACCTGCTTTGTATGTGTCTTACACATAATTATTCTTTGACCCAGGATTATACTCCAACGAGGTCAAATAAAGAGGAAAAGGATTGCTCTTTATGAAAATATTTCAGTAGTTTTTTTATTGTGGCAAAGAACTGTATACCATGGGGGTGCCCATTAATCATAGAATGGTGGAAAAAATTATGATATATAACCATAATGGGATATAATTCTGCATGTAACAAATAAGGAAAGGAATAGTTGCAGAGAAAATTAGAAAGACTTGCATGTATTGATTCAGAAGAAAGTGAACAGAACCAGTACAATTTATAAAAGGACAACATGTTCAAAACAACAATGAAGGGTCAGCTGAGTGACTCAGTGGATTGAGAGCCAAGTTTAGAGACAGAAGTTCCTGGATTCAAATCAGGCCTTAGATATTCCTATTTGTGTGATACTGAGCAAGTCACCTAACCCCCATTGCTTAGCCCTTACTGTTCTTCTGCCTTGGAACACAATATCAATTCTAAGACAGAAGGCAGAGGTTTAAAAAAAATGAAAACAAATCTAGTCACTAAAACGACCAAATACAGTTCCAGAGAACCAATGATGTTTACCCATGGTCCTGACAGAAAGCCAATGTATCTAAGAGGCAAAATAAGTTGTACATTTGTGGAAATGGCTATTTTAAGATTTTTTTTTTTGCTTGACTAGGCAAAGTTGTTACAAGGGGTTCAATTTATTTTCCAATGTGACTGAGAAAGAAAGAAAATAAATGCTTATTAATATTTTTATTTTTCAAACAAGTAAAAGAAGAAAAAAGTTGAGTCATCACCTCATACTTGGCCAGGCATTTAGAATGCAAGAAACTAATACATTCAATTAATACTTACTAATTCAGCTACTATTATGTGCTCCTGAGAAATTAGGATACAAATATGTACAGAGTACCCTCAAAACAGAGTTTTGATTCCCTGTGGCCACTCTCTGAGAGAACTAGGCTTCCAAAGTTGTGATTCACTCTGATGATGTCTCAAATTCTCTGCCCCCATTACTTTTCTACCCCAGGAAAAAGACATAACAGTGGATGTATTTTCAAATTTTAAGAAAGGTAAATAAGATTATATAGAGAGAAAGGAAGGATTTAACTCTTATGGACTTTGAAATAAGTTTCAAAGAAAATGGAATAAAAAAACTTAATATCTCAAAAGGAAACTATATGCTTCTGTGAAAAAGAAATGGGAATGATGGAAATAAAATTAACTAGTTGAATATAACACAAGAGACAAAATGCTAATTATTATCTTGAGGGGGAAAATATCACTTACCAAACTCTTTATCAAGCTTTTCTGAAAAACAAAAAATAGATTTATCCTCATCAATTAAGACTCATCATCAACATTTGCAGAAATAATGAATGACAGTGAAATTAATTATCCTCAAATATAATTTACAAAGAATTTTAAGGGACCACATTAATAGTTATAGGTCCAAATACGTTTACATAGCTAGTTAAGAGACATAGAGTCATCGACTATAAGAGTTATAGTCTATAAATTCTAATTCTCTTTCGACAAAAACACATAAATCCACAGATTTGGTGTTTCTTTGATAATAGGAATTTAACTTCCTCACTATGCCACTAATTCCTTGCTATTTTCTTATGAGTGAATGTTTTCCCTCAGAGATCCAAGTCTCTAATGACATTTGAGATACCTCTGTCTTTCTTCCATCATTTTCTAAACCCAGTAACCCCCTTGACTTTCTGCTTACTGACCTGGGATGTAAATGGAGGACACCTTCTCTTCATGAAGGAGGGAATTAGAGACAGAACAGGAAACATTTCCCAGAGAACTATCTTCTCTAATCACGAGGGACATCTCCACATGAAATAGCCCATTGATGACTAGGATATCAGTCTTTGAGAAAAGTCGTTTGTCATCCTCAACATATATCCACTTGGCCTGGGGTTTTGGCAACCACCCCTTTGAGATGCACACAAATTGGATCCTTTTGTCCACAGGCCCCTCCATTCTAATATAAGGAGCAGTGCCAAGCCCTGGGAAAAAAAGCAATGAACCTGAGTCCTATAGGTTTTGAGGGAAAAAAAAGTCATTGACCTTCACCCTTTCTCTCCTCCCATTCTGAAGCAATTCTCTAGTCTTTTCAGTTCAGTTTATAAGGTCACCAATAGAAAGACACAGGGAAATTAAATACACCAGAATCTGGGAATTAGGCAAGAAGAATTCTCTCCATTAGATAGATGGAAACAAGGAGGGTAAGAGAGAAAAGAAATCAGGATTTGTCCAAGATCATATATCAAATTGAGAAAGGGCTTTGATTGGCTTCTTTCCCTTTTCTCCTCCTGGGGTAATTTTCTGTTCCCAAACTAAGACGAGAAAAATGCTAGATCACTCAGGGTAAATTAAGTAGCAAGGCCTTCAAATATTTACAGATAGAAATATATTGATGAGAACAGACTCTGATCATTTGAAATTCAGTCTAAAAGAATTTAATGCTATTGGCGTATTTCATTCAATATTAATTTAGTCAAACAACTATTGTCCCTGGTTCCCTTCACTGGATTTCAAATCGCTCCTTCAAAGAAAGGATGCAGGAACAAAATTGTCTTAATGGGGCAAACATCTTGTCCAAACTCCTCAATTTACAAAGAAAAAATATAGAATATGCAATAGTTAAGTTACTTGCACAAATTATATAGCTACCTTGAATTTCCATTCAGGTTCTGAAAGAGAAAGTTGTAAGTATTTTATAGACTTTTTTGTGATCATTTAAGAACAATGATTTATTGAAATCATCTACTTTACACTTTCCCAAAAGTGTGCAATGTATTAATAAGTTCCAAGAAATTCCTAATAGAATAATTAAATAGGCTTCTATCTTTTCCTATGCTCTGGCAAGTGCAGCAAGAGAACAGAAATTAAAGAATACATATTTGATACTGAATTAAATGTGTTCAGCTTCAAGCCCAGTCGTTGCCTTGGCTGTTGATATGGCTTATAGATAAAAATTTCTTTACAAAAATAAAATAAGAATCATAAAGCTATTTAGTAGTGCCAAACTAGTCACCTCCCTTTCTAGAGAGTTCTCAGAGAAGTTGTGTACCTCTTATATTCTTTTAGAATTATTTGAATATTTTAATCACCTCTATAAGAATATGCCATGAAGATAAGCATTATGTTTTATTTAAATGTAGCTTTATCATCCATGGGGCTGGGGATATTCCCTTACACATAATGGGCATTTAATAACTATGGGGTGAATGGGATTAGACAGAATTTAATTCAATTCAATTCAATTCAACTTTTTTCAGGCAGTACAGACAAAAAATAAGTGAAAAGATATAGGAAAAAGCTAGAAAATTAAATACTTCTGTTTCTGACAAAACCACAGAATAGTTCTTAAGAACAAAACTTGGTAACTGAGATGCTGATAAATTACTTCCTCTACCAGCCTACTCAGGAGGGGCAGGGAGGGGAACTCCAGGTTTTTTTAGTCACTGAAAATTTTAAAAGGCAAAGCCCAGCAACTCACTTGTTACAATCACTTCTGATCTGGCTTCTCCGTATTCGTTGTTTTCCTGGAAACGACACCAGTATTGTCCATTATCTGATAACCTGACACTTCGGATTCGAAGAGCGACATACCCCTCAGCAATAGTGTCCTTCACAAGCTCAGTCCTTCCTTTGTACTCCATTGCCTGTTCTCCATCTTGAGCCTTTCCATTCCGGTACACATATACAGCATCAGAGAATTGAGATCGAAACCAAACAATCTCCATGTGCTCAGCACTCATCTTTGGAGAGAGATGACAAGGTAATATGACATCTTCATTCAGTTTAGCAAGGATAGGCTCAGCAGATCCTGTCACTGTGAATTTCTCTGTTTGGTACAGCAGAAGACAAGAGAAACAGAGAGGTCAGTGGGGCATCACGAGTGGAAATTTATAGAAGAAAGATAAACCCACAACTATGACCACCACCAGTGAGCATCAAGAACAGGAAGTAAACAGGAACCACCATAGGTGGCCAAAAAAAAGCAAACCCTGGTGTAGACATTAAAAATGAAAGGAAATACAAAAGACAAGGTTCAAAAAGGGACATGACAAGCTTGAATCCTATAAAAATAATATATGAATGAATTGATTATGGATATAAAATGATTAGATACTCTGCTTGTTGTGTTTACAAAGTATCTTCTATTTATATACGTGAAGTAAAGCTCATAAGTGAACTTCTCTTCAGAGCCAGGCACAAGGATGCTAAGGAGACTCTTGTTTTACAAAAATAAAATATTTATTGATAATATAAAGATATAAAAGGATTTTTAACTCTAAGGAATTCTAACTCCACCCAAATAAAACTCCCTGGTTCCACAAGGAACCTCTTCTCCTGTTTCCACAGACTACACTGATCCTTCCTGATCTGACAAACACAAATTTTCCCTTCTACAATAAACTAATACTATTATCCTTATATAAAGTATATAATTCTTAACTTTGTCTCCAAGTTACAAAAATAACGAAGGCCAGCTGGCTGAGCCTCAGCAAGAACCAAGTTAGGACTCTCAGCCTTAGCAGACTCAGAGTCCAAGCAAAAGACCAGGTCTTTTTTTAGTCTTCTCAGAGATAAAACAATCTCTGAAACAGCAATAGACGAGAGTCACTAGTGTTTCCCAAGTTGGAAAAGGAAATCACTTAGCTCCTTCAGGTTTTTTCTCTCCTTTCCTTCTATCTCAGATGGAGAGGAGAGAGAAAAGAAAATGCCATCTGTTCCCAGCACTCTAAGAGAGCCCAGCTGCCACTCCTAGAGACTAACTACCAACTACCTCAGAGCCACAGCCACACCCAGAAAGAGTAACTGCCACAGAAAAACCATTACACCTCCCATATACACTGTCAACATTTGAAACTGACACTCTGTCTCAGACCTGTTTCAAACTCCAATTCTTTCTCAAGCCAGCTTCTTCACTTATCTCTAAACTAATGTAACAAGACTTAATTTCTAATATCATCCTTATAATCCCCATACTGTCCATTATGATATGATATGAACCCTACCTAAATGCAATGCCAAGAAATCACATAAAATGCAATAGATGAGCAACAGGACACTAAAGTTCACAAGACATTGTGATAGTGTTTGCATTAGTTAGATATGTAGAAATCGGGAAGTAGTCAATTCAAAAAATATCTTTAAAGAATACTCCATGAAGTCTTCCCTGATGCCACTAGTTGTCCTTACTCTCTTCTTCAGTTTCTATTTACTTGTCTCTGTACATGTTGAATCATCACAGTAGACCCTTTTTTAAAAACATTTACTCTGTCTTAGAATTGATATAGTATCAGTTCCAAAGCAGAATAGTAAGGGCTAGGCAATTGAGGTTAAGTGATTTGACCAGGGTCATACACCTAAGACATATCTGAAGCCAGATATGAACCCAGGTCCTCCCAACTTTAAACCTGAGTCATCTAGCTGCCTCTTCCAGTAGATCTTTAAGTTCAGCAACTTCTGTTGATTGTCACCCTTGTATCTCTAGTACCTAGCATAGTCCTTTCAGCACAGCTATACTAAATCCTCTGATATGGCTATCTGTCTGCATATTTGTATTATTCAGTTATAATTATATAAAATAGGAAAATGGGTTGCAGACCAATATGGGACTTGAAATAATGCAAACACTTCAGAGAATCCCTTAATCATCCTATCTCGCTGTGTGGCCAATTCTTAGTACTTTAAATATATATATATTTTGAGTTGCACTGAGTTTTTTTAAAAATTGTCAATGTCTCCAATATTATGCAGAGGAGAAGAACTTCTGAGTCTAAGTAATGGCATTGTCCTCATTTTTAAGTCAGAAATTTCCTTATAGAGTTTCCTTAGAGTTATTGTATAATACAAATGAAGATGACATGGTAGAAAAGAAAATCTTTGGGTTTTTTCCCCTTGATCAGAAGACCTTGTCAACTAAAGAGGGTATGAGAATTTAAACTTCTCATTTACAACCTAGCATCATTCATGGTACATCAGTAGATAGCAGAAGTTTATGCACTGGGAGCTGAGGACAAACTAGGTACAATGATTCAAAAATCTACAAGGAGCCCAGCATAAAGCTTCAAAATGCTAAGAGAGAGATCTGGTTCAGGATCCAAGAGTAGAAGCAGGGCAAAAACAGGGAAGCTTGAAACCACCATGAGAATCCTGGCTAACCAATCTTAAAATAATGCCACAAAATGAATGTAGGAATGAAAGAACCAACAAGGAGACAGGCTGAAGCAACTTTCAAGAAGAGAGAAACCTAAAAGCCAGCAGGAGGCTACAGCAAGGAGTGAGGAGCAAGCCAAGAGCAAGCCAAATACCTCTAATCCATATCTCCTGTGCCAGATTCTGAACCTGAGCCCAAGGCAACATTCAGTATCTGAGACCCTACCTGGGCAGATAGAGATCCAAGTCAACACATACCCCTTAAGGTTCCAAGCAAACCTGCAGTGGGGTCCAGAATTCTAACCCAATGCAATCTGTAATCTGTTTGGGCCCTGAGTGAGGCCAGAAGTCCTAGTCAGGTCCTGTGGTAAAGACATAGATCCTAGTTTGTGGTAGTTGGTGGGGCCAAAACTAGGCCCCTATGCCTCTCATCAAATGCTCATAGGCAGGGCGGTCTGCCATGGGCATGATCTGATCAAGTCCCCAGTGAGACTAAAAGCCTACACCTAAGCCTGAGGTGAGAATTTTAGCTATCAGCAGTCTCAAGGGTTAACTGAATCAGCAGTGGGAGGTGGCTTTCAGAGCTCCCAGCCCTAAGGCCATCCTACCATCTTGGAAGAACTGAAATTGGCAGAAACCCAGAAATAAAGCTAAGAGTAGCATCAAGGAAGGACAAGTTTAAGAGAGTACCTTAACCTCCCAGAGAAGAGAGCCTACCTAAAAAAAAAAAGGTTGGAAAAATGAGCAGACAACAAATAAAGCCCCTAACTATAGAGAGTTTTTATGGAGGCAAAGAGCAAGGAACAGACAGAAGGGGACAATGAAACAAAGCTAACACACACAAAGTCAAAAAAATATGAATTAGACACAGATTCTGGAAGAGCTTAAAGAAGATTTCCAAAGTAATTAAAAGAAGCAGAGGAAAAATGGAGAAGAAAAATGAAAACAACACAAGAAGAAATAGACCAAATAAGCTGACAGAGGAAAATCAGGCCTTAAAAATTAGAATTGGGTGACCAGAAGTTAATGATTTCATGAGACATCAAGAAGCAATAAAACAAAATCAAAAGAATGAAGGAAAAAAAAAACAGAAGAAAACATGAAATATTTCATTGAAAAAGCAACTGACCTGGAAAATAGATCCAGGAGAGACACTTTAAGAATTATTGGACTACCTGAAAGCCATGATAAAAAAAAAAAAAGCTTTGACATCACGATACAAGAAATTATCAAAGAAAACTGCCCAGATATTCTTGAATAAGTAAATAAAATATAAATTGATAGAATCCACAGATCACCTCCAGAAAGAAATCGTCAGTTCCGGGTAAGCATGGCTGCAGAGTAGATGTGGCTTACTTCCTCTCCTCACACTCAATGACACAGACAACTGCAAAAGACCCTCCCAAAATAAAAAACAACCATCCTCATAAGAATGGATAGGCCCCACAACAAGACGAAGCTCTGAAGGAAGGTGGGATTCCGGCACCTCCACAATATAAGGGAACAAAAAGCTGACCCACCTTCCCCTCCCCCACCAAACAGCCAGAGTCAGAGCTAAAGTCAGCACTGGCCAGAATCAACAAATGAGGGAGGAGCACCCCAGGACTGAACAACAGGCAGCCCCAGGTCTGGGGACCTGAATAAGATAAGGTCCTTCTCCTGAGAGTACTAACACCCAAAACCCTGGCAGGCAGACTAGGGGAGCACAGATCTCAGGTGCCCAGAATTAGCACGCTGTATTCACAGAGTGCGCAAAGGGATCCCCTGACATGAGCAAGGGGCACCTACAAGTCTTGGGAGTTAGCTAAGACCACCAAAGACTTTCACCTGAGAGCACTAACTCCCAAAACCCCAGCAGGCAGGGGAGGGCAGTCCTTGGGCCTCCCCAGGAGGACAGCACAGCTGCAGAGAACCTAGAATTAGCCTGAGACTAAAGCCTTGACCATTAGACCCTTATACTGAGGGCAAGTACTACTCATTCAGATTTCTGACTGGAAAGGGGAGGAAGGAGGGGGAAAAAAACACAGAGATGACAAACTGTACCCAAGAACCCCAACACTCCAACACCAAGAAAAGCAAGAAGAAGGGGGTGATTTTGGACACATTTTATGGAGGGAAAACACAAAAAAAAAAACCAGAGGAAATAGCAGAAGAGGAAGCGCAAACAAATGCTCCAAAACCTTCCAAAATAAATGGAAATTGTCCACAAGCTCTTGAAGAATTTAAATTGGAAGTTGTCAAAAAGATGGAAGCCTTCTGGCAGGAAAAATCAGAAATAATGCAAAAGGAACTCAGCAATCAGAAGCACAAAAAAAACACAAGTACAGAAACATCTTGAGGCCTCAAATAGCAGGATAGAACAAACTGAAAATGAAAACCAGGCTTTAAAGGTCAGAATCAGGCAACTGGAAGACAATGATCTTGCAAAAGAGCATGAATTAATAAAGCAAAGCCAAAAGACAAAGAAATTAGAAGATAACATAAAATATCTCACTGACAAGGTGACAGATGTGGAAAATAGAGGAAGAAGAGACAATCTGAGAATAATTGGACTTCCAGAAAAGCCAGAAATAAATAGTAATCTCTACATCATAATACAAGATATCATCAAAGAAAACTGCCCAGAGATTCTAGAACAAGGAGGCACTACAGGCATTGAAAGAGTTCACATAACACCCTCTACACTAAATCCTCAAAAGACAACTCCCAGGAATGTAATTGCCAAATTCCAAAGCTTTCAAGCAAAAGAAAAAATCTTACAAGAAGCCAGAAAAAGACAATTTAGATATAAAGAAATGCCAATCAGGGTCACACAAGACCTTGCAATTTCCACTCTGAACAACCATAAGGCATGGAACATGATTTTCAGAAAGGCAAGAGAGCTGGGTCTTCAACCAAGAATCACCTATCCATCAAAACTGACTATATACTTCCAGGGGAAAGTATGGGCATTTAACAAAATAGAAGATTTCCAAGTTTTTGTAAAGAAAAGACCAGAGCTCTGTGCAAAGTTCGACATCCAAACACAAAGAGCAAGGAAAACTTGAAAAGGTAAATATGAAGGAAAGGGAAAAGGAGAAAAATGTTATCTTTTTCTTTTATTCAAACTCTCTTCTATAAGGACTACATTTATATCAAATTATATATATTAATATGTGGAGAAAATGTAATGTGTAACTCTCAAAAATTGTATTCATCATTAGAGTAGTTAGAAGAATCACACATAGGGAATGATTGGGACATTAAGACAATATGGAGAAAAGGGGGGTGAAAGAAAAAGGGAAGGGGTGAATCATTGATGGTACTAAGACATACTTCAAGAAATAGAAAATAACTAAATAGAATAATCTTTCTCACACAAAGATACACATGGGAAGGGAAGGGGAAGGAATTTCCTATAAGGAGGAGAGGAAGAAAGTGCTAACTGGTATTACTTAAACCTTACTCTCAGTGAAATCAACTCTGAGAGCTTAGAACATCTAGATCCATTGGGATCTTGAACTTTATCTTATCCAACAGGGTAAGAGAGAAGGAGAAATTAGGGAGGGGAGGGAGGAGGCAGTATAAAAAGGGAGGGAAGGAGAGGGGAGAGGAAAAGGGAACAAAAAGGGAGGGGCAAGAAAGGGAAGTATATCAAGGGAGGGGACTAGGGGACTAATCTAAAGTAAATCACTGGTTTAAAAGGTTATAGCTAAAGAAGAAAGGTCAGAATTAGGGGAGGATATCAAAATGCCAGGGAATTCACACATGACAATCATAACTTTGAATGTCAATGGGATGAACTCACCCATAAAACATAGACAAATAGCAGAATGGATTAGAATCCAAAACCCTACCATATGTTGTCTTCAAGAAACACATATGAGGCGGGTTGATACTCACAAGGTTAGAATTAAAGGATGGGGTAAGATCTTCTGGGCCTCAACTGACAGAAAGAAGGCAGGAGTTGCAATCATGATATCTGACAAAGCCAAAGCAAAAATAGACCTGATCAAAAGGGGTAGGGAAGGTAATTATATTTTGTTAAAAGGGAGTATAGACAATGAGGAATTATCACTAATCAACATGTATGCACCAAATGGTATAGCACCCAAATTTATAATGGAAAAACTAGAAGAATTGAAGGAGGAAATAGACAGTAAAACCATATTAGTGGAAGACTTGAACCAACCACTATCAAATTTAGATAAATCAAACCAAAAAATAAATAAGAAAGAGGTAAAAGATGTGAATGAAATCTTAGAAAAATTAGAGTTAATAGACATATGGAGAAAAATAAATAGGGACAAAAAGGAATACACCTTCTTCTCAGCACCACATGCACATTCACAAAGATAAATCATACACTAGGTCACAGAAACATGGCATACAAATGCAGAAAAGCAGAAATAATAAATGCAACCTTTTCAGATCATAAGGCAATAAAAATAATGATCAGTAATGGTACATGGAAAACCAAATCAAAAACTAATTGGAAATTAAATAATATGATACTCCAAAATCGGTTAGTTAGAGAAGAAATCATAGAAACAATTAATAATTTCATCGAGGAAAATGACAATGGTGAGACATCCTTTCAGACCTTATGGGATGCAGCCAAAGCAGTACTCAGAGGGAAATTCATATCCTTGAGTACATATATTAACAAATTAGGGAGGGCAGAGATCAATGAATTGGAAATTCAAATAAAAAAACTTGAAAGCGAACAAATTAGAAACCCCCAGAAGAAAACCAAACTAGAGATCCTAAAAATTAAGGGAGAAATTAATAAAAATCAAAAGTGATAGAACTATTAAGCTAATAAACAAGACTAGAAGCTGGTACTTTGAAAAAACAAACAAAATAGACAAAGTACTGGTCAATCTAATTTAAAAAAGGAAAGAAGAAAGGCAAATTAACAGTATCATAAATGAAAAGGAAGACCTCACCTCCAATGAAAAGGAAATTAAAGCAATCATTAAAAATTATTTTGCCCAATTCTATGGCAATAAATATGCCAATCTAGGTGATATGAATGAATATTTACAAAAATATAAATTGCCTAGATTAACAGAAGAAGAAATAGAATTCTTAAATAATCCCATATCAGAAAATGAAATTGAACAAGTCATCAAAGAACTCGCTAAGAAAAAATCCCCAGGGCCTGATGGATTCACAAGTGAATTCTATCAAACATTCAAAGAACAGCTAATCGCAATACTATACAAACTATTTGACATAATAAGCAAAGAGGGAGTTCAACCAAATTCCTTTTATGACACAAACATGGTACTGATTCCAAAGCCAGGCAGGTCAAAAATGGAAAAAGAAAACTACAGACCAATCTCCCTAATGAATATAGATGCAAAAATCTTAAATAGGATACTAGCAAAAAGACTCCAGCAAGTGATCAGGAGGATCATTCACTATGATCAAGTAGGATTTATACCAGGAATGCAGGGCTGGTTCAATATTAGGAAATCCATCCACATAATTGACCATATCAACAAGCAAACCAACAAAAATCACATGATTATCTCAATAGATGCAGAAAAAAGCCTTTGATAAAATACAACACCCATTCCTATTAAAAACACTAGAAAGCATAGGAATAGAAGGGTCTTTCCTAAAAATAATAAACAGTATATATCTAAAACCATCAACTAACATCATCTGCAATGGGGATAAACTAGATGCCTTCCCAATAAGATCAAGAGTGAAACAAGGAGGCCCATTATCACCTCTATTATTTAACATTGTACTAGAAACACTAGCAGTAGCAATTAGAGAAGAAAAAGAAATTGAAGGCATCAAAATAAGCAAGGAGGAGACCAAGCTATTGCTCTTTGTGGATGATATGATGGTCTACTTAAGGAATCCTAGAGAATCAACCAAAAAGCTAGTCAAAATAATCAACAACTTTAGCAAAGTTGCAGGTTACAAAATAAATCCACATAAGTCATAAGCATTTCTATATATTTCCAACACAGCTCAGCGGCAAGAATTAGAAAGAGAAATCCCATTCAAAATCACCTTAGACAAAATAAAATACTTAGGAATCTATCTCCTGAGACAAAACACAGAAACTATATGAACACAACTACAAAACACTGTCCATGCAAATAAAACTATACTTGAGCAATTGGAAAAATATTAACTGTTCATGGGTAGGACGAGCCAATATAATAAAAATGACCATCCTACCCAAGATTATTTGTCTATTTAGTGCTATACCCATTGAACTACCAAAAAAAATTTTACTGACTTGGAAAAAACCATAACAACGTTCATTTGGAAGAACAAAGGGTCAAGGATATCCAGGGAAGCAATGAAAAAAAAATACAAAGGATGGTGGCCTTGCAGTCCCAGATCTCAAAACCTATTATAAAGCAGTGGTCATCAAAACAATTTGGTACTGGCTAAGAGACAGAAAGGAATATCAGTGGAATAGACTTGGGGTAAGTGACCCCAGTAAGACAGTATATGACAAACCCAAAGAGCCCAGCTTCTGGGGAAAAAACCCACTATTTGACAAAAACTGCTAGGAAAACTGGAAGACAGTGTGGGAGAGATTAGGTGTGGATCAACACTTCACACCCTACACCAAGATAAACTCAGAATGGGTGAATGACTTGAACATAAAGAAGGAAACCATAAGTAAATTAGATGAACACAGAATAGTATACATGTCAGACCTGTGGGAAGGGAAAGACTTTAAAACCAAGCAAGACATAGAGTCACAAAATGTAAAATAAACTATTTTAATTACATCAAATTTAAAAGGTTTTGTACAAACAAAACCAATGCAACCAAATTGAGAAGGGAAGCAACAAATTGGGAAACAATTTTCATAACAAAATCTTCTGACAAAGGTCTAATTACTCAAATCTACAAAGAGCTAAATCAATTGTACAAAAAATCAAGCCACTCTCCAATTGATAAATGGGCAAGGGACATGAACAGACAGTTTTCAGCCAAAGAAATCAATACTATTAATAAGCACATGGAAAAGTGCTCTAAATCTCTTATAATCAGAGAGATGCAAATCAAAACAACTCTGAGGTATCACCTCACACCTAGCAAATTGGCTAATATGACAGCAAAGGAAAGTAATGAATGCTGGAGGAGATGTGGCAAAGTCAGGACATTAATTCATTGCTGGTGGAGTTGTGAATTGATCCAACCATTCTGGAGGGCAATTTGGAACTATGCCCAATGGGCGATAAAAGAATGTCTGCCCTATGATCCAGCCATAGCACTGCTGGGCTTGTACCCCAAAGAGATAATAAGGAAAAAACTTGTACAAGAATATTCATAGCTGCGCTCTTTGTGGTGGCCAAAAATTGGAAAATGAGGGGATGCCCTTCAATTGGGGAATGGCTGAACAAATTGTGGCATATGTTGGTGATGGAATACTATTGTGCTCAAAGGAATAATAAAGTGGAGGAATTCCATGGCAACTGGAACAACCTCCAGGAAGTGATGCAGAGCTATAGGAGCAGAACCAGAAAAACATTCTGCAGGGATCCTGGAGAAAAAAAAACACTATCCACAAGCAAAGGACTAACAGTGAGAGTAAAAACAACAAAGATGAGCAACTGCCTGACTACAGGGGTGGAAGGGACAGGAATGAGGATAGACTCTAAATGAACACCTTAATACAAATACCAACAACATGGAAATGGGTTTGAAGCAAGGACACATGTGATACCCAGTGGAATCGTGTGTTGGCTAGGGGAGGGGCAGTGGGAGGAGGAAAGGATGAGAAAAGGATCTTTGTTTCTAAGGAATATTGTTTGAAAAGAACCAAATAAAATAATGTTTAAATTGGGGGGGAGGGGAAGAAATCCTCAAATGACTACCTCCAGGAATATAATAGCTAAATTCAAGCACACTCAAGTCAAGGAGAAAATACTGCAAGCTGTAAACCTTAAAATTTCTTAGACTTATGAATGTTGGAAATTTCCCCCATTTGGGAAATTTCATACTTGAAAAAATTATCTACTGATAGTAAGAACTCTATTGGGATGTGAAACTCCTTGATATGGAAGGATCCTTCTCCTCCCTACTTAAGACTACTTTAGGACAGAAACCTTTTGCTAAACAATGGAAAGGGCTTTGACCTATGGATGGATATGATTTTAGAATTGATACAATAGAGATACTTGGAATGACAGAATTAGGTCTTGGAAACTACAATCTCCACCCTACTCAGGGTAACAGGTTTTAGGAAGGGCTGCAGCAAAGATCAATATTTAATTATTAGAGAATATGACCTTCAACAGACATGTGCAAAGGGGACAGACCTCTGGGCAGTCCTGGGTTAAGCTAGAGCCACCATTGGCACAGGGGAGACATCGACAGTGATTGGTAGATGTGAGAACTGAGGGGAGGGAACTTGGATTTTTCCTTAAAGATAGTGGGGTCTGAGGACTCAGGATGGCTTTCTCTGAAGGAGGCTGGGGACTTCCTGTGTGGAGGAAAGGTGGTTGGAGGTGCTTTGGAGTGAAGGAGCCCTGAGACTGTTTCTCCATTTTGGTCACATGAGTGATAGGACTGATCTCTTTTCTTTCCCTCAGCTATCTAAGGGCTTGGGTCTTTGGCCCAGCCTAAACTTGGGAGGAGGCTCTTGAGGATTCTCTGGAAGGGACTGAGGTTGGAGAGATTCTCTGGAAGGTGAGACTGAGGAGGAGCTCTTGGAGACTCAGGTGGCCTTGGGAGGAGGATTTGGGGAGACTCTCTCTTTGAGGAAGGACACTGACCTGGTGTGATTAGAAGCCTTACTTAGACAGATCTTGAGTGAGTGATAAAACAAACTGACTGATTTCTCTCTTAGGAATGAGGTCTAGGCCTTATTGGCTTGAGGCCCTTCATTCTTATTCCTTTCTTACTTTCTCTCTTTTTCTATTGATTAATCAGTGTATTATAAATTGAATTTCTCTTTAAAACCCAGTTGGCTTGGGCATATTCATAATTTGGGAATATATTCCCTGGCGACCATCTTATATTGATTAAAAACAAGATACTGTAGGAAACATATTTCAGCAGTCATAATTGTTATATATTTCCCTGGCTCCCAAACATTTTAATTATTACAGTTTATGGCTCCCACTCTCTTATCTACAACAATTTAACCCCCTCAAACTAATTTAATTATTACAAAGCAGCCAGACAGAAACAATTCAAATACCATGGAGCTACAATCAGGATCACACAGGACTTAGTGGCTTCCACATTAAAGGACCAGGAGCCATGGAATATGATATTCAGGATAGCAAAAGATGTAAGTTTACTACCCAGAGTGACCTATCCAGCAAAATTTAATATATTCATTCAGTTGGGAAATGGTTATTCAATAAGACAGAAGATTTCCAAGCATTCCTGAGGGAAAATAAAACAGACCCAAAGAAAATATTTGGAGTCCAAACATGAGACCTATAATGTAAGAAAGAGTTGCAATGAGAAGCCAAGCTGAAGGAGAGATCAGTTGAACAGCAGCAGAGGAGGGGCAGAGAGAGAAGCTCCAACTGTCAATGCTTTTCCAATCTGGGAGATGGAAGAGGAGAGAAGGTTTTCCTGGAAGCTAAGAAAGAGCCCATCTGTATGGAACCTGTTTTTCCTTCTTGGACCCAAAAACACCTCCACTAAGACTCTTCAAGAACAGCTAACAGAAGTCTCAAGGGAGTTTTGAATTTGGACTCATGCTGGCCAGAGCCATCCAGATCTTTCCCTGAGATTTCTCTCTCTCCCTGACCTGTTCCTAGACTCCTGAATTAAAAGCTAGAGGAATAGGGATCAACTAGCAGCTCACCAGAGGAGGGTTCAAGGCACTCAACCTTGAACCCCAAGAACTTGGGGGGCAGCCTGCCAGAGGGGACCAGTGTTAGGATTTCCTAATTCCCAATTTCCTTGCCTGACACCCCTACCTCTCCTTCCCTGTGTGAACCCAAATAAATTGTTTACTACTTTAGAATTAGGTCTGATTGGTTTCTGACACTAGGAAAGAGGACAGAAGATTTGAGGAGAATCACAACTTTCCCCAAAAGGGGAAGGTTAGCTCTGGATCCCAAGGATCTGCTAACCCAAGGAACAACATCTCTCCTTCATAGTGGGGTGACCCCAGGTTTCTGAAGAGAAGTGACAGTGGGTATCCACCATCTCCCAGAACTATTCTCTGAGGAGACATATTCCCTCTGTCAGGGGGACGTCTTGGCTACCTTTCTCCCAGAAAAAGAGGGGAAGAAGAATCTTCTCTCTCCCTCTCTCCCCATTTCCTTCTCAATCCTTCCCTCTCAGATCTCATTGCAAACCCCTGGATCTCTCTTTCTTACATTACAGACCCAAGAGAAGCCCACAAATGTAAATAAGAAACAGAAAATTTAAGAGATCCAGTAAACTGCATGTATTCCTACCCAGAAAGAGGATACCTGTAATTCTTAAACATTCTTTGTAGTGGAGCATATAGAAGGAATATGTTTAGACAGAGGGTGGGGAAATAAGCTGATAATGATGATATGATATGCAAAGATGATATACATAGTCTTTCTGCTCTCATTCTGTAATCACTGATCACTGAGCAAACTTTGGAACTAGAATTTTGTTTCCCTAATAGTCCTTTCAGGAAAGCTGGTGTTAGCTATAACCCCAGTCTTTGGGCAATGGTTCTGTATCTGAAAATGACTTCATAGAAAGATGGCAAATGACTGAAAATAATTATAATGGTGAAGAATCAGAGAGCACATTCTTTGAACTAGAGTCAAAAATCTTAAATCTTTGTATAGAAAAATAATTATGTATAAACTATTAGGTGATTGTCAAGTAGACATCATTTATTTAAATGATTTTTATGAAGCTTTTAAAAACTATTATACATGTATCATGTATTCTACATAGAGAATACAATGCTACCTAGACATTTGACTTATCCAGAGTGGAAAAGAGCTTGGATCACTGAATTATGAATGTATATTCCATAGCATTCCATATCTCTGATTGAGCAAGAAGTTTTAAAGCTTATGTATTATATAACATTTAGCTATTAGGGGAAACAGAAATAGTACTTTATAAGAGCAAGTACAGATAAAACATCAATTGCATAATTTTTCTATAATTTAATAATTTGAAATCATTTCTCAAACAAATTTCATCTAAAGCTTCATCAGAACATGGGTGTGACCCTGGTTCTATCAGTAGGGGTCAAGTTCCCAGAGACTGTACAAAACTAGAAAGACTTCAGACATGAATTCAGAAACAAATTTATCTGAGAACAACCAAAGCTAACTAATAACATCTAACAAAAATAATAACTAAAGTTAAGGGCTATAAGTTTTGCAATGTGCTTTACACTTATTATCTCATCTAAGAGTAGAAAAGCTTTCATCAAAAAGCTAATGATTATGAATGACACAACAAATCTTTGGTCAACAAATCACAAAGCCATCAACTGTGGAATCTAAATATTGTGATTTGCTCCAAGGAAAAGTGTACCCACATTTTTTCCCAAACCCTTACCTTCCATCTTAGAATCAATACTATGTATTAGTTCTAAAACAGAAGCACAGTAAGGGCTAGGCAATGAGAGTTAAGCCACTTGCCCAGGGTCACAGAGCTAGGAAGTATCTGAGATAAAATCTGAACCCAGGACTTCCCATCTTCAGGGCTGGCTCTCTATCCACTGAGCCATCTAACTGCCTCATGGGAGTACCCATATTTAATACCCACAGACAACACAGATATCATACATCTTCTGAATTATGAATACATACCTTCAACATTATTGCTCAACATGCAAAACAAATTGTTTCTTTTTTCCAAAATACTTCTTCACTTACTTTTAATGACTAAACTTTTTTGGGTGAGGGAAGGAAAGGTGAAAGAGGGTAGAAAAAACTAGGAAGCTTGTGTAGATCATAGTTAAAAGGTCAGTTTTATCTCAGATATAAATTGATAAATTGTTTGGGAGAGAAAGCCAACTAGGAAAAAAAAACCTTTGTATCAAATTTCTCAGAAACAGGTTTGATATCTAAAATACCTAAACAACTAATAGAATTTAGTTTGATATAGTCATTCCCCAATAATAAACAGAAAGGATATGAATGAAGTTTCCAAAAGAGTTGCAAACTATTAACAACCATTTATAAAACAATGCTCCAAAATACTGATAACAAAAAAAACAATAAAAACATCCCTGTGGTGTTTTTTTTTTCAGAACAAGAAAATTATCAAATATGCCAAAATATGGTAATTGTTACTATTAGAGAGATTGTTAGAAGATAGGAACATTGACTGCTCAGTTGGCAGAACTATGAATTTGTATAATTATTCCAGAAATCAACTTGAAATTATTTAAATAAAATAATTAAAATATTGTGAAGATTCTACTTCTAGGGATATGCCCCAATGAAAGAAAAACTCCATAGACACCAAAATATTTATCTTTTTGTGGTAGTAGAGAATTAGAAATAAAGTAGATGTTCATAGATTGGGGACTGATCAAGCAAATTGTGATTTGTAAATCTGAGTATAATATTGGCTGTAAGAAGCAATGAAAATGATGAACATAGAGAAGCATGGAAAAACTAATGAACTGATGCAGAATGAAGTAAGCAGAGTCAGGAAATATAAGCAACAACTACAGCAATGTAATTGGAAAGAATAATCACCACACACATACACACACACACACACAATCAAAAATGAATGTTGCCAAATAAGAAGAAAAAAAAAAACAAGGTAGGAGGGGGAAGTTGGGTGGCTCAGTGGATTGAGAGTCAGGCCCAGAGACAGGAGGTCCTAGATTCAAATTTGGCCTCAGATACTTCCTAGCTGTGTGACCTTGGGCAAGTCACTTAACCCCCATTGTCTAGCCCTTACCACTCTTCTGCCTTAGAACCAATACCCAGTATTGATTCTAAAATGGGAGGTAAGAATTTTTATAAAAAATTAAAAAAATAAAAAAAAAACAAGCTATGCCCCCCCCAAGAAAAATGTGAAAAGATACCATTTTCAGAGATATGTGTAGGGTGAGGATTGTCCAAAGGTGTGGCACATTGAATAAAATATTATATTGTTTTTTATATATTGATCATTTTTTTCTGATTTATTCTCCTCTTTTTTTCTTGTTTAAACTCTTTATTATAAAGGTCTGAGTCTCCTGAAGAGAAAAGAATATAGAGGGACACCTAGGTTATGCCAAAACAAAAGATATCAATAAAAATCTATTAGAATTATTTTTAAAAGTAAATATCAATCAATAAATTGGTAAGTGCTTTGCAAATCCATCTACTGTGAAGTTTGTTTAGTATTAATTAATTTACCAGGACTTAGTCATCCCTGAAAGAACTGATATAGTCAGATTATTTAGAATGAAGAGAGGGATCTAATCAATGGGGAGGAAGAATTGATGTGTAGAGACACATGATACCCAGGATATGGATTATATCTGCTAGACTGAACTGTCAGGAAGCCTTGGTTTTTTCCCAGTAGGGAAAAAAATTATCGACAGAGTTAACTATGTCCATTCACTTAAAGAGCCAAGATAGCAGGAGGGAGAAAGAAATGCTCACCTGAAGGTCTCATAATGAGAATTCCAAACAAGCTTACTATGGCAACAGAGACAGTAAGCACAGTCCAGGATGTGACATCCACCATGTCTGTGAAAACCAGAGTTCAGCGAACAGCAAAGGAGCTTCAGGCAATGGCTACAATATGGGAAAAGAGGATTTTAATTTGAGATTTCACCTTCTATACTTTCTTCTGCATACTACTTCCCTCCCCACAAAAAAAAAAAATCTAAATTTTCTTAAATTTCTGGGATCATTGCATTTGTACCCTTTCACAATGGAATCTCTGAATCTAGAAAATTAAGTAATATATCCACTATCTTATTTCAATTATTTCACTGAATTTACTGGGGCTTGTGTTTCTTCCAGGTCTGTGTGAAGTTTCCCAATGGTAGGCATGGCTTTTTCTGACACTGTATCACACTCTAACCCATATTTCCATGATCAAATTAGATATGATAGGCCTTTATCAATTA
The DNA here is from genome assembly GCF_027887165.1 of Monodelphis domestica. NCBI lineage: Eukaryota > Metazoa > Chordata > Mammalia > Didelphimorphia > Didelphidae > Monodelphis > Monodelphis domestica. Next base: position 267,540,079 of record NC_077228.1, on the reverse strand, counting down.
CTTAAAGACAACTTAAGGCATATACCTATTTTTAAGCATCTCAGAGTACTTCTGCAAAAATTAATCACATGCTGGGACACAAGGGACTCACAAAATATGTGAGTCTTAAGAATTGATTGGTGAATCTGTACTCGAGTACAGATTGAGATACAGATTACCCTTTTTTAAAATGGATAATGCTTAAATTTGTTTTCTCTGACAATGCATATTTATAACCAGTTTTTTTCTTGTTTTCTTGATGGATGGTATAGGTGAGGGAGGAAGTAGGGAATTCTGAACTGAAAATAAAATTGAATTTTAAAAAATTTTAAGAGTGATGCCATGAGAGAAACTGAATATGTTTTTTTTCCCAGAAATAAACTAAAAAAGAATTGAAAGAGAACAGGGGGATATCTTCCTTATATAGTGAATGCATAATCCACTGGGGACTGGATTAACTAGAGACTGATGAGGAAAGGAATGAGCACATTCCTAAAAATAATTTTGTTAAGAACCAGGTGTTTTATGAGTAGAAAAATAATGAAGTATTTTCTTTCCTTTCTTCCTCTTCTCTGTCTCTCTGTCTTTCTATCTTTATCTCTTTCTATCTCTTTCCCACTCTATCCCACTCCCTAACACCAAGAAGTTGGGGAAATCCTCCTGGCTTCATGTCAAGACCTATTGTGGCTAGTAAAAGTAATAATCCATAACAATCTTTTTTCTAGTAATAGTTGTATGCTTTCAATTGTAAAGATACTGTTAAAGGTTCTGTTTTCATATGGGAGTCATTTTTAAAAATATATTTCTGACCAGATATCAAACTGTACTATAAAGCAATAATCATCAAAACAATCTGATACTGGATAAAACATAGAATGGTGGATCAATGGAATAGATTAGGGGTAAGTGACCTCAGCAATCTAATGTTTGATAAGCCCAAAGATCCTAGCTTTAGGGATAAGAATTCATTAATTGACAAAAATTACTGGGAGATGGAATACAGCATGGGAAAAATTAGGCATTTATCTCACACAAAGAGAAGGTCAAAACGGGTATATGATTTAGACATAAAGATGATACTATAAGTAAATTAGGGAAACAGAATAATTTAACTAACAGATATATGGAGAAGGGAAGAATTTATGAGCAAACAAGAAATAGAGAACATTACAAAATTTAAAGTGAATAATGTTGACTATATGCAATTCAAAAGGTTTTGTACAAACAAAACCAATGGAACCAAGATTAGAAGGGAAACAATAAGCTGAGGGGAAATTTTTATAACAAATTTCTCTGATAAAGGTCTCATTTCTCTAATACATAAAGAACTGAGTCAAATTTATAAGAATACAAGATATTTCCCATTTGAAAAATGGTCAAAGGATATGAATAAGCAATTCCCAGATAATCATATGGGGAAATGGTCTAAATGACTCTTGATTAGAGAAATGCAAATTAAAACAACTCTGAGGTACCACCTCACACCTATCAGATTGGCCAATATGGCAGTAAAGGAAAGTAGTAAATGTTGGAGAGGATGTGACAAAATTGGGATATTAATACACTGCTGGCAAAAATAAAGATAAAGTGATCCAACCATTCTGGAAAGCAGTTTGTAACTATGCCCAAAGGTCTATAAAACAATGCATACCCTTTGATCCAGTAATACCATTACTAGGTACCTCCCCACAAAGAGTTCATAAAAAGGGGGGAAGGGATCTATTTGTACAAAAATATTTACAGCTGCTTTTTTGTAGTGGCAAAGAATTGGACAGTAAGAGGATATCCATCAATTGGGGAATGGACAACAAATTGTGGTATATGATGGTGATGGAATACTATTGCACTATAAGGAATGATGAACAGTATGCTTTCAGAAAGAGCTGGAAAAACCTACATAAAATGATGCAAAGTGAAATAAGCAGAACTAGGAGAACATTGTACATAGTAACAGTAATATTGTGGAATGATCAATTGTGATAGACTTAACTGTTCTCAATGAGCTGGGACAATTCTGAAGGACTGATAACAAGAATACTATCCACATCCAGAGAAAGAACTCGGAGTCAGAATGCAGATCAAAGCATATTATTTTTCACTTTCATGTGTTTTTTTTTAAATTTCAAGTTTTTGTTTTATATGACTATTCTCTTATAAAAGTGAACAATATGGAGATGTTTTGCATGATTATACATGTATTACCCAGATCAAATTGCTTGCCTGATTTGGGAAGGAGGAGAAAGGGAGGTAAGAAAAGAGATAATTTGAATCCTCTATCTTCAGAAAACTTATGTGGAAATTTTTTACATGTAATAGGTAAAATAAAAAATCTAAAAAAGATAAATAATATAGATTTCTGATTGTCTTAAAGTAGGAAGGTCCTCATCCATATGCTTCATAATTTTCATTAAATCTCTTTCACTCTCAGGCACATCTCTCTCAAGAAAAATTGTGTCTTTGGTTTTGGGGGCTCAGTTTTACCAAGTTCTCTCATATCTAGTACCTAAATCCAAATAGTATTGACTCCCAAGGAACATGGGAAGCAATTTGACCAGATTAGAGAGGCAAAGAAGGAAGAGAATTTCCCCTCTCAGTGCTTCCTCCACTTCAAGCACATTCAATAATACTTCTGATGGAGCAAAGGATAGAACACTAGGCCCAGAATCAGGAATATTTGGGTTCAAATCCAGCCTCAGGCACTATCTACATAACCCTGGGTGCATCACTAAAATTTACCCCATTTTGTACAATTACAAATGAGGATTTACTAGCACCCACCTTGTTGAGTTGTTTTAAGGATCAAATAAGATGATATTTGTGAAAAGTACTTAGGACAGGACCTGTGGTCATATTTACTATTAGTACATAATAAGTACTATATACTTCTGATTTATTCTTTCTTCCCCCTATCTCTTGGAATTATTATGAGGACACTTCTGGGTAAACATGGCGGCAGTGTAGACACAAGACCCTTCATCTCCTCAGCACCCACCTATATAGACTACCTCAAAAGACCAAAAAAACCAAATTCATAAGAATGAAGGGACTCTAGAGTAGGGTGCAGCATTGAAGGTATATGGGATTTGGGCATCTCCACACTATAAGGGGGTGAAAAAGCTCCCATCAAATTGTGAGCTGATCTACCCTCCCCCACCCCAACTACCAAGCCAGAGTCAGAGCCAGCATGCACCAGAATCAGCGAGTGAGAGAGGGGCACCTCTAGAGTGAGTAAAGGGCACCTCTAGGTCCTTGGGAGCTGACTAAGACCACCAAAGTATAGCATCTAGACCTGAAACCCCAGCAGGCTGAAGAGCTCAAACCATGGGCACTCGCAGAAGAGAGCACAGAGAAGGGCAGCAAAGAGCAGAAGCTTTGGACATTCTACATTTCCTTCTATCCACACAAACACTCTAATCCTTAACTCCATACACAGAGAGCCTGCCCACATCACTCAGATTTCTGACTAAAAACAGAAGGAAAAAACCTCCACAATGATGGAAAATAGTGCCCAGGAACAACAACCTCCCTCCAAGAAAAACAAGAAGAAGAGATTGACCCTGGAAAATTTTTACAGAGGGAAAACCCAGGCTATAGAGGAAATAGAAGAGGAAATTCAAATAAATGCACCAAAACTTTTCCCCAAAAATGGAAATTGTCCACAAGCTCTTGAAGAATTAAAATTAGAGCTTATCAAAAAGATGAAAGCCTTCTGGAAAGAAAAGTGGGAAATAGTTCAAAGAAAAAATAACAGTCTAAAGGACAAGAACTTCCAATTGAAGAAATAACTGGAAGCCGCAAAAATCAGAATAGACCAAACTGAAAAGGAAAACCAGTCTTTAAAATCCAGAATTAGGCAATTGGAAGACAATGATCTTGCAAAACAACAAGAATTAATAAAGCAAATTCGAAAGACTGACAAAATAGAAGAAAACATAAAATATCTCACTGAGAAGATGATAGATCAGGAAAACATCAAGGAGAGACAATTTGAAAATCATTTCTGAAAAGCCAGAAATAAACAGAAATCTTCACATCATACTACAAAAAAACCATCCAAGAAAATTGCCCTGATGTTCTTGAACAAGGGAGGAAAATAGACATTGAAAGAATTCATAGGACACCCTCTACCCTAAATTCTCAAAAGACAACTCCCAGGAATGTAATTGCCAAATTCCAGAGATTTCAAGCTAAGGAGAAAATTCTACAAGAAGCCAAAAAGAGACAGACAATCAGGATCACACAAGACCTGGCAGCTTCCACACTAAAGGACCACAAGGCTTGGAATATGATATTTAGAAAGGCAAGAGAATTGTGTCTTCTACCAAGGATCACCTATCCATCAAAACTGACTATATACTTCCAGAGGAAAGTATGGGCATTCAACAAAATTGAAGATTTCCAAATATTTGTAAAGAAAAGACCAGAACTAAGTGGAAAGTTTGATACCCAAACACAAAGATCAAAAGAAACATAAAAAGGTAAATAAGAAAGAGAGGGAAACAGGGGGAAATGTTTTTTTTTTAAATTCTAACTTTCCTCTTTAAGGGCTATAATAAGATCAAATTATATATATGGGGGAAATGTTATTTGTAATTCTTGAAAATTATATTCACTATTATAGTAATTAGAAAAATCATTCACAGGAAGCGACTGGGTAATAAGTGCTATAAGATGATATGCAAAAAGAAAAAGAAAAAGGGAGGGGGAGAATCAAAGATGGAACCAAGAGATACTTGAAAAAATTAAATAAATAGGATAATCTTTATCACACAAAGCTATGCACAGGAAGGGGAAGGGAAGAATACTCTTATAAGAAGTAGAGAAAGAGAGTGCTAATAGGTAATACTTAAACCTTACTCTCAGTAAAATCAATTCTGAGAGGGAAGAGCATCTAGATCCATTGGGGTCTTGAATTCTATCTTATCCTACAGGGAAAGTGAGAAGGGAAAACTAATGGGGGGAAGGGGGAAGGAGTACAAAAAGGGAGGGAAATAGAGGGGGGAAGGAACTTAACAGACCCTAAAAAAACAAGAAGGGAACAAATAGGGATGGGCCAGAAAGGGAAGCATAGGGGGATTGATTAAAAGCAAACCACTGGTTTAAAAGGATATATCAAAAGAAGAAAGGACAGAACTAGAAGAGGATATCAAAATGCTGGGGCTGTTGTCTACAAAAAACACACCTGAGGCAGGTAGACACTCACAAGATTAGAATTAAAGGTTGGAGCAAAATCCATTGGGCCTAAACTGATAGAAATAAGGTAGGAATTACAATCATGATATCTGACAAAGTCAAAGTAAAAATAGATCTGATTAAAAGGGATAGGGAAGGTAAATACATCCTGATAAAAGGGAGATTAGACAGTGAGGAAATATCAGTAATCAACATATATGCACCAAATGGTATACCATACATATACAAAGCATACAGATTAGATTTCTAAAAGAGAAACTAGTGGAATTGAAGGAGGAAATGGATAGCAAAACTATACTAATGGGAGACCTTAACCTACCACTATCAAATTTAGATAAATCAAATTTAAAAATGAATAAGAAAGAGGTAAAAGATGTGATGAGATCTTAGAAAAATTAGAGTTAATAGATATATGAGAAAAATAAATAGGGACAAAAAGGAATACACCTTCCTTTCAGCAGCACATGGTACATTCACAAAGATTGACCATGTACTAGGTCATAAAAACATGGCAAACAAATGCAGAAAAGCAGAAATAATAAATGCAATCTTTTCAGATCATAATGCAATAAAAATAATGATCAGTAAGGGTACATGGAGAGCCAAATCAAAAATTAATTGGAAATTAAATAATATGATTCTCCAAAAACAGTTAGTTAGAGAACAAATCATAGAAACAATTAATAATTTCATTGAAGAAAATGGCAATGATGAGACATCCTTTCAAAATCTATGGGATGCAGCCAAAGCAGTACTTTGGCAGTACTCAGGGGAAAATTTATATCCTTGAGTTCATATATTAACAAATTAGGGACGGAAGAGGTCAATGAAGTAGAAATGCAAATCAAAAAACTTGAAAGCAAACAAATTAAAAATCCCTAGAAGAAAACTAAATTAGAAATCCTGAAAATTAAGAGAGAAATTAATAAAATCAAAGTGATAGAACTATTGAACTAATAAATAAGACAAGAAGCTGGTATTTTGAAAAAAAAAACAAACAAAATAGACAAAGTACTGGTCAATCTAATTTTAAAAAAAGGAAAGAGGAAAACCAAATTAACAGTATCATAAATGAAAAGGAAGACCTCACCTCCAATGAAAAGGAAATTAAGGCAATCATTAAAAATTATTTTGCCCAATTCTATGGCAATAAATATGCCAATCTAGGTGATATGAATGAATATTTACAAAAATATAAATTGCCTAGATTAACAGAAGAAGAAATAGAATTCTTAAATAATCCCATATCAGAAAATGAAATTGAACAAGTCATCAAAGAACTCGCTAAGAAAAAATCCCCGGGGCCTGATGGATTCACAAGTGAATTCTATCAAACATTCAAAGAACAGCTAATCGCAATACTATACAAACTATTTGACATAATAAGCAAAGAGGGAGTTCTACCAAATTCCTTTTATTACACAAATATGGTACAGATTCCCAAGTCAGACAGGTCAAAAACAGAAAAAAAAACTATATAAAGTCCTGGGTTCAATTTTGACCCCAAATACTTCGTAGCTGTGTGACCCTGGGCAAGTCATTTAACTCCGTTGCCTAGCCCTACTGCTCTTCTGCTTTGGAACCAATATATAGTACTGATTTTAAGATAGAACTTATAAGGGTTTTTTTAATCCAATTACTCACCTAATTGTATTCTAACTGCATAATAAACAGACCAAAAATATCAATGAAGAAGACACTGTAAGCAAGACCCCTAACCTCAATTGCTTAGCCCTTATTGCTATTCTGCCTTAGAATCAAATACTTAGTATAGTTCTAAGTCAGAAGGTGAGGGTTATTTTTTGAAGTGTTCGCTAATTAACAATTGTGATTATTTTGTATCAATGAGAAGCACACTAGAAATTATTTAGACTTCAAAGTTCAGCTCAGATACTGACTTCTCAGTCTTTGCTGATCACCTGCTCCATTCACTTTTCCCTTTCTTCAAATTATCTTGTATTTACTTAACTCTGTATGTATTATAGCTGCCCTCCCCAGGCTCCCCATAGAATGTAAGCTACTTGACTACCATTTACTGTTGCATTTTTGTGTTTGAATGCCAGACTCCCAGCATAGTTCTTTATATACTATAGATTCCTAATAAATGTTTGTTGTTACTGCTGCTGCTGCACTTTTGTTAAGTGGTGTACAGATTCAGCCAGAAGAATCAAGAGCACATTTAAATGAGAACCCTAGAATGTTAATTAAATTAAATTATACTAAACACATTTATTATTGAACCTATTTAGGATTCTATGAGATAGTAACTTAAAGAGGGAAAAAAAGGGGAGAGGAGAGTATCCAGTTGGGGGGAATATCATTCAACTTGGAGAGTATGCAGGGGGAAATAATGCAAGATCTTACTGCTTTCTAAGAGGCAGTGTATGGTCAGTGTATAGGGACCAAGTCAGGAGGTACCACTAAAATAGCAAGCAAAAAATCCAAAACATTGTTGTTTTTGGTATTGTTTTAAAAGATAAGGGTCAGTAATTATGGCTTTGAACAAGTCACTTCCCCTTCTTTGAAATTCAATTTCCTCCTCTTAAAAATGAATGAGCTGAACTAGAAAATTTCCAAGTTCTATGATCTGAATACTTATTGAATTAATTACAGGCTTTTGGGTGACAAAGCTGAATATACACTTGTGACTTTATTCCTTTTTTCCTCTTTTCAAAGAAAATCATAAAATATCAGCCAAAAGATCATTTATAAAGTAGTATCTCCATCTTATGGATAAGGAGACTGAGGTTCAAAGAGCTAAAATGACTTCTATGGTCACACAGTCAGTGGTAACTATGGACTAGAAAAGTCTATGTGTGACTTGAATAAGTTTGACTAAAATTAATAAAGTCTCATATTTTTTGTGTTTTAAAAAATTCTCCCCCAAACTGATACATATCCAATTCGATTCAACAGACATTTATCAGCCCACACCATTTCTTACCTAAGTAGAGGGTTTCCTTAGAATGGTCAGATGTTGCTGTATGATGGGGGATAGAAAATCCCCTCTAATCCACTGGGCACCTTACTCACTTGGACTCTAAGGATCTCTAGAACTTGACAGGGCCTGAGTTTTCAAACCCACTTTATGTTAGGATCATCTTCATAATCTTGTTCCACTCTTCCCTCCACACTCAAGTCGAGACTCAGCACACACATATCAGTGGAAAGGCTCAGGATGCTCTGGGTCCTCTACCACTCCCCTAAGAAGTCCATACTTCCAGTTGAGCCCTTCTACAGTCAGCTTCAGTGTTTTGGCAGGGGCCTCTGAAACTTCTAATCTTCCCACTCTGAGACCTAAAAACTGTATGGGACTTTGTACTGGAATACAGCTCTTGCCAAAGAAGCAATTTCAAAATATAAGTAGGTTCCTTATCATCTCTATTCAATATACATCACAGTAGTGACACAGTTCAGTGAAAGAAACACTATGCTGAACAACAAAGAATCTAGGATCAAATCTCACCTCTTCCATTCTTTCTGTGACTGTTTTGGGGTAAGTCTCTCTGGATCTTAGTTTTCTCATCTGTACAGTATAGGGATTTGACTAAATTACTTCTAATATTCCTTCCAGCTCAAATCTAAGTAGCCCCAGAGGATGCAAAGAAAGGAAGATTCAAAACTGATACATGTTAGTTTCTTTTTATATGATAAGAAATCATGGCTAGTACTAGTAGTAGTACTGAACCCTAAAGAAATCAAAGATGGGGGAAAGGACCTACCTGTGTAAAAATATTTATATCAGTTCTTTTTATAGTAGCAAAGAACTGGAAACTGAAAGGATGCCCATCATTGGGTAATGACTGTATGCACTGTAGTCTATGATTATAATGAGATATTATTATGCCATCAGAAATGACAAAAAGGACAATGACCAAAAGAACCTGGAATTAAATGAAGTGATGTATAGTGAAGTTAGCAGAACCAGGAGAGCATCATGCATAGTAACAACAATAATATATCATGATCAATTGTGAATGACTTAACTATTATCAGCAGTGCAAGGATCCAAGACAACTTGAAGAGACTCATGATGAAAAAGCTAACCACTGCCATAGAAGAGGCTGCTGGAGTCTGACTGCAGATTGAAGCATACCACTCAAACTTCATTCTATTTCCTTCATGAATTTTTCTCTAGTGTAAGTAATATGTGTCTTATTTCACAATATTATGATCATGGAAATATGTATGGCATGTACTACTTATATTGCTTTCTATTATGCAGGGTAGGAAAAGAGAAAATATGGATCACAAAATGTGACATTGCTTTATGGATAATGCTTTATATACACAAAAGTGCTCAGTGATTAGGGACTTATTTCAAAACTGAGAGGGAAGGCCAAGAATAACCCCTCTTTGCTTTTGCAGACAGTTATTAGAAATTCTTGTCTAATTTTGGGGCCTAATTTCAAGATCTAGTTTCCAACACTCTGGTGCTGCATTCAGTCGTTCCATTCATGTCTGATTCTTTTTTGATGCCATTTGGGGTCTTCCTGGCAAAAGATACTAGTCGTTTTCCATTTCTTTCTCCATCTCATTTTGCAAATGAAGAAACTGAGACAAACAGAGTTAAGTGGCTTGTTCAGCATCACATATAAGTGAATGAGGCAGGATTTTAATTCAAGTTTTCCCAACTCCAGGTCCAGCACTCTATCCACCACTGCATTTTCTAGCTGTACCTCCTCACAATCAGTTCAACTGTTTCAGACAACAGATTCTCAGACTACCTGAGGACTCCACTTATACCTGTCCCATTTGGTGAAACCCTCCAATGCTTGTAGCTTGGCCACACATCTTGCTAGAAATCAACATACTTCCATATCACAATTGAAGGTCATTGAAGAAATTACCAAATTTAGGGACCCTGTTGCTCTAGCAGGAAGTCTCCCCTATCAACCAAGCATACATATAATAGGAGCACATCAGTTTATCCTTAATAAAGAAGGGTTCTGCCTGGCTTCCAGTGCCCACAATGCTGAGGCAAGAGAGCTGTTATTCACTGGAGGTAATTATCACAACATCATCCTTGCACTCATGCAAAGAATTGTTGTTCATCTTTCATTTTCAAAGAAGACTGATGACATCACAGGATGATAAATTGGCTTGCCTGTGAATTGGATTTAAGTGAGGTAGAGTTGCAGTCATTGGCCTCATTCTCTCTTTCTGTCATCAAAGTCCAATGGCAAGACAAAGTAGGACTAGTGGTGACTCAGGATACAGTGGAAGACTTTGGCATTTTCAACATCCAGCTAAGCTCTAAGCATTGCACAGTACCTGCTTTGGCCATTGGAACAAATTGTTCTCATCCACCCAGTTCACCAGGAGAAGTCTTCGCACACTCCTCTAATTCATTGATGGGTTTGAGACTTCTTAGCTACCCTCAACTTGGTTTAGCCCATTTGCTAAGGGATGTAACTATTATGCATGCTACAGCTTCTTCCAGGCACAGAGTACTTCATGAAGTACCAACCTGGAAAAGAAGACAGAAGTGAGGAGAGAAGAAGGAACAGCATGCAAGAGGATGTCAGGGGTACTACTGAGCTGATGTTAGCCAAGGAAAATGACTCCATCATAAGGAAGCTGGCAGCCCCAAACCAGAGCCAAAGCCAGTCTAAACCCAAAGATCTTTAGTACAGCTCCTTCTTGCCAGGAACTAAAAACATGCTAGAGGAGGCAATAAGACTCCACCATTTCATACACATAAGCTAAAAGATAGTTTGGTTTCCTTATCACATAACTTGGCAGGCACAGAAATTTGAACTTAATACTGCCATGGGGGTAACAATAATAATATTAATGATAATAATGATAATAATAATATGAAGCATTTACGTAGTGTTTTAAGGTTTTTAGAACACTCTACATGTTATCTCATTTGATCTTTACAACAATCTCAGGAGGTATTATTATCCTTATTTTATAGATGCGAAAACTGAATCCAGGAGAGGCCAACTGACTTGCCCAGGATCACATAAATAAGACTGAGTGAGAGATGGGCAGCTATATATAGCACAGTGGATGGAGACTAGGCCAGGAGTCAGGAAGACCTGGGTTCAAATCCTACCTCAGATACTTCTTAGCTGTATATTCCTGGACAAGTTACTTGACCACAATTGTCTAGCCCTTACCACTTTTCGGTCTTAGAATTAATACTTAGATAGAAGGTAAGGGTTTTTGGTTTTGTTTTGTTTTTTAAGTGAGAGGCAGTATTGTCACTTAAGTCTTCCAAATTCCAAGTTCAGCACTCTATGGAAAGAGCAGGAAAGAAGCCTCATTAAACCTTTAGGGTGTGACCCTGGGCAAGTCACTTGACCCCCATTGCCTAGCCTTTACTACTCTTCTGCCTTGGAACCAATACACAGTATTGATTACAAGATGGAAGGTAAGGGTTAAAAAAAAAAACATTTAGGGAAGTTATCTTGCAAAATTCTTGAAACTGCAGCATAGTTCAGTCAAAATTTTCTCCACACAATGAAGATACTTCCTCTCCTTAAGAGGAATCATATCTCACCCTTTTTCCATGTCTGAGAAGAGAATCACATACAGTAATTGCCATATATCAGAATCCATAGAGACTCAGTTAAAGCTCTTAGTCATGGCCTTGACTGTTTCAGACTGCTCATAGGTATCACCTTTGCAGGGTGGGCAGAGCCCAGAGAAGTCATGGGGCTCCTGCCTATAATTTTCTATAGTTGTAATTAGTAAATTTCTGAAAAAATATGCTTCTGTTTGAAACTCTACCCTACAATCATTCTGAAGGCTCCTGCTGCCTCTCTATCCAATATTAAATCAGGCTGCTACCAGGAGAAGGCATAGACAACACAAAGACTCTAAAAGTCAGCTAGATTCATAGACTTATAGAGCCAGAAGTTACTTAAGAAGTTATCTACTAAGAGTTTGTGACTAGAAATCAATTTTCCCAATGACGGTTATTTTATGGAGGGTGATTATGAAATCTCTTTCCATTTTATCAAGAGTATTTTGAAACTTCTTCAAACTAAATTTCATTCTAACCAAAGGGGTCCTAGCGGGAAGAACTTTGCCAAACATAAATGGCACTTGTGATTAACAAGAGGCATATCAGCATTTTATTCCCTTCATAGGCTATAAACTACTCTAAGGATGTTGACATTCTCAGAGAACTCTGATTCCCAAATACATTATATAGCTCTACTATCAATAGGGTGTGAGAGTAATAATATCCACCAGTAATTCTAATTGCTGACTTATTTTTATTTCAAACAAGGGGCAAGACAAGATGTACTCTGTGTTACCCCACCAAGAAATGACAGATCCCTTGTGAACTGTCTTATTTTGGGTTGTGATGTCTCAGTGTACTGAAAAAGAGCGCTGTTCTAATTCATCAGATAAGTCTGAAGAAAGCTATAGTTGTCTCTCAGAGAAAGTCAAGTGACATACTCACAGTCACACAGCTAGTGTCACCAGTGGAAGCTAAAGCCAGGTCTTCTGAGCTCCCAGTTCACCATTCAAAGACCATCTCTCAAACAAAACAAGAGGATTGTCTGGTTTACACACAGGAGTAAGAAACCTTCCCTTGAGGAACACACCTCCACATATCTACCTCTCACAATAAATGATCAGATGAAAGGGCCTTTCTAAAATCAAAAGAGAATCTAAACAATTTAAAATAAGCCATACCCTTGGCAACAGAACATTTAGAAGGAGAAGGGTTGGTGTTGTTGTAAGTGTACAGAGAAAGCCCTTTATCACCATGGGGTTTTTTTTCCCTTCTTCATTTCCACCTACGATTTTATTGGTTTTGGGAACTCTATCAGCGCAGATATTAGAAGTGGATATTACCAGAGGCATGGGGAAAGACTTTCTTGCCCTGTGTAACACAGCAAGAATGTATCAGAGGTGAAATTTGATCTAACTTTGATCTGAATCGAAGACCAGCTCTTTATCCATTATCCCATACTGCATCTGTCTTGGTCACCAAAGAGAGACAATTTGAGTGTTTTTCCAACATTGTAAAGGGAAGAGGGAACCTTCAATGAGCAACAGTATGGAAAATATACTCTGTTCCACTTTGGTCTTCAATTTCTTATCTAAAGCTTTTTAATTATCTCCTAAATTAACTTGCTGTTCTGTCCTTTCAGATCCATTCTCCACAGCCTTCCTAATGATACTCCTCTGCTCAAAAAACTTCATTGTTTTCCTCTCTCCTTACAGAAAAGAACATTAACTCCTGACTCTTAGCATTCAAGGCCCTCCATAATCTGGCTCCAGACCACTTGTCCAGTCTTATTTTGTACTACTCCCCTTCATGTTATCTGTAGCCACGTTAAACTGGCTTTCTCGCCACTTACTATTCTCATTCCACCTCCTCACATCTTTGTATCTTTGCTCATGCTGCCTCCAAAACTGGAAATGCACTCTTCCACTCCTATTATTGCTATTAAAGTCTTTCTTTCTACAAGGCCCATCTCAGATGCTTCCTTTTTCATGAGGCCTTCCCTGATTCTTACATTCCTAGGAAAACATGGTCGTTCCTTCCTTAAATCTGTCATTGTATTTTACCTTAAATCTTTGCTTATTTACCTGACAATCAGTCAGTAAATATTTATTAAGCACCTACTATGTATTAGGCACCATACTGAGCACTGGAGAAACAAATATAGAAAAAAGAAAGACAGTTCTTGCCCTCAAGGAGTTTATAATCTAATGGCATACAAAAGGAAGCCAGGGAGGTAGGGATGAGAGAGGAGATACTTGAGATCAGAGGAAAAATTAGACAAGACTCAAAGTAGTGCAACCAGGTGAGAAATGAGATGTTCTGAGGTGAGATCCCTCTTGAAATGGAAGTTTTAGAGCACATGATTCCACATCCTAATCAGAGAGACAGAGGGTAATGATGAGGCTCAGTACCAAGGCTAATAGAATCTTGCAAAATGATGAGGTTTTTTTCCCAGTAAATAACTTTCCTGGGGCACAGTGAAAAGCTCAGTTATTTGTCTCCTTGTGCTCCCACCCTATCCCTCATACCCTTTAGATTATGAGCACCCTGAGAGTAGGACCCATGTCATTGTCACTTTTGTATGTTCAATGCCTTAATCACAGTAGAAATTTAATAAAAGATCATAGAAAAATCCTAAATCTCAAAGAAATTCTTTTAAAAATTGGGAATGAAGGGAGAATAGCAATTCTAGACATTAAATTATACAACAAAGCAGTAATCAGAAACTTTTGATACTATATGAAAAAAGAGAAAGTAGATCAATAGAACGAATTAGATTTTTTAAAAAGTGAAAAGCAACTAACCTCAATAACCTGGTTTTCAATAAACCTGAGAATGTACTTGAAAAGAACTCCCTATTTGACAAGAATTGTTAAAAAACGACATGCCATATTGGCAAAAAAAAAAAAATAGGTTTCTAGGAGGTAGCTGGGTAGCTCAGTGGATTGAGAGCCAGGCCTAGAGGTCCTGAGTTCAAATCTGATTTGATTTCAGAGACTTCCCAGTGTGTGACCCCAAGCAAGTCATCATTGCCTAGCCCTTACCACTCTTTTGCCTTGGAACCAATACACAGTTTTGATTCCAAGATGAAAAGTAAGGGTTTAAAAAAATAGGTTTATACCATCATATGCCATAATAAGGCCAAAATGGATATGGGAACTGAAAAATAAAAGTCATATTCCTAAAAGTCTAAATAAAAAAAAGTTAAAGGAATTAGCTATAGCAAGGGGAAGAATTCTTAATCAAAGGATAAAGATAATCTTAAAATATAAACTAGATCATTTTAATTACATGAAATTGAAATTCTCAAATAAAAAATTAACACAACTAGGTTAAGGAGAAAACTGGTCTAAAGGAAAAGATCTTTGCATTTAAAAAGTTCTGGTAAAATTCTGTGCTATATACTATATCATACAAAATATTGTAATGCATTTCTAGTGGATTTGTGAATTTGTTCAGACATTTTGGAAGGCAAAGTGGAAAATCATTTTTCATATGATTCTTACATTATGTTTAACATTCTGCAAATTGTAGGATTTCATATCTATTCCTCAATGAATGTCAAAAAAATATAAAGAAACTTCTCAAAAGAAAGATTGCCAATTCCTTACAATTATATGAAAGAATATTCCAAGTCACTAACAATTTAAAAAATACAAATCAAAATAACTCTGAGATTTCACTTCACACAACAAATTGGGAAAGAGAACAAATGGTAATAGTCAATGTCATAAAATAGTGGTTCCCATTTAGGGTTTATCAATTATTTTGGGGAGATCATTTAAGGAGTTGGAGCTAAAAACACTTTAATGGAGCCCCTTAAGCAACAAATCATTGCCTAATTATGTTACCAAAAAAAAGTCCAATATTAAAATTCACTTTCCATATGATTATTACATTAACATTCTGCAAGTTGTAAGATTTCATTTAAAAAGTTATGTTCAAAAACTGTAAAATGAAGAAATTTACAATTAAATTGAACTATGAGGTCTTACTAAATTACTTTTTTATTTCTTTTTTTTTTAAACCCTTACCTTCCGTCTTGGAGTCAATACTGTGTGTTGGTTCCAAAGCAGAAGAGTGGTAAGGGCTAGGCAATGGGGGTTAAGTGACTTGCCCAGGGTCACACAGCTGGGAAGTGTCTGAGGCCAAATTTGAACCTAGGACCTCCCATCTCTAGGCCTAACTCTCAATTCACTGAGCTACCCAGCTGCCCCCACTTTTTTATTTCTTATACAATATCCCACATAGACTATTTTCTCAGAGTTTTATCATTTTATATTTATAGTCTATTATTTTAATTAAGTTTTTCTATTTTATAATTGCAATTATATAATATACACCTTAATTTGGAGCCATTTTGGACAAAAACTATCATCATAGTTCTCATAAGCACTGAATGAATAAATCTAAAATATTAAGTAATTTTATTGATATTCAAATTTCATATTCAAAAATAAATAAATGTTAAATTAGTCTGGGGGTTAACAATATTTTATTTTTTGCCTGAAAGGGGTTCACTGAACATTTTGGAAGGCAATGTGCAATCGTGCTAAGAAAATGACTGAAATGCCCATACCCTTTGATAAATTGGTAGATATATGCTCTAAGAAGAACACTGATAAAAGCAAAGGTCTTACATATGCAAAAATATTGACAGTAGGAATGTTTATAGTGGCAAAAAATAAGTAGAAAGAAAGATGACTTTTATAGCCTGATGAGTTAGTGATGAGTCAATGAGAAGATTCATATGGACTGATGCAAATGAAGCAAGCAAGATCAGGAAAACAACATATACAATTACTACAATGATATAAGCTGAAAATAAAATGATAAACAATTGAAACTGAGTTCTGTAAAGTTGTAATGTCCAAGTTTGGCCCCAAAGAAGCTATTTGAGAATGCATCTCCTTCCCGTCTTTGCATAGGAGAAAGACTATGAATATGAAATATTGCATGTAAGTTGGACTTTGTTGAAATATTGGTTAGTTTTGCTGAACTTTTTCTTAATATTTTTCCTATTTTTTTCCATAAGAGATGGCTCTCCCAAAGGTGAAGTGGGAAAGGACAGGGCAGTTAGGGTTATAATCCAAACAACGGGTTCTAGAAAGGTATTTCAGTGCAGGAAGCCAGAAAAAAATCAGGGGAGGAGGGGCAGAATAGATAGAGCACAGGGCCTAGAGTCAGAAAAACTCATCTTTCTGAGTTCAAATCTGGCCTTAGACACCTGAGCAAGTCATTTGACTCTGTCTCAATTTCCCCATCTATAAAATGAGCTGGAGAAAGAAGTGGCAAACCACTCCATTATCTTTGCTAAGAAAACCCCAAATGGGATCATGAAGAGTCAGATGTTACTGAAAAATGTTGAAAAGAATAGGAGATGCTGTGAAATGTGGAGGGTGTAAAAACAAAAGATAAGAATAAAAGTTGTTTTTAAAATGCTTGATAAATTGAATTAGATGAATACTATGAAAACATTGACTAGAACCAGACTTTGGAGCTCCTTGGACACTAAAGAAGTTTGTCTTTTGATAGTCAGTAAGGAGCCTCAAAATTTTTTGAGCCATGGAAGGATGTAATCAGTCATTCACTAGGAAATTTATCCAGATCATTGGGTAACAGATTAAATGGGAGAGAGATTAGAAGCAGGGACAAATTAAGAGGCTACTACTATAATAGTCAAATAATGAGAACCCAAACTAGGGTGGGACCAGTGCGAAATGGGGGAGGGAGAAGGACTTGATATTACAAGGAAGTAGAATAAAGATATATCTGCACTTTTCTGACAACATTTTTTGTTAGGTTTTGTTTACTATCTGGGAAATATCTTTCTTCTCTTTCTTTCCTTTTAGAAAGCCACCTTTTTCCTATTTAGCAGCCTGTTCACACTAATACCCAAAGGCAGAACAACTCTTTAACTGATTATTTTCTTCCATTTCCCATTTTACCACAAAAGTTTATGAAATTTTTCTTACTGGCTGAAATCCTATTACTACTAGAGAGCACCATTGAGTCTTCTTCTTTGGGTTGTCTCTCATTTACTTTGAGGATCTTCTTTTCAGATATTTGGAAGGATTCTCTCTTCAAGATATTCTGGAAAATCAGAAATATCCCAAGGGACCTAATTTAAACAAGTCTGGCATCCTGACAATTCAGCTCAAATTAACAAACACTTATCAATGCCTACTTTGTGTAAGGCACTAGGAATAAAAAAACTTTTTTTTCAAATCATGTACTCTTTACCCTCCAAAAGCTTATATTCTGGAGGGAAGAGTGATAAAACTTGTAAAAAATGGTAATACAATTTAGAAAGTAATAATCCAAACAAAGGGCTCTAGAAAGGTATTTCAGTGCAAGAAGCCAGAAAAAAAATCAGGGGAGGAAAGTAAAGTCCTTCTATGACTAAATGGAATTCTTCTATCTGCATTGCTACTTGGCACTTCTAGCTTTCCTACTTCTAAGGTTCTGGTCCTTTGTTGTGACATAGTTTCTGGAATATTCTCAGGTCACATGCCCACATTCTGCTTCAACTTGCTCAGAGGGAGCTGCTTTCATCCTGCAATACTTCTATACTCTTCTATTCTCCTCTATTTTCCTGCTTTCCCACACCTAAGTCGTTCCTATAACCACATAACCAGAAAGAGTATGATAATGGTTGGTGACACTGGAAACTGACCATTGAAATCCCTCGAACACAAGAATTCAGATGAAGGACAGTTTACAAAGGACAAGAATTGGAACATGAACTTACTGGGTAGGGGCCAATTTCCTCTTTAGAATATTCTTAGACCTTTTGGCTGAAGGTTCTTCTTTTCAAAGTAATCTTCGCCTTCTTTCTCAGATCTCAAAACTTCATCTTTCCTTGAATTCTTTTATATTATGACATTCCTTTCATTTTTACTTATTCCTCCCACCCCATTCCCTAATCAATCTGATTCATTCCTCACTCTAGGAATCTCTCATCAGCTGCTTTTTCATTCTTTCTCACTCAGGGTGTTAATCTTTGCTGGAAAAAAGTCACATCCTTCACAAAATGTCCCATTTCCTGTCCACATCTGAAAATTTTTCTCTTTATCCAGCCCCTTTCTCTCCTCTGCTCTCAGAAAAGTGTCTCCAACCCTGTCATTTGTTCCCCTGTTCTTACTGCTTCCCTACTACCTGCCCCAAATTACTGCTATGTTTCTTATATCTTCAGTCTCCTTCCTACCTTTCTTCCTACAAATATGCCTCTTTTATTCTTTTTTTAAATCCTTACCTTCTGTCTTAGAATCAATACTGTGTATTGGTTCCAAGGCAGAAGAAAGATAAGGGTTAGATAATGGAGGTTAAGTGATTTGTCCCAAGGTCACACAGATAGGAAGTGTCTGAGGTCATATTTGAACCCAGGGCCTCCTGTCTCTAAGACTGGCTCTTAATCAACTAAGACAACTGCTCTGTTTCCTTTATTATTTTTTTTAACCCTTACCTTCTGTCTTGGAATCAATACTATATATTGGTTCCAAGGCAGAAGAGTGGTAAGGGCTAGGCAGTGGGGGTTAAGTGATTTGCCCAGGGTCACATAGCTAGGAAATGTCTGAGGCCAAATTTGAACCTAGGACCTCCCATCTCTAGGCCTGGCTCTCAATCCACTGAGCTACTCAGCTGCCCCCTGCTTCCTTTATTCTTAAAGAAAATATGCCAAAATTTTACCTCCTTTCTGAGTCAAACCACCACTTTCTCTCCCCCTCTCTCCCTCTCCTTTCTTTCTCCTCCCTTCTTTTGCTCCCTTCCTCTCTCTTTTCCCCTCTCCCTCTCTTCTGTCTCTCTCTATTCCCCCTTACTGCCACTTATAAATTTTTTAAAAGAATAGTCATAGCTGCCATCCCCATTTGCTCCCTACTCACTCACTATTTAAACCCTTACAAACTGATTTGTAACCCCATCATTTTACATAAAATATCTCAGAAGCCACCAATGGTCTTCCCTCGGTTCTTTTTGTCTTTGTCATCCCTATAGCATTTGACATTGTTGAGCACCCTTTCCTTCTTAATCATCATCCCTTGGTTGGAATGGTTCTGCACTCTCTTCATCTTCTTTCCTCTGCCTGACTTCTTCTCCCTCTTGTGATCCTCTAAAATAGTAGTTTTCAAAGTGTGCTTCAGGAATTCTACAAGTTCCCAAGACCCTTTCAGGGTATCTTCAAGGTCAAAACTATTCTCATATTAATATTGAGACATTTTAATTTCTAAAATGGGAAATACTGATAGATAAAACACACTGTCTTCATAAGGCAGTTCTCAGTTTTTAAGAGTATAAAAGTGTGTAAAAGACCAAAAAGTATGAGAATTGCTATAAACATTTCACAAGGTTTTCTTTTCTATTTTCTTTCCTTCCTACTCTTCTCCATTAGTGATCTAATTTACTCATATGGTTTCTGGTATCACATATAGGCAAATAACTTTCCATCTATCCCTCTAGTCCTGGCCTTCCTCCTGTACTACATTCTCACATTGTCAAATGCCTTCAGGACATTTCCACATAACTGATCTTCTGACATACTAAAGAGAAGAGTATTAGATTGTTGTATTATATCAGAAAGAGCTCTAGAGTTATAATGAAACCTATCATTGTTTCACTGTGTAAACTTAAATAAATCACTTAATCTCACTGGGCACCGATTTCTTCTCCCATAAAATGAAGGGGTTATGAACTCCTCCAGCTCTAGCATTTTATTATTGTTTTTCATTCATGTCTGACTCTTTGTGACTCCATGTGGGGTTTTCTTGGCTGATACTAGAGTGGTTTACTTCTTCCTTCTCCAATTCATTTTTACAGATGAGGACACTTGACAACACCATTTCCCAAGTCATCCACATTAAAAACTTGGGCATCACTTTTTTTACTGCTCCCTTTCCTTTGCCAAATTATATCCAATCAGTCACCAACTCATTGGTTCCCTCTTTACAATATTGCTGACATCAGTTTCTTTCCATCCTACTGCCAACAATTCAGGATGATGCACCAACTACAAAGTATCTCTTTGTTCCTAGTTCCCTTGATACTAATATTAAACTGTGGCAGAGAGAATATTGAACCTGAGCCTGGAAGACCTGATGCAAATCTCACCTCACTTACTAGCTAACTCAGCATGACCTTGCCCATGCCACAATTTCTCTGAGCCTCAGTTGCTTCATCTATAGAGTGGAGAAGATGTCTGTATTACTTACCTCAATGAAATAAGTACAACAGTTTCCAAACTTTAAAGAAATATGTAGAGCTTAATTATGACTATTCTCTCCCTGTTCAAATTTCTTTAATATCTCTTAAGTCCCAGATCAGGAGACTGTCATTCAAAATCATCTATGGACTGGCTTACATATTTTTCTAGTTTTATGCCACAAATAATAATAGTAATAACTGTTAGCAACAGGTTTACAAAGTATTTTACATACATTAGCTAATTCTGTCCTCACGAGTCTGTGACATAGATGTTATTATTATTGATTTACAAATGAGTTGTAAATTATTGATTTACAAATTGAGTTTACAAATGAGGAAAGCTAAAGATTGAGAGAAATTAAGTGACTCATTCAGGGTAGCAAAACTAGATTCTGATTCCAAGTCCAGGGAGCTACCCACTATGACATCTATCTCTTGACACATATCTGGAGTATATTCCAGACAAGCTACATACATATCCTGTCCATTCCATGCTTTTCTGCCTCTCTACATTTGGTCGTGATTTACCACCCACTTCAAATACTGACTCAACCAGTTGGAATTCTTCCAAGATTTCAAGTTCCAAGTCAAATTCCATCTTCTCCATGAAAACTTCATTGATTGTCCAACAGAAAGAGAAACATGGCCCTATGTTTCTACCTCTCTCATCCAACTTATCACATTGTGGCTTGTGTTAAAATTATTTAGATCATTGTTTTATCTGATCTACTGACTGAAGCCTCTTGAATGCAGGGATCATATGTGTGTTAGAACTTTCTTAGGGCACAACGGTTAGAGTGCCTAGGCCTGGAGTCCAAAGGATGGGGGTTCAAATCTGACTACAGACATCTAGCTGTGTGACCTTGGGCAAGTCACTTAACTCCATTTGCTTAGCCCTTGCACTTCTGTCTTGCAATTGTTACTAAGTAAGAATTTTTTTTAAAAAGGTATTTCTTTAATGTCTCTCAAACTTCAGATTCTATTTGATGAAGGGTGTCAGTTGCCAATAGAAATGACCTATCTGATGACCTGCTCATAGAGTGAATTCAAGTAAATTTCATTTTCAGGAATTCTTCTGACTTTCATCCTCACCATTCTAGCACTTGCCACCATAGTAGCTCTACTCCTGAAATATATACAACGCAAGAAAAACTGTGAGTCATGAGAGGATGACAATCCTCATAAAATTAGAGAGGGGAAAGAAGGGATGGATACAGATTCCCAATATGCCTCCCCTTATGACCAAATATGTCTCTAATTGGTAACTAGTCACCATGCCCTGGATATGAGTACTAATGTAGTAGCCTAAGATTCCTTGGATCTCTGGCTCCTCTGTTCTCTCTTCACTTCATAACTCACAATGACTAATTATGTCAACCCAAAAAGAAATAATATCTAATTGAAGCTCACAATAAATCAACACACAATCAAATAATGCCTTCAGAAGAAATTAAACTAGAGGGAAATTCATTGGGGGAGCTAGGTCAGTGAAGAGAGCCAGGCCTGGAATCGGAAGGACCTGAGTGCAAATCTGGCCTCAGACATTTCCTAGCTGTGGGACCTTGGGCAAGACACTTAACCCCAATTGCCTAGCCCATGTCATTCTTCTGTCTTAGCATTGATACTGACTGAAGATAAGGATTTTTTTAATAGTATGTAGAGACTCTAGGTGATAGAGACTAATGAGAAGCATCATCCAGCATGGTATAGGGTAAAGAGCACTAAGCAGCAAGTCAAAAGATCTTAGTTTTATTCTTTAATCCATTACTTACTAAGCATGTGACTTTGGGCTCCTCTCTGGACCTTAGTTTTCACCTCCTGCAAATGAGGAGGTTGAACTAGATAGTTTCCACAGTTCTTTCCAATTCTGATATTGTATGTTTGTTGTGTGAAGAGGCATGAAACTGACCTAGACCATTTGCCATTGCCACTAATTTCCTGCACTAAAGTTTCATGTTCAGTCACTTACTCCTAATCACCTACATCCTCACCCTAACATTCTTATGTCCCTCTCTTCGCTCACTGAAATTCAGGGTTCAGACTCAGAATTAGGGGATGGGAGAGGAAATGCAGGGAACAAGATGGGATGACAAGCAGGTACCCTTGTGACAAAGAACACACTCTAAAATGGGGATGGCTCAGGGAATTAGATATCACAAGCAAATGGCCAACGAGAAACATTTTCCTTGTTTCTTCCTTAGTGTTTGGACCTTGCAATGCAGAACAACGTAAGTATCTATATCCAAAAGGAAGTGGCAGGTCAGGTAAGCTGTTGTTTAATGTTTAGCCCAATCCCTACAATATGTATATATAATATATGCATTGGAATTTCTTGCCAAAATATGAACTCTGTCATAATAAATATTCTCTTACAAAATATCATCCTTTCCCAATTTCCCTTTTATAATAAAATGGCTTAGCTCAAAGTATTGGAATAACTTTTAATCTTTGTCAAAAAATGGCTCAAAATTCTCCTGCAGATAGCTTTTTCATGATGTCATACTCCTTCTGTCCTTTATTCCCCCCAAAATAGTCACAGGAGTCAAACAAGGAACAACTATCTAAAATATTATTCTGTCAGTCTGAACTCTTAATGCATTAGCCCTCATTCATGTGTTTACCTTTAATACTCAGCTAATTAGGGCAGGAGGTGGTTCTTTCAATAAAGAGGGAGGCTTAAATCTTGCCTCAGACACTTCCTAGCTATGTGATCCTGGTCAAATCACTTAACCCAAACACCTAGGCCTTACCACTCTTCAGCCTTGGAACCAAAAATTAGATTCTATTCGAAGACAGAAGGCTTTAAAAATACTCAGCTAGTTAATCACTTAACTGAAAACACAGTTACTGAAATGGCATAGCATAAACAGTAGAGACAAAAAGTTCTCCCATAACACTAGGGCATACTCTCCCACAAATACATAATGTCATTGGAAATAATGATGTCATTCAGTTATGTCTCAAGATCTCACATGGTCTTGCACCAAAGAAAATAAGATATAAACAGAAATAGACACAAGTATAGGAAATATTTCACATCCATAGACTCGACCTCTACTTCTTACAAAGGAAATAGGTTGAGCCACCATCTAATTATTACTTCTTTGGTACTAAGCTTGTTCTTTATCATTTTTATTTAATATCAATCATCTCAAATAACTCCATTTCAATTGTTTTGGGGTACTTATTTCCATTTCCTCATTGTTCCATTTCCTTATTAGAATCAATGTGTATGTGATTTTCCTAGCTCTGTTTATTTCATTTGCTAACAGTTGATAGGTGTCTTTCCATGTGTAATAAACTGGGCCAAGGGTTCATGCTTGGTGCCATGAACCAACTTTATGGGGAGAAAAGCAGCCTCACCCCCCCACATCCCTCTGGAACTCAAAGAATCATCCTTAAACTTCAAGACCAATAAGAAGAAAAAAGGAAATATTTACATTGTTTATGCCTTTTAAATTGAATGTGGCTATTTAATAGTCACTTAAAAGGCTTTTCTTCAACTCAAAGAAAAAAGGACAGAAAATAATGTATATTTAAAATATAGCCTTAAAGAATATCATTTAAGGTAGGAGACCAAACTTAAAGTAAACTCCCCAAACATCTATTTCCAATAAGCATCCTCCTCTATTTTCCTCAATTTTTTCAACTGTGAAATGGGGATAATAATAACAACTATTTTACAGGATTGTTGTAAGGATCAAATGATATTATGTTGGTAAAAAGCATTTAACACAACGCCTAGAATATATTGGGCACAATATAAATACTAACCTAGTCACTTCTCCATATAACTTGGCACCAGGCAGAATATCCTGAGCATATTCCAAGAACTAGGCCTTTATTGGCCCAATTTATTATGCAAGGAAAGATCCCTTTGAACTGATAGAAAGTGAAGTAAGCAAAGCCAGGAAAATCACATATGCATTGACTACAATTAAGGAAATGGAAAGGACAATCACAAAACCATTGAAACTGAATCATTTGAGATTATCAGCATAAAATAAAAATTATAAAGAATAAGCTCAGCACCAAAGGAGCAATAATTAGATGGTGGTGGCTCAACCCCAACTCCTTTGTAAGAGGAATGGGTTAAGTCTATGGATGTAGAACATTTCCCATAATTTTTTTTTAATGTAGGTATTGATTTTGCTAAGGCTGTTCTCGTTTCTTTTTTCCTATAAAGGATAACTGGAAAGAAGAGGGAAGGATATAAGGTGAAATGTAGGCAATGTAAGAACAAAAGACAACCAAAATACTTCCTAGCTTGTGACCCTGGGCAAGTCACTTAATCCCCATTGCCTAGCCTTTACCATTCTTCTGTCTTGGGACCAATACATAGTACTGATCCTAAGGCAGAAGGTAAGGGTTTTTTGTTGTTGTTTTTTTAATAGTTTGGGTTATCTTTTTTTTTAATCCTTACCTACTATCTTTGAATCAATTCCAAGTATTGGTTCCAAGGCAGAAAAGTGGTAAAGGGTAGGCAATGGGGATTAAATGATTTGCCAAGGATTACACAGCTAGGAAGGGTCTGAGGCCACATTTGAACCTAGGACCTCTCATCTCGAACTGGCTCTCAATCCACTGAGCTACCCAGTTACCCAACAATTTTTAAGGATAAATACTTCATTTACTGGCAAAGAGGATTCAGATTAGAAGGTTGAACTGAATCAACTCAAAATATAAAAAGAGAATATCCTTTTCAAAGTACAAATATTACCCCCCTTGAACTCTGAAACCTTATATTTCAGTTCCTTAGCAATCCACTGTCCAATGCTGTTCCAACAATGGTAAATAGTAATCATGACAATAGTGTTTTGTTCCCCAGAACAAAGTGAATAAATGGTATGGCCTAGATATTATGTTTATTTCTTCATCTATCTGGACGCTACTTCATAAATGCACTTTATGAATTGTATGTAGTAACCTTGAACAAGGACCATCTCTCTCCTTTTTTACTCCTTCTTCCACCCTGCCTAGTTCAACGTCAAGGACATAGCTGATGCTCAATGAGTGTTACTTCTCAAAACAGGCATCAGAGGAGTACAACTCAACCTCAGCCAGATCTCGAGTGATGAAGAATTCATTAATTCCTGAAACAAGCAACACATTCTATTTTTCGAGTTGTTGAGTTACATGATGAAATGAGGAGTTGGGGAATGATCCTGGCAGTAGTGGGAAGGATGGTTTGAAGTGGCAAGAGAGAAGAAAGTCTAATCAGGAGATAGATACAAAAATCCAGGTTATTGGGTAACATGACTTAAACCAGAGCAATAATGGAGGAAAGGGGAGAAAGAGAAAATAGAGGTCTCAAAATAATAGAACTGAGTGTCTGAATGAGTGAGATGAATAGTGAGGAGTCAAAAAATCCCATGCCTGTGAAAAAAAAGGGAACACAGAGGTGGGGAGCTAGGAGGTGAAATTGATTTGAAGAGGATATGAATTCACTTTTAGTCAGGTTGAGTTTGAGGTATGAATAGTCTGTTGTATGAGAGTTCAGAAATGGAAGACTTGTGAGTCAAAGAGTTAAAGCCAAGAGAATAGATAAATTCTTTAAGGGATAGTGACCACAGAGCTAGGGATTGTATTTTGAGGAACACTTCACAATCTGGGAGCAAAAAAGAACAGAGGAGAATATTGGTTGGAAAGTTTAGGAAGAGAATCAGAGTAGTATAATATCTTAGAAACTGAAAGAGAAGAGATCTCCAATGAACAGATGAATACCAAGAAAGAAATTAAATAAAAAATCATTTCTCTTGAGACTACTTTTCCATTTATAAAATAGGAACAAACATACTTCAGCTACCTACCTCTCAGGGATGTTGGAATGTTTAAATGAGATAATATGTGTAAAGGGATTTATAAATATAAAGGATTAAATAAATTAGCTCTTTTCCTCTTTTCATATCTTAAACTAGTGTTCATGTAGATAAATATAGACTTCATTTCAACATGTTATGTAGAATAAATTAAAATAATGGAATCACATCTCTTTTCTCTTTTTCAGAAGAATGTCTTCTGCATTGCCAGGAACAGAGAGGTAAATAGACTTGGAATTGATAGGTGATTAATGAAGGTTTATGAACTGGAAGACAAAATAAAATATTGTCTCCTTTGGAGCATGTCTTGATAAATCAGTGTAGGTCTGATCATTACAACATTCATCTATCCTTTCTCTCCACTCATAGAAAAGGATTGTGAAAATAATTTCTTTTTCAGAAAAACCAAATTTTACAAACCCATAGAAGGAATCTTGGATTCACAATTAATCTTTCTTAATAAACATTTTATAAGTGCCTTCTAAGTGCCAATTGCCATGAGAGCAATGAAGAAACAAAGATAAAACTGAAGTAATCCCTGTCCTGGCAGTTAGTTGGCCCAATAGATAGAGCATCAGATTTGGAATCAGGGAAACCCAAGTTCAAATTCAACCTCAGACACATTATAGTTGTTTGACCTTTGGCAAGTTAGTCTTTCCTTTCCTCAGTTTCCTCAACTGTAAAATTGGGGATAATAGCAATACAGATTTCCCAGGTTGTTGTGAGATTAATATTTATAGGCACTGCACAGTTTCTTATTTCCTCCCGCTGCTCTTCTGACTATTCTATCAGGGGAGATCCATGTACATATATGGATGTGAAATAAATGCGATGTCAAACTAAAGGGAGTAGAGCATTAACAGAATTAAAAGCATGGACAATCTCCACCCATCCAATAGCTAGTGATCTAATTCTGAAATTTCCACATTTCATAAAGGAATAAAATGACAATACCTTATTAATCAATCAATATTATTCATTACTTATGTTATCTTGAGGGAGGGGAAGAGACAGGAACCAAATACCACCCCCCCCAAAGAAAAGCATTCCATTTCTCAACTCTTTTACATTGCAATTTACATGTTTTTCCAAAGGGTTCCTCCATCATTAGCAGAAATAACTTCATTTTGTAACCTACGCCTCCCTTAATGTGTATCTTTGTACTTGTTTGTTTTTCAGCTCTGTGTGACAGTTCCATCTGTAAGTGTCTTATTTTTTTTACCTCTAGGCATCCAGTGTTCCCCTATTACCAATTCCAAACAAGAATGACTTCTAAAGCCACTTTGAAAAGCCCTAAGCTTGAAAACTGATTCTCCTTGCACAGAACTCCTCCCACTCTCAGATGCCCACCAGCTACTTCACAATGAGGTCTTGCTGGTCTAGCAGGTCACAGAGCTGAAGCTGCTGGGGACAGCATAGTCTAAAGTAGAGAAATCAAGTGTTTTACCTAACCACGATTTAGTTTAGTCTAGAAAACAATGCCCAAGAGAATTTGGCAGGCTTTCATGACACTGGCCCCCTTCAATTCTGGATAAAAGGATTTTAACCTCAGCCTCTTGCTTTTCTATTGTCCAGATCCCCCAATCTCGTCTTATATGGGATTTCCTGTTTTCTAGCATTAGGTCCCATTTTCACCTGTGACATCTACTATAGTTGATTTCATTCAGACTAAAATTATGCCCCTAAACATCCCTAATACATATTCCCTTTCCCAGGCCCGACAGAGACCAGTTTTCTCCAACAACTGGCATCCTTACCACAAGGTAAGAGCTCTTCATCTGGAGTCTGGGAAATGTTGTTTTTTTTTTAATATTTCTTTTTATAATTGTGTTTAAATACAATTGGTTTCCTTTATGATGCTATTTTTTTTAATATTTGAAAATATTGCTCCAAGAAGGGCTCTAAAGGCTTCACCATTTGTCATTGATCATGGCAAAGACAGATAGACAGACAGAGACAGACAGAGACAGAGGCAGAGGGAGGCAGAGAGAGACACAGAGAGAGAGGGAGGGAAGGAAGGGGAGAGAAGGGAAGGGGGAGGATAGGGAGGGAAAGGAGGGAGAGGCAAGAATCCCCGACTTAAGGATCCTGAATAACAGTGCCACAATGACATCTTCTGGTTGTAAATGGTTATTGTAGATTTTCAACAAAAAAAAAAATTTTTTTAATGGGATTTCGAAAATTACATAGAAAGGAATGGAAATAAAGACATGGAGTAAAAAGTGGCAGCAAAGAAATGTAAAATCAGCTTTATATTAGTTTGATGTTCCTGACCTCCCATAAAACTTCACACCAGGCCATGACAGAAAAAAAAATAGATTTAAAGAGGAACTTAGCCAACCATGAAGAATTGAGGGCATAACCACCTAGGGCATCCTGGATATTTTTCTTCTTCCAAGGGCCTGGACAAAACTGTGAGAATCCAGGATGCTTGTGCCCATAAAGGAAAATTCCTCTCCCTAACACTTGTTGTTTTGAAAGGGATATATCCCTATAATCCAGGCATGAGCCATAGACAATGAAATAATATCAATAGTAAACATATATTCACCAAATGGTATGGCATCCAAATTCCTAAAAGAGAAGTTGCATGAGTTACAAGAGGAAATAGACAAAAATACTATATTAATAGGAGACATTAACTTTTACCTCTCAGAACTGGAGAAATGAAACCAAAAAATATTATACTATCATTAAACTATTCCACTCCTTTATCTACCTAGTACATATATATGGTTGAGAGAAATCAAAAGCAGAATAAGAAAAGTCAAGACCAACCTCTTCAACTCCAGAGATCATTATAATGAAAAATATGAATAGGTTTCAAAGGATTTGGTCAACTACTTCAGGCATAGAATTGGTTTATACAGACCCAGAGAAGCCTATTTTGCTATGTAATGGTTTCAGCTTGAAAAGTTTAGGAGTAGTCTCATACCAAGTGAATAATAATAATAATCAGAAATCCATTGCATTTTCTAATAGGAAATTTACTGAACGCGGCTTATCATCCCATGCATAAAATGGATTCTGACTTTAAAGTGTGATTTAACTGAAAAGCCCAGATGCCACATATATGAAGTTCAGTTTCAAGTATAGACTAGCAACTATCATTGACATATTTTGACCAGCATGAAGCTGCTGTCAGATGAATAGTGGAGCTAGCCAACTATGAGTTCATTGTGCAGTACAGATTAGAGAAGACAAATGTCATGTCTAAACTATGGTGATACCCATAAAAAAAGAGTGATCCTCTTGCAACAGGCAAGGAAATTGATCTGAATCATATGAAAATGCACTGGAAGGGGACAGCTGGATGACTCAGTGGATTGAGAGTCAGGCCCAGAGACAGGAGGTCCTGGATTCAAATTTGACCTCAGATACTTCCTAGCTGTGTGACCCTGGGCAAGTCACTTAACCCCCATTGCCTAGCCCTTATCACTCTTCTGCCTTAAAACCAATACCCAGGATTTATTCTAAGACAGAAGGTAAGGGTTTAAAAAAATGCACCTGATAGTCTTGGACTTCCACTAGAAGGTGTGTCATTACTGTCTGTGAACATTGTGCCATAACATCAGAGACTCAGGCTTCATTCCCTCAAAGATGCCTTACTATTGAGACAATGGCAAAAGAAGGATTTATGCAATGGAGTTATAGTTCTAGAAGTGATCTCAAACACGGTTATAGAAAGAAGTTGTTTTCTATCCAAAGAATTTTATTCTATGATCGTGAAAGTACAATATCATGGTTTTAGATATTTGGGTCAAGATAAAACACCTGAACTAGTAAGAAACAAATTTATATTGGCCCAAAATGGCAGTTAGATCTTCACAAGAAGTATGAGGTTCATATTCAATGCATTCAAAGCAAAGTTCTACCAATTTGTTCTGCATGCTTGCAAAGTATACATACTAGCAAGCCTTTGGAGATTCCTTAAACATAATTTTTGTCTCTGGAAGGAGATAGGGAAAATTAAAAGCCACAGTTTAGTGATGTCATACTGTGTTTCACTCAAATGTGCACAAATATGCCCAACCAAATAAATATATTACTTTTATAGTTGAGAAGGTGTTGGGGGACAAGCATTTCCTTGTATATTTCTCCACCAGGATCCATTCTGACAAAGAAAGAGACTTCCAAGGAAATCTACCTTGACTTTGGCTTTGGCATAATTAAAGAAATCTAGAACCAAAACTTACCATCCTCAGGGAGACCCATAGTATTTTGGTCACACAATGTATAAGATGAAAACCCTATGATCTAAAGGGAAAATTCTGCAGAGTCAAACCTGGCATTCCTAGTGCACACAAGCAATGATGCCAAAAATAATGTTACAATATTTATAACATATCTTGATATTTGAGAGAGCTACATTTGACTCCTGTGCTATTATGTCTCAGAAGATGAAGTAACTGTAGAGACTGACAACCAATACATCTCTCAGGTGACAGATTAGCCATATAAGCCCTACTACAGGGGTCTGGCCCCATCTCAGAATAGTTATGATAGAAGCACTTGACAATACAAAGCTTGAATTTATTCTCAGGATCTGCAGGAAGGGGATAGAGTTCTAGATGAAACCTTGGCGTCTAAGAAGATACAGTGAAAAGGTTTCCTATATGAACTAATTGAGAATTAAGTCGATTTGCCAGTTCATGATCCTGGTCAAGTAGGTGGTCAGGATTGGGCCAAGATAATATATTACAATTTGTTATTGTCTTGTGATTAATTAGACTGCATGAGTAGGAGGAAAGAAATGCTAGAGAAACAGGCAAATAGACCTCAAGGAGGAAAGCTCACTCAGTTCTGTGATCAGTTCTGTGCTTTACAACTTAAGGATACTGATAAATTAGAGTCTCTAAAAATCAATTAGAATGGTGATGGGTCTTGGATTCGTTTCATTTGAAGACTGATGTTTAGTTAAGAGTCAAGAAGACTAACAAGTCATCAAGTATTTGAAGAACAATCCTGTGGAGAAGGGGGTTAATTTATCCTGTTGGGCCCTGGAGTGCAAAACCAGAAGCAAAGGGCAGAAATTAAAAAGGCATAGATTTCGATTTGATGTCAGGAAAAGACTTAACATTTAGAGATGTCCAAAAGTGGAGTGCTCTGCTTCAAGGAAGTATGTTCCCCCTCCTTAGAAGTCTTCAAGCAGAGACTGAATTTACCACTTATATAAATAAATATATATCATGTAATAAAAACAATGAAACATATTTATATGATAAATGTATAAATGAAATTATATGACAATTACAATATATAATTATAGTTTCTATATGTTGTACCAAATAGTTTCTGGAGTCTCTTCCAAATCTCAAATTCTATATTCTATGTCACAGGATTTGGTTCCCTCTGAGGCTTCTATTTCTTAGGTTTCTGCCTTAGACAAATTAACAACAGAAGAGATCATTTTCTTATAGCAGGAAGTTCACCCTGATTTATTTTGTTGTTGTTCTTGTTGTTTCAATAGCACAATCTACGAAGTCCCTCTACCTTCCAAGTAAGTTCTTTTTCTGTCTGTGTGTGTGTGTGATATCTTCTGGTACTATAGTGTCTGTGTGATTCTTTCCTTTTCCAGAAATTTCCTTTTCTAGATGTTAAGGGCTGAAGGTCATGTTTCTCACATACTTGTTTCTATATTAAGTCCTACAATATCTGTTCATATCAAAAACAAAGCTAAGGATTGCCTCTAAGGGCTGGATCAGTCAGGTTGAAGTACAAATTGGAGCTGGGCTCAGCTCAAATACCATCTTCTACAAAAGGCCTTTACTGATTTCCCTAGTTGTTAATGTTCCCATGCCCAAAATTATTTGTGTTTATTTTGTATAAATATTCTATTTGTATGAATATTGCATTTACAATAAGTATGTGTTATATACGCTCAGCAAAATGTAAGTACTTTGAGGGCAAGAACAGCCTGAGTATTTTTGTCTTTGTATCCCTAGAACCTAGCACGGTATGTGCAAGTGTTCAATAAATCCTTGTTGAATTGAGTAAGTATCAGGGCAAAGACTCAAATCCAGGTCTTGCAAACTCCAATTCCCTTCTCTTTTCACTATACACACAACCATACAACCCTTTTGTCTTCATTCACTCCTGATAATATTTTCTATTTCTCACAGTTCCTTTGATTTTTTTTCAAAGATTTATTTTCATTTTTCTTGGTATTGTTGGAGATTATATTTTTCCCATAGTTTTTTTGGTAGGATTGTTCTAAAAAAAGAGAAGAAAACAAAGCAACTCTATGCCAGTTTTCTGATTATCTCCCTATCTCCCACCTCCACCATCTATATTTTATTGTAGCTTAAAAGGAGGGTCAGCTACACAAATGAATGCTCTGATGCTTTTCTCTGGATAGAGTATTTGTATGAACTGTGCCTTCTTGTGCCAGATGAGTTACACTGATATATTTATGTCTCATTTCTCTACTATAGTGTCCTTTGACTTCTTCTAGTGTCTAAAGGAAATGTTCTTGCACCGGCTCTTTATTAGTTCTACTTATGAAATTTAAGACTCATGCTTCTCATTCTGGCTTGCTTCCTCATTATCCATCTGAAGTTATGAGTAATTTTTATCAGCATAAATCCCATTGAAAAAAATAAAGAAGAAAGAACAGAGGCAAACATTTTGGTGATAGCATTGTATTGTAACATCAATATCAAGGAGAGGCAGCAAGACATAGGAAGATTTTAAAAAATGGTCTTGAAATCAGGAAGGCCTAAATTTAAGTTCTATACTGGCTTATATGATCCCGTGCAAATCAGTTAACCACTCTGTGTTCCAGGCAAATACCTAATACTTTAGCTTATAAGAACAGGAAAGAAACTATTTTGCACTTACCTAACCATCTGATACTGCATATGATGTTCTCTAAGCAAAGTATCCATTGTCACTCTTCCCTGTGTCTTTTTTTCTTTTTTCCTCTTCAAAACTCCTAGCATTTTATGCTTATCCACTCAATGAAATTCCCATGAATGCTAAAGTCAGGCAGGAAAAAAGAGCAAATAGAGTCAGGATAAAATGTAAATTTTCAGAGTATCAGAATCTCTTTTTTTAAAAAAGAAGAAAAAAAAAGGTCAAGTAGGTTATAATGATTTGTCAACAGCAGCCAGAATAGATTTCTAAACTGTAAGTGGAAGAGTAAAAAAGATTTGCTTCTGTTAATTTGTTTTTGACATCATTACCCAAGAGTCCTCCACTCTGATGTCTTTTGGTCTCTTACACAATCTGACAACTTTTCCCTACCTTGGTTACTTCAGCTTCAACATGTTCAGATGCTCGTTGCTTTCCCATTACCTCAGATTTCCAGATCAATATATCCTAACACTTAAAAATATATAGGAGAACCTAGGGATGCTAGTCTAAGAGATCTTTGGAATATATAATTCCTATGAGAAAAGAGATTGAGGAAATTGTGGAGCAAAATAGCAAAGGTCCACTTGGCATAGTCAAATTTAGATTGGAGTTATTCATATATATAACATCTCTCCTACTGTGTTGTAAGCTCCTTGAGGGATGAGACTATAACATTTCATCTTGTAACCATAATCCTCTTAAATCATAGGCCCAATGAAGAGAAAGATTATCGTGCATATATGAGCATGTGTGTGATGGAGATAGTTAGTGTAAGGGGGAATAGTAGAATTGTGAAGAGATACTATGCAATGGATAGAGTGCCAGACCTGCAGCAGGAAAACTGATCTTCTTGAATTTAAATTTGGCCTCAGACACTTACTAACTGAGTAACTCTAGGCAAGTCACTTCAAAATGTTTGCCTCAGTTTCCTCATCTGTAAAATGAGATAAGTGAAACATAAATGAAAAATAACTGAACAACTGAAGAAGAGATTTCTATTTATTCTGGGCTAGATGTACTAAAGCCTCTTGCCATAGCCCCACATCTACCACTGGGGTCCAAACAAGGTACTGAAGTTTAGGTACAACAATCCAAATGCTATCTTTCCTTTCATGATGCCACCATTACTGGTATGATCCTGGCAACAGATTGAATCCACTCCCCTAAGGCCATCCTAGCTTAGTACAGAGTCTCATCACCACTTACTGATGATGAACTTGGCCCTGGCCACTTATGAGATCCCTAATACCTTTGCCACAGCAATGGCAATGATAGAAAATGACCCAGGGGTATAGTTTTTAGACCAACCACAAAGTCTAACTCATCAGTACTCTAAATGTGAATTTCTCATCCAATAACCAAGAGGACCCACTACTAGTAACTGTAAAAAATAGACTCGAATACAGGACTACAATCCCCATGAGCCTTTGCTCCACTTCCCCAAAATGCCTTGTAATCTCACCTTTATTTTTTTAATTTTTTTTAATTTATATATATATATATATATAAATTTAATTTAAAAGGTATTTAAGCTGATTCAAAGGCTTTTGAGGCGCTCGCTTTTTTGGACTTCCATTTTGGAGCAGACGTGGCTTTTTTTCATAATGTAGGTGAGGTTGTGTCTATGCCACTCTATGGCCTGGACACGTGCTTCTTATCCTGTATTTTCTTTAATCCTTAATCTTCAATAAACCTCTAAAAAAATATAATACTCCTTGCAGAGAGAAACTAATTTCTACCTGCCTCAGATGCCTCAGTCTCCCCGTCTCCCCTAAATTTTAATCTTTACATAACTAATCTGATCAATCTTGACATTCTTACTACAAATTAAAGCATAAGACAGAAGGATATCATGGCTAAATAGAAAGATGACTCCAAGAAACAAAAAAGTTAGTGGAATTGATATTATCTTAAACCCAAAGGCAATAAGAAACATTATTTCATGGGACATTTCATTATCTTGTAATCAGTCCTCATGATAAGTATTTACACAAAATACCCTGAAAACAATTACAGCTTATCTGTTGAAGAAGATGAAGAAAGAGAAAAATGATATGTTTTTTTAATTGTTTCACTCACATCTAACTCTTCCATTTTCTCATCTGTAAAATGAGTTGGAGAAGAAAGAAAGCAAAACCAAGAGAATAATATACACAATTACTATAACATAAATGAAAAGACCAGAAACAATTGAACAATTTATAATTATAATAATTAAGCTTAGTTACAGAGATGATATAAGAAAATAGACTTTCATTCCTTCATTGCAAAGGTGAAATACTCTCAAATTCAGTTTATGTGTTTGTCTGGCTGGGCTAGGTTTTTTTTTTTCCTTGCTCTTTAATACAAGAATAAGCTCAATGAGTCACCAAAAAAAGAAAAAGGAATAATATGTTTAGAAATAAAGATATAAAAACAGCAATAACATTTTTTAAAAGAATCTAACTTCCATAACAAGGGAAGTCATGGTCCTGCAAGTACTCTATTCTTGTCTGATCACATACATATGTATACCTTATATATTGCATTGAATACTCACCCACCCCAGTAAAACGTAAGCTCCTTGAGAATTGACACTATTTTTCATTTTGTCTTTGTCTTCCCATCTAGCACATTGCCTTGCACATGTGCTGAAAAAAAGTAAATTGGATTGGACTGGATTGAGTTGGATTAGGTCCCTCCTAACATTTACTTCCCCTGATCCAACTGCTGATGAAGGAGAGTCATTAAATCACTAAGTCCAATTATCTTTAAGTGGTCCTTATTCCAATTTACACTCTTACAGCTTTGGATAGTATGAACCATTCTTTTTTCTTGGTTTCCTCTCCTCTCCTCTCCTATATCTTCTATGACATTGAGCTCTCAAAGTTTTCCTCTCATCTCTGACTTTTCTGCTTGTTCCTTATCTTCTACCCATGCTTTAAATGTAGATGACTTCAAAGTTGTGTCCTTAGCCTGCTTTCCATCTCTTTCTTAAAAAAAAAAAAATCTTCCATCTTGGAATTAATCAATACTTCGTATTAGTTCCAAACAGAAGAGTGGTAAGGGCTAGGCAATGGGGGCTAAGTGACTTGCCCAGGGTCACACAGTTGGAAAGTGTCTGAGGCCAGATATGAACCTAGGATCTCCCATCTCTAGGCCTGGCTCTCAAACCACTGAGCTACCCAGCTGCCCCCTTTCCATCTCTTTCCTCATCAGATGTTCTTAAACCTTTTTTGTGCCTTGGACTTTTTTGGTAACCTAGTGAGGCTTATGGACCTTTTTCCAGAATAATATTTTAGATGCATAAAACAAAGGAAGGAAAAAAGCATTTACTAAGTGTCTAATATGTGCTAAGTGCTTTTTACAAATATTATCTCATTTGATTCTCCCAGTTGGGTAGGTGATTCTTGTTGATTCTGTTGTTCTTCTGACTCTGTTGGTTCTGTTCTTTGGTCTTTATCCCTATAGAAGCTTTTGATCATTACCTTCTTTTTCTGTTTACTCATTTTTTCTTTATTTTTCTTTCTTTCTTCCTTTCTTTCTTTCAAGATCCAAGGAACTTCAAGCAAAACCTAAAAAAACTTTTTTAAACTGGGTATTGGACTCAGGCTCTGGAAGAGTTCAAAAAGAAATTCAAAAATCAAATAAGACAGGTTGAAGAAAAATGGTGGGGGAGGGGAAACAGGTTAAAAAGCAAAATGGGTCAACTGGGAAAAGGGGCACATTAATCAATGGAAGAAAACAGTGTTTTAAAAGCCAGAATTGGCCTACTGGGAAAAAGAGGTAAAAAAGTCAAATGAAGAAAAAAATCATTTGAAAAGA
Source organism: Monodelphis domestica (assembly GCF_027887165.1). Lineage (NCBI taxonomy): Eukaryota > Metazoa > Chordata > Mammalia > Didelphimorphia > Didelphidae > Monodelphis > Monodelphis domestica. The sequence continues at coordinate 267,502,753 of NC_077228.1, read as the reverse complement.
ATGGACCAAATGGAAAAGGAGTATCAAAAGGTCATGGAAGAAATCTAATCTTTAAAAACTAGAATTGGACAAATAGAAACTAATGTCTTCACAAGGCATCAAGAAACAATTAAACAAAATCAAAAGAATGAAAAAATAGAAGAAAATATAAAATATCTTATTGAAAAAAATAACTGAACTGGAAAACAGGTCCAGGAGAGATGATTTAAGAATTATTGGACTACCTGAAAGTCATGACCAAAAAAAAAAAAGCCTAAGCATCATACTACAGGAAATTATCCAAGAAAATAGCCCTGATATTCTTGAACAAGAGGATAAAATAGAGATTGAAAAAATCCACAGATCACCTGTATTAAATCCCCAAAGGACAACTCCCAGGAATGTTATAGCCAAGTTGAAGAGCTCCCAGGCCAATGAAAAGTACTACAAGCAGCTAGAAAGAAATAATTCAAATAACATGGAGCCCCAGTCAGAATTACACAGAATATGGCAGCTTCCACATTGAAGGATCAGAAGACTTGAAATATGACATTACAGAAGGCAAGGGAACTGATTTTACAACCAAGAATCGCCTACCCAACAAAACTGACTATATTTTTTCAGGGGAAGGTATGATCATTTAATAAAATAGAAGATTGCCAAGCATTCCTGAAGAAAAGACCAGACTTAAACAGAAAATTTGATATCAAAATGCAAAATTCAAGGGGGAAAAAAGAATTGTAAACACATTTGTGGATCCTAGGTTAAGAATCCTTGTTCTAGGGGGCAGCTGGGTAGCTCAGTGGTTTGAGAGCCAGGCCTAGAGATGGGAGATCCTAGGTTCAAATCTGGCCTCAGACAATTTCCAGCTGTGTGACCCTGGGCAAGTCACTTAACCCCCATTGCCTAGCCCTTACCACTCTTCTGCCTTGGAACCAATACACAGTATTGATTCCAAGACAGAAGGTAAGGGTTAAAAAAAAAAAAAGAACCCTTGTTCTAAACTCTCCTTTTTGATGTCTCCATTTATTTACCACCTCTTTATAGATGATTATCTCCATGCCACCCCCAACCTTTTCTTGGAATTCTGGTTACATATTTCCACTTGCCCATTAGTTATCTTCACCTTTATATTCTGCTAGCATTTCAAACCCAATATGTCTAAAACTAAACTTATCTTCCTTTCAAAACCTATCTCTTCTCATAATTTATCTGTTTCTATTGATGGTTCTATTGAACCTCTAGTAACAGAAATATTTAACTTCATGCTTATCTCTTACTCCTTCTATTGCCTCATGTCTCCTACTCAGTGATTTAGCTAAGAGATCTAAATCTGATCCTTTTGATTTTACCTCTATGATGTTCTCTCACAATTGTCCCACTACATCCCTTTACTGTCCCAATACAACCATTCTATATCAGAATTTCATCATTTCCTACTTAAATTATATAGCTGATTTCTAACAATCTTCCTAGCACCAGCCTACTTTACCTCTACAATTCATTCTTTTTTTTTTAACTCTTCTGTCTTAGGATCAATACTAAGTATTTGTTTCAAATCAGAAGAGCACTAAGGAGCAAGTGATTGGGGTTAAATGGCTTGCCCGAGGCCACACAGCTAGGAAGTGTCTTAAGGCCAAATTTGAACCCAAAATAGATGCCCTTCATAATTCATTCTTCACACATGAATTATTTTTCTAATGTATCTTTCAAATTATGTCAAACCACTACCCAAAAATCTTCATTATCTTCCCAATGACTAATAGATCAAGTTTATCTACTGGTCCTGGAATTCAAAGAGTACAGTTTGTAAAATAACCAAATCATTCCAGAAGTTAATTCTCCAAGTCTCTCCAAGAAGATGACAACATATAAAGAAAGCAAATCAAAGCCTTTCTTATTTCAATTAATCTATGAGGATATTTCTACCTTTGTAGGAAGGATGGTTAGGGTTCATCACACATAATTCAAGTTATCCCTTTAACTTCATCAGATTCTTCAGGCTCTCATTATCATCCATCTATACCTCCTAAAGATCTTTGTAGTTCATAACTGCTCATTCTCTCTTATTCATCTAGTCCTCTCTGCTTTGGTTGATTTTCTTAAAACATATACACAGCTGTTTATTATTGCTGGTTCTACCTTTAAATGAAGTTTAAGTTCAGTCACTGTTGCCCTAGACCAGTGGTTCTCAGCCTTTCTAACGCCGTGACCCCGCAATACAGTTCCTCATGTTGCAGTGACCCCAAACCAAAAAAGTTACTTTGGTGGCTACTTCAAAACTGTAATTTTGCTACAGTTATGATTTGGAATGTAAATACCTGATATGCATTATGTATTCTCATTGCTACAAACCACAGGTTGAGAACCGCTGCCCTAGACATTCAGGCCCTATTTCTTTCTGGACCCTTGATAAGTGATCATAATGCTTATTGTTTTTGTTAGCTATGAGCCTTAGTTTCCCACACTTAATCCAAATTCTTGTTCAAAACCTGGATTCTCCATTAGAATTTCTAAAAAGTTCCTGTTTCCCAGCTCTTAGGTAGAATAGATATACCCTAGGATCAAGGAATCTTTCATACTTTTCCTTGGCCCAGGCTGCCTATTCCCAACTACTTTCTCTGCTCTCGAGGTAATGGATGAGTCAGTACCCAAATCCCTTCCCCAACTGACTTATTTCAAACGCAAAAGATTATAGTAGAATGGAGGGGGAAGGGGAAATCATACCTATAGCAATTAGTGATGGAAAGTTGTCCCTTAAACCAGAAAAAGAAGTAAAGGGGTATTGATGGCTTTGTGGAACTCAAAAACTCTCCAAATTAAGAGAAAGAGTAAATATAGACTAACATTGTTCTATTCATGATTATATTGACTTGACAATAACAAAGTAGATGTTCCTTACAGACATATGGATGCCAAGTGGGAAGTTAGGAGGAAAATTTCTCATTTATTAGTTCCCTTGATGATTTTTTTTCTTCCAAATGAACAATGTTATAATTTTTTCTAATTCAATAAAAAAGTTTCTTGGTAGTTTGATGGGTATGGCACTGAATAAGCAAATTAATTTGGTTTGGATTATCATTTTTATTATATTAGTTCATCCTACCCATGAGCAATTAATGTTTTTTCAATTATTTAGATCTAGTTTTAATTGTGTGGAAAATGTTTTGTAGTTGTGTTCAGAGAATCCCTATGTTTGTCTTGGCACATAGATTCCTAAATATTTTATATTGTCTAGTGATTTTAATCATTCAAAGGTCAAAGATGGCTTGAAGCTTGAAGAGTCTGGAAGAAAATAGGAGGTGGGAGCTCTCCCACTCTCACCAACTCAATTCTACCCTTCACGCAGGATAGGGCATTCATCTCTATCAATAAGAAGAGAGTCCCACACCAGTGGGCCTAAGAACAGAGATTAGATAAGAGTTTGGAAGCTTTCAAAGACTGATGCAATCACTGAATGAACACTAAGATCACTGTGCACATAATCATAGCAGTTTCAAGTCACTACAGAAACAAGCCTATAATGTTCCAAATGTATTCATGCTTGTTGTCAGAGGAGAAATATATTCATAACATAACTGGGAAATTAGTTACAGATTAAGGAAGCATTAAAGAATTCCTAGTGAAAAATCCTTGTATCATCATCATTAACTAACTCCCAAGGAACTGAAGAACCACCAAAGGGAAACCACTCGACAAGATTGCCAGTAAACTCCCTTTATGATCCTATGAAATGGATAAAGTAGGTATGGGCAGTTAGATAATACAATGGATTGAGTGCTGGGCCTGGAGTCAAGAAGATTTCTCTTCATGGGTTCAAATCTGGCCTCAGACACTGACTAGCTGTGTGACCCTGGGCAAGTCACTCAACCCTATTGGTCTCAGTTTCTTCATCTATAAAATGAGCTGGAGAAGAAAATAGCAAACCACTCTGGTATCTTTGCTAGGAAAACTCCAAATGGGGTCACAAAGAGTTGGACATTACTGAAATGACTGAACAACAACAACAACACTGTGATGCAGAGATGGCCTAGGTGTATCTAAGATCATGTCTATGGAACGTGACCCTGTCATCCAAATTGAAAAGATTGTACCTGATATTTAAAGGCCTGCCTAGTGAAACGGGGAGAGACTCATCTCCAATAGACTGGTCATTCGGCAATGAATTCCTTGGACATAGAAACTCACAAAACAAAACAAAACAAAGAACAAAATGGCTTTCAACATCATATGTCTCATGTCTGCTTCTGTAGTGACACTAAAGGGACAGAAAATGGGGTAGAGGATACTATGAATAGATTAGAACTGAGATCTTCCTTTCTCTTGGCACAATGCTCTTAATCAATGAGCCATAGTTGCTTCTATCGATATCGATAGATATCAAGATATATAGATATAAGTAATGTAGTTTTGTGTGCATAAACATATTGCATATGTATGTCTATGTGCACATAAATATGTATGTGTGTATTTATGCTGGAAAATAAGGTTCAGGATCAAAATCTATTTGTGTTATTCATAAACCTCCTCCCCATAAAGGTATACTATAGGCAGATTGGAAAGGACTTTAAATGCCAAGCAAAGAAATATATATTTAATCCTAAAAAGGGGAGAGGGGAGTTATTGAACATTTTTGAACAGAGGTCAGACTTCTACTTCAAGATGACTGACTACGTTGGCTGTTTTGTGGAGGATGAATTAGAAAAAAGAAAAAATTAGCAGCTGAGAAGTCTATTGCACAATTCCAGTTGAGAGGTAATTAATGCCAAAATGAGGACTGTGGTTGTTTAAATAGACGGGAGATATAAATAAGACATGTTGTGGAGGTAGGATTACCAAGATGTGGCAACTGGTTGCATATGACAAGAAAAGGAAAGAGAAGAGTCATGGATGAGGAGGTTTTGAGGTCCTTGGATCTGAGTGCCTGAATTGGTTAGTTTTGCCCTCAACAGGAAAGAAATTGGAAAGAGGGTTGAGTTTAGAAGGAGAGGAAATTAATTCCCTACTTTGGATTTATTCATTATTAAGTTCCTATGATTTGTCATATGACTCTGATCTGAGTCCTTATCTCACCTACTAGATTATAAGATCCTTGAGGGTTGAGCCCATGTCCTGTTTCACCTTTACATGTTCAAGTCCTAACAATGTATTGTATCTTGTAGACAAATAATAAAGGTTTATTGGATAATACTATTTTTCATTGTAGGTGACACAGGAATGTTTAGAAGATCAGTATCACCAGGTAAGTTTTTTGTCTTTCCATAATTTTCATATTTTTCCATAAAATTTCCATTTTGTCTCTTCTATTAATCTAAGGAATTTTCATACTTTTCTTATTCCCTTTTCCCTAGCCTGTGATAGTCCAAGGAACTTCCCAATCTTCTCTCTTTCTACATTATCAAGAATCCCTCCTAACACACTAAGCTTGGCAAAGCAGAAACCCATGAGACTTTCATAAATTAAAAAGCAAGGTTAGGGAGGCAAAACTACAGAAAAGGCTGCTTAACTCCCCAAGTCTCAGCTACAGCTAGCAGAGGGTTGAATGTTTTTAAGGATTTCATCTTTGATGTTTCCTCCCACCTACCACCCCCCATTCCATATCACTGGGAATCATTATTTCTCGGATGATTGTTTTTGTTTCTATTTTAGTGAGAACTGAAGAATTCCAAAGTAAGTTCCTCTTTGACTTCTTAAATATATTGTTGTAGACTCTTATAATTTCTGGGAGTGGAGGTAAGTCCCCTAGGAAGGTTTCTTATCCCTGCCTACTACCATTTCCAGCTATGCCAAACTAGAAGCTGCTATTTTTCTCTCCTTGTCTCACTCACTCAATACATAAGTCAGAGGGTCTCTCTCTTTTTGTAAGGAAATTTTACCATTTTACCATTTTCATTCCCCCAAAATTTTTGAAAACTGAATTGTGTGTTGGCAGAATTCCTCTATCCCTAACAACCAGTCAGACTATTTCAAATGTGCTCCAAAAGGACATCTGCCAAATTTCCTCCATACATATTGTTGTTGAGCTTAGAGACATTGAAAAAACTCTTAAATCAATATGAAGATTCATGATCCCAGTAATTTTGCCCTTGTAATGGTCCACATGAAGTATAAATATTAAAAGATTTTCCACACTAAATTAAATCTCGGTCCATTGACCCTGAAGAGTTCTGAAGCAGGATTGTGAAGACTGGAGTTCTTTGGCCTCTCACCAATCTACCTCCAGCTGTCGGAAGAGCAGGACATTCATCTCCATCCATCAGGAGAGTTAAGGACAAGAGTTACATAAAGGAAAAAGAAAGAAATAGGCAAATCCAGAGGGAAAGGATGAAGGAAAAAAATTGTGGAATTGGAGGAGAAGGAAAAAAGTCTCTTGTTCCTCCCTGTTACCAGTGGGCTCTACCATATTAAAACAAAAATCTGGAATATTAATACAAAATAACTTGAAATAATCACCCTCAGGAAATTTCTGCATTTGCCAGTTTCAAAATGTATCTCTGAATGTGTATGTGGTGGGCCTGTTTCTTTTATCTGTACTAGAAGGTTATCCTTGGGAAATGTGCTTTGTTTATACCAAACTCTAATGAATCAGGTTTTTTCTTGTTTGTATTTTTCTAGTGAATTTCCTAGCACCCATCTATACATTTCATATGTTACTCAACTCTTGGGCACTGTGGTCTCTACAATATTAAAAGAACTGTCTGTTAAGGCTCCTGCTTCCATTTCCAGGAGTGCAACAGGAATTTATGACTCTTTTTTATGAGTCTCTTGTGTCCTCATTACCCAAAATTCTCTTAAAATCTACTGATTGGGGAGAAAATGGAAACCCACTAATTAACATTAAGAATTAAGAGTAGGGGGAAAAAGAATAAAGAATAGAAGAAAAGTCACCTGATTCTGGTTTATAATAGTCTTTCACCAAATGACAGGGGACTTTTTAAATTGATGAAAAGATCAGAAGAAAAGAAAGAAAATGAGAGAGGATTAGGTGGGGAAACAAAAGCAGCATAATTTAAATTATAGTGAAACTTTATCATCCCATGAAAGTTTTCAGGAATATGCAGTCAATAAAAAGAAAGATTCATTCTTGGAAGTTTTGAATAGAGGGCAAGACTTCCGGTCAAGATGGCGGCTTAGAGAAAGCTAAAGTTCAGATCTCCGGAAACTCTTTCCTACCGAACTCAAACTATATGCTCCTAGGGCACCGAAATTCAAAACGAACAACAGCATAGACCCCGGGAATCCTCCTCCTGGACCTGGACCAAAAGGTACGGCCCCCCAAAAGCCAGAACCTGAGATCACTCGGACCTAAGGGGTAGGCAGAAGGAAGGTCCCAGGACCCATCCCCCCCAACCCAGAGCGCTGAGTCTGAGGCAGCAGAGGGAACCTCAGAGCCTCAGGGCCGGCTATTCTGAAGGCCGCTTCCTGAAAACAACCTGACTCAGTCACAGAGGCACCCAGACAGCAGGGAAACAGAGAGAGACGGGGAGCCTGTAACCCCCTGGCTGGATCCTTCCACCGGAGTCTCACGGAAGGTCCCTGCCTCAGGGCATACTCAGTTCAACCCAGCGAAAGCTAATCTTATCAGGAGCCCTCAGAGCTCCGGGAAGCCGTGGCCCCTCCCCCCTCAGAGTGTAGGCTCTTCTGGCCGGCTAAGGCACTGAAAAACCTCTCGGAGAGTGCCGAGCCAGGCTCAGAGTGTGGAAGTAAGGCAACGGAGGAGAAGCATCGGGAGGGAACTGAGGAGGGCAGTAACACAGAAACACCAGCAATTCCTGGTCTCCCTGGGAAGACAGAACAGCTGAGGAGAACGGACAATTTGCCTAGGGCTAACACCTCTGAACACCAGACAGAGAAGAAAAGCTAGTCCTCCCCACTCAGATAGAGATGGGAAACTCCACAGAAGCACAAAAGCCTCAAAATTCCAAGAAAAAAAGAAGAAGGGGCGACTTTGGACACATTTTATGGAGTAAAAATACAAAATACAGAGGAGATAGAAGAGAAAACACAAGCAAATGCTCCGAAACCTTCCAAAGGAAAAGGAAACTCTCCACAAACCCATGAAGAATTGGAATCGGAAAGGATCAAAAAGATGGAAGCCTTCTGGGAGGAAAAGTGGGAAATAATGCAAAAGAAATTCACGCATCTACAAAACCAGTTTGACCAAAGTGAAAAGGAAAACCAGGCTCTAAAGGTCAGAATTAGGCAACTCAAAGACAACGAGCAAGAATTAATAAAGCAAAGCCAAAAGACCAAGAAATTAGAAGAGAACATAAAATATCTCACTGACAAGGTCATAGACTTGGAAAATAGAGGGAGAAGAGACAATTGAATCCAGGGCAAACACCACAAAGCACACTGGGGGCAAGAAATCACCAAGAGGAGGGTCCAATGAGACTATACTCTAAGGGAAGTGAAATCAAGGCCCCAGGACACATGCTTGAGATTACAGCTGGATTGGCTCTCACCCTGGTTGCTGGGGAAGAGATTACCCCAGCATGGCACCTAACAGCTTCTTATTTTAACTAATTATTCTTTCAAATGAGTTGCTTAAACTCTGTTGTTTCTATGTTCCCAACACCATCTAAATTTGGTGCCCTGGAGAAAAGTCCTAGTTTCCCCAGCCTAGTACAGCTTTGGAAAGAATAGGCACCCCTTTCCTATATGCTTCTCAGACTGAACAATGTACTAAAGCCATCAACACTCAGCATAGTCCCTGACACATATTAGGTGCTTAATAAATGTTAATTGATTGATCTAATAACAGTGAATAACGAATCTTCCTCATCCATTGTATTGAAGTTAACATGAAAGGGTACCATCTGACAGTCCCACTCCTGATCCCCAGACCCCAAAGGAAAAGGGTCATTTGGAACAGTATTCTTTCTTCTGACAAATCTTCACTAACCATGGCACCATAATTGGGGATAACGAACTCAGTATACCAAAGCACACCTGACTCTGAGTGTGATAATCCTTGGGGATGCAGTATTTTCCTCAAGCCAGAAATTACACCCTGATTTCTTTTGTTTTTCAGATCTATCACAGAAGACACAAAAATGCATATGTAAGTTGTCTATGTCTCAATTTGAATATCTCTTGTTCCTTTGCAATCTCAAGAATCTTTCTCTAACTTTTATTTATCTTAACTTATGCAATGGCCTGAAATCCAAAAAGATTTCTAGGGTGATTCTATTGCCAACACCCCTAGCTTGGAGACCAAAAGGCCAATTTTAAGGTGGTTACCTGTCCCTGACATATGTGATCTTGTTGTGAGGACCAAATGAGTTAACATAAATAAAGTGCTTTTCAACCCTTAAACTGATATTTAAATGCTAGTTATTATTATACTGTTATCTATCTGATTCATTACCATGGTTTTTTTCTCTTTTTGAATATTCTTTATTTTTAACATTTTTTTTATTTTGAGTTCTAAATTCTCTCCATCCCTTCTATACTTCTCCTACCCACTGAGAAGGCAAGTAATATGATCTCAAGTATGTACCTGAAATCATGCAATATATATTTCCATATTAGCCATATCTAAAAAAGAGAGAAAACTATATTTCAATTTGTACTCAGAGTTCATAGGTTTCTTCCCTGGAGGTGGATAGCATTTTTTCATCATGAGTCCATTGGAATTGTCCTGGATCATTGTATTGATCTGTGGGGTGTCCCTAATGGACTTCCCTGACCAGCAGGGTCCCACAAGGGAAGGGGCTCACCTTTGTGATGGGACCCAAGGAGAGGTAGGAACCGAGAACCAGGGTGAAGAATGACAGACAGGGACAAGTCAGTGTATGAATAGGCAGGCAGACCTATGATATTCTCCTTGATAAGAAAATATGAGTATAAGATAAGGAATGTAAGCGGACAAGGGCCATAGCCTCGGGAGAGGCTTTAGAGAGAGTGAGGGAGAGATTGCTGGTGAAGATTGAAGATCCAAGAGGAATATTCATGGTCGCCGCCTCTGTATTTATTGCCTTAGTCTGTTTAGGGAAGTATTTTCAAGCACGTAGTAACCACGTTACAAAGCATGGACAATGAGGATTGGATGGTGAGGTGAGAGTAACACCTTTTGGGGCGTGTAGATTACAAACCGAGCTTTCTCGATTTCCCGGCAAAGGAGGCTCCGATCATGTTAATGAGCTTGCCTGGCCATTTCAAGGTTACATTCACAAACCTTATTGGTAAAACCTTGTGCTTGGAGATACAATAGCCGCACAGTCATTTATGATTCATAGATGTGAATATGCTTGGGATGCTACATGATCAGAGTAGTTATGTCTTTCACAATTAATCATTACAATATTGCTGTTACAATGTACAATGAGCTCCTGGTTCTATTCACTTCACATTGCATAAGTTCATATAGTACTTCCCAGATTATGATTTTTTCTTGGGGATGAGGATGAGGAAGAGAAAGGTCATGTTCCTGCAGGAGATAGTCAAGGAAAAGTCAAAGGAAAGTCCAAGCCTTTTTCCATAACTTCCTAGTTTATGCTTGGTTATAGCAGATGTTTTTTCCTCTAATAGTTCTATGATGGAACTTCACTATTTTTTCCCTTAGTCAACTACTCTGTAAAATGAGAAGGGTGGTTTCTAAGGTGTCTTCCAATTCTATATCCTACAATTCTTCATTTTCTATCAATAAAGAATCATTACTGTTTGTGGAATTAGATGACCAAGCAATCAGGCAAACTGAGTGAAAAAAAATGGAATATAACAGCTACTAAATTTCCAGATTGGCTTCAAAAATACTCAAAATCAATGTCTCTTTATTAGAGTGATTCAAGTTAAGCATGCAAACTGAAGATATTTCTGGCACATAAACCACCTGCTTCACATCTATAAAAGTCATTTTTCTCTGGATTTCCTAATCATGGCATAAGGTTTCATTTGTACTTTTCTTTCTTGGAGGAAAACAAATAGTAGTCATCCCATTTTTTAAAACCAACTTCTTTATATGGTTGGGTTCAACTTGATCCCCCAGTTTTGTTTTGTTTTTTGTTTGGTTTTTGGCTTTGGTTTTGAGGAAGAAGGAAAGCAACTCTAAATGCATTTACCTATGGAAACAATGCTTTAAATGATGGATTGGTTCCCAGTTTGCCAACAAGCCTCTAAAAATCCTCTTGCATGTCCTCTATAAAATTGGGACATTACTTATCTGGCCTACCTCCAAAGAATTAATGTGGATCAAATAAAAGAATGCTTGTGGAACTGTTTATTCTTTCATTTCTAGGAGAAAGTGACCAAATTAAAATACACTTGGCACGGTAGTAAATAAGAATATAGAATGCTTTATTAACAAACTAAAGGGCTTCCCAAAACTGAAAAAAAAAAAAGAACAGGGAAAAGAGGGAGTATGTAGAAAGGGCTAGGAAATAAGAAGAAAGGAAGAAAAATTGGGAAAAAGGAGAAAAAAGGAAAAGGGGAGAGAGGAAAGAGGAGGGGTAAATGGGAATGCAAGGAAAGAGAAAGGGGGGAAATAGGTAAGAAAGATGAAAAGTCAGGAAAGAATAAAATGGGACAAGGGAAGGGCAATGATCAACTGAGATGGTAATAACAAAGAAACAAAAAAAGCAGAGAGGGAATAAGTAAAAAGTAAAGTGTTCGACTGATGGAGGGAAGAAAAAACCCATAGAAATGGAGACATCAAAGTTTAAATTAAGAAACTAGTTGTTCTAGTTTTTAATGACCAGCAAGTGGACAGATGACTACTTTGGAGTTAAGGAAGACTTTTATGCAATCAATAATCCTATTAAGTTAGTGCCTGACTTTGTGACTCAATGACTCTAAATTAGACCCTAAGAAAAATCATAATGAATCAGAAAGATAATAATAGCTAATATTTAAATAGCACTTTAACATTTGCAAAACACTTTATATATGTTAACACATTCAATCCTCAAAACAACCTTGTGAGATAGGTGCTGTTATTATCCCCATCTTGCAGATGAGGAAGCTGAAACACAGAGAAGTGATTTGCCCAGGGTCCCACAACTAGTAAATGTCTGAGGCAAATGTAAAACTCTAGTTTTCCTGACTTCAAGCCTGGGAACTATCTACTGGGCCAACTAGCTTGCTTTATAAGATTAGTCATTTAATTTAAGTATAATCATTGCATCTTAAATCCAGAGCTGGAAAGGGCCTGAGGGCCCATCTAGGCTACTACCACCCCCATTTTATATATAAGGAAGCTGAGGCTCAGCAAAGAAGTTAAAGTGGCATGTCCCAAATCACAGAGATTTGAACTCAGAGTTTCAGACACCAAAGTTAGCAATCTTTCCTTTTTGCTATATTGTCTACTTTCCTTAGAGGAATTTATGTCTTTAACATTCATGAGAAGCAAGAAAAGGGAGTAGCAGACTTTCTTCTAGGTGCTCTAGTAAAGAGGTAAGAAGAAAAGGTGTTGTCCTCAACTTCAGGTTGTAATATCACAGAAGATCTCCTAGATTTCTCTATAACCTACCCCAATTACCTGCTCTTCACCAGAAAGATTATCAGTGGGCACTGTGTTCTTGAGCCAGACAACTATACTAATCTATTTGGGTTTCTCTCAGACTTAAGGGCCCATTAGAAAGTAGCCTGTTTATCATTTTTATTTTACTGTCATAATATTTAATATCCTTTGGTCACCTGCTTAGAATTTCAAAGATGAAAGAGGTCTTAGAGGGCATGTAACCAATCCTTTAATTTTATAGACTGAAGAAATTGAGGTCTAAACAGGTTAAGTGATTTGCCCAAGGACACATAGAAAAGGTAAAACTGGAATCCAAGCTTTCTTGGGTCTTTTAGGCTCATTAGCATTTTTCCCATTACACCAACTTAGTCCCTCTGCTCTAATGCCTCATCACTGGTGAAAAAGACCCTGGGTTCTTGAAGGCTATCCTGATGGAACCCAAGTTCAAGCAAGTCCAACCCAGCTGGAAAGGCATCAAATACAGACTTTGAGTGCAAGGACCAATGTAGCTACAGCAAAAAGGCTCATCACTAGAAGGCTGGCCTCCAGATAATACTTTTAGAGGGGCCACACCAACTCATGGCATTACCCTAACTAAAGTTTAAAGAGTTTGCTATCTATATTAGTAGAAGAATCCAAAATTATGTAGTCATAGATCTTTTGAAGCATCCAAGTAGAAATTGGTAGAAGATTCCCTTTTATATGTGGGCAATAGTGGGACCCTGCCCCTAGGCATTTCCATTTCTGAATTTCAGAGTTGAGCCTCAAAGTTCTCCATCATCCAATTTCCCAAGACCTATAACAATATTTGTGGAAACAGGAGGGTGTGTTGGGAGTGGGGCAGAGAGGTGTTCATCTTGCACTACTGCTGGTTTAACGGATAATAATGGCCAACAGATCTTTTCCTAGTAATAGTTATAATGAATGACTTGCCAATGACCAACTGAATAATTTTCCAAATTTATATGGGGTTAGAGAAAGATGAGGAAAAAGGTAAAAAAGAGTAAAGGAACAGGAAAAGTGAAAGAAAAATGGAGGGTTTGCCTCAATAATAACTAAAACAAAGGGACAAATACATGACTCAGGATTGAAAGCCAGGCCTAGAGATGGAATGTCCTGGGTTCAGATCTGGTCTTAGACACTTCCTAGTTGTGTGACCCTAGGCAAGTGACTTAATCCTCATTCCCTAGCCCTTACCATTTTTCTGCTTTGGGACCAATATACAGTATTGATCCTAGGACAGAAAGGTAAGGACTTAAAAAGGGGAAAAAAGGCAGAAGGGATCAGGGTCAGGAAGCAGTCCAGGCTGCCAGGCTAAATAAGAATGCCTGGAAAACAGGGGAAGAAGGAAGGAAAGGTAGAAGGAAAGGAGATTAAAAGGTAGGAAGAAAAGCAGAATTCAATTCATAGCAAACATGTAATTATTGTGAACCTTGCGATAAGAGACCCAGTTATCATGCAAAACTAGAGACACAAGTGAAGGTGAAGAGTGTGAGTATGCAAACTAAGGTCAGCATTTAAGTACAGAATTTCCATGCAAAGAGCCAAGAGTCAATGTTTGAACATGAGCATGAGGGAAAAGGTTTAATACAGAGTCCAAACTGGCTATGATATCTGAAGTTACAGAATTACCTAGCTCTTACCACTCTACTGCCTTAGAAACAAATATTAAAACCAATCCATAGTTTTGATTCTAAATGGAAGGTAAGCATTGCTTTGTTTGTTTGTTTTAAATGATGAGTTTCTGGAGATGATGACGTCCAGGAAAGTATAGCAAGTGATAACTAAAGGATAGGTTGCTGGTTCCATTGGTATATATACTGGCCGGGGAAAATGAAACATGTTGAAGTCAATCTTCATCAGGAGGGAATAGATGACAGTTGTATAGGATGGGCAGGCATGAATGATTTGGATTGGCATCTTTGGAGAGAAAACTCACATCTACAGTATCATAGATGCATCAGAGAACCAAAGAGGAAAGGGAAGAACCCAGAGACTTCTAACCTGGAAAGTCTCTTTATCCTTTTCAACTGCCCAGCAAAGGGAAGGCTCTAAAGAAATTCAGAGCTGCATTATCAAAGCAGAGGATATTTAATTGATTCCCTATCACCCTGCACTGCTGTTGATATTGAGGGATTGGTATTAATAGGGGTACTGTTTTTTTAATCTCTTTTAATGGACATATCAATGGAAATGAAATTCTTCTCCTACCAAATAATCTCACACATTTCTGTTCTGTTTTGTCGTGATTTTTCCAGGAACCATTAATAAGCTATTTTTCTTTCTTTACTATGGTATCCATAGTGTCACTAGTAGCTTTTTTTCTCATGTCTGCTTCTGTCTCTAGATGGTGCAGGGGCTTGAGCTTCTATTTCTTTTGCTTCTCCTTTACCCTAAGGTAACTCAGTTTCTAAAGCCTCTTGGTATGGGACTTTGTCCTCTTTGGTAGAGCTCAAAGCCCCACACTTATGTGAGTGAGACAAAGTTGGAGAGAACAAGATAAAAGAGAGCACCAAGCTCTTTGAGACTCTTTATTTTCTTCGGGCTTTTCAGGGTTTGGACACTGAAGAATTCCCTCTTTGAGTGAGATATAGGGCTTTCTTGATTGGACACTTATCTCACTCCAAATGGAAGAGGTCCTTCACTCTGTATTTCTGGTTTATATTCTCTTAAGTATATTTTGTTTGATTTCTGTTTTGGTATCTACTTGGATAAATGTGTTTCTTTGCTATTTACTATGTGTGTTCATTGTAGAATTTGTATTTGGTAGGAAGAGAGTCAAACATTGAGTATAAAACTTGGAATCTCCTTTCCCCATTAAGAAAGAGTGATCAGTATGATTGGGGGTTTTAGCTTTAATATAATTTGGGGTTTGGGTTTTAAAAGATTGCTTTATTGAAAAAATGAATAATATGAAAACAGGTATCAAGAGAAAAAAAGAGTGATCAGAAGGGCAGTTCACTGGAGGGGCAGCTTAATAATTCAGTAGATAGAGAATCAGGACTAGAGATGGGCCTCAGATACTTCCTAACTGTGTGACCCTGGGCAAATCATCTAACCCCAATTGCCTACCCTTTATCACTCACTGTTCTACCTTGGAACTAATGATTCTAAGAAGGTAAAGGTTTTAAAAGAAAAAAGGAAAAAAGAATGATCAGAGATTTAACATGAACCTGAAAAACCACATATCTAAACTAATAATATTTAAGGAAGCAGATAGATATAATTCTACCCTAGAGGAAAGCAGAATGATCAAACTTCTAGTCCCAAGCTCTTTCCTCTCCTACTGGCAGAAACCAAATTCTCTCTTGGAGAAGGGTGAGGGGAGAAGAGGTTAGAGATGTCTCTTCTATATCTCTTCGATCCACCAAACAGCATACCCATGCTACATGAAGTAATGATCCAAATTGTTGCTGAAGAATGAAAACTGCACTGATTAACATTAAGAAAAAATACTTAGAAAATCCCTTTGTCAAAGATTATGATGACTTGTCAACAACCAACAAAGACAAGAGAGGAGACAGGCAGAGGAGAACAGTGAGTAAAAGCAAATGAAATGAGAGAAATGTAGGCAGAAATAAAGTTTAGCTAAAATAAGAGCTTGAAGGTGCCTTCAAGAATTTTATTCCTTTTTAAAGGAAGAAAGGACCCAGAGGCCTCTAGCCTGGGCTAACCCTACTCCGTTCTGGTTCCCCAGTCTGAGAAGACCGTGAACCAACTTTAAACATGTCTCAGGGCTACATCATCATTGCAAGGGATGCTTCCTACCCCACCACCCTGAACTGTAGCTGATATTAAGGGCTTAGTGTTACTGGAGGTTCCATTTTTTAATTTTCCTTCATGGACAGTATATCAATGATTATGTATTCTCCTTTGGCCCAATAATCCCTCACAATTTTTCTGTTGTTGGTTTATTTCTTTTTTTCTTAGGTATTTCTCAAGGAACCATGAGTAAGTTATTTCTTTTTCTTTCATTATTATAATAATCTTTAATGCCAAGAGGAGGATCCTTTCATATCTTGTCAATATCAATACTGAGGACTCAGTATTACTGAGGATTCCATTTTCATTATTTTTCTATGAAAAGGATATTAGTGGGAACTGTCTTCAACCAGACAAGAGTCTTATTTTTCTATTTTGTTTGTTTGTTCACTTGTTTTTTAGCTCTGCCTTATGGAGCCATTGGTAAGTTATTTCTTCATCTTTCTCTGTTCTGGTATTTTTACGGTATAAGAGGGACCTTTCTCTGCCATGACTGTTCCTGTTTCCAGGCAATACAGGGGCTTCAGGTTCAATTGCTCTTGCTTCCCCATTACACATATTTCTCTAATTATTACTAAGTCTGTGGAAAATGGAAATCTTTCTGATTAATACAAAGAAGAAAGGCCAGTGGAATGTCACTGTGGCAGTGGTAAAGAAGTTTATCAATAACCAACAAGGTTGTTCAGAAGGAATAAATCTTGGGCAAATTATTTAATCTCCCTAGGCCTCATTTTCCTCCCCTATAAAATGAAAATATTGTACTAGATGGTCTCTGAGGTCCCTTCCAGATCTAGACCTATTATGTTGATGAGTAGGATGAGACAAATGAAGACAGGTTTACCTGCAATGAGATATAAATGTGCCTTAAAGGACAACAAACCTTTTCCATAAATAGGAAGGAGAATTAAATTATTTCAGCCCTAAATTGTACCCAACACATATTTCAGTTTCCCTGGTCTAAGAGAGATTTTAAAACAACCTTTCTTTCCAGAACTGTATCATCCCCACCCACTTTGCTCTGTAGCTAACACAAAGAGTTTTGCATTACTGGGAATTCCATTTCTGATGTTCTTTTATGGAAAGTATATCAATGGAAACAATGATCTCCTTCCAGATAATCTCTCATGGATTTCACATTATTTGGCTCTGTTGGGGAAGTTATTTCTTTTCCTTCCATTATTCTAATGTCCTTACAGCACTAGGGAGAACATTTCCATATCCAGTCTGTTTTTTTTTTTATTTCAGGTGATATGGGGGGTCTGAGGTTCAGTTTCCCTGGCTTCCCCCTACCTTGCCCTAACTTATTGTTGAGTTTTTGGGAAATGGGAAATCTGATAATTGACAAAAAAAAAAAGGAAAGATTAATGAATATCCACCCAAGTAATTAGATTGGCTCATCAACAACCAACAAGAACATTGTGAAATAGCACAAAGAAGGGAAGGAGAACTAAAAGGGAATGTATGAGAGAAATGGAAGCAAAAATGAGATGTTTTCAGGAGTAAGAACTCAATAATTCACTCAAGAGAGTCCAGGCCTTCTCAGTGAATACAGGAAAGGGAACAAAGGGATAGAGGCCCCTAACCTTGGCTTCAAACCTACCTTTTTCAGGTTCACAGAGACAGGAAGGCTCTGTAACAACCCACTCCCCAGAGCTACAACTTCTTAAAAGATGTTGCTTAATCTATCATCACCATGAATAGCAACTGATAGAATTTACAGATAGAATACAGTATACTCTATTCTCTTGACAATCTCACAAATTTTGTTTTTGTTTTTGTCTTTTAGTTCTACCTCCAGGAACTATTAGTAAGTTATTTCCTTGTCCTTCTTTACTCTGGTGTTTTTACAGGAGCAGAGGACCTTTCTCTGCCCCACCTATTCCTGTTTCCACACAGTACAGAGCTCTTAGGGAAAATGAAAATCCTAATAATTAGGACAAAAAATATAACCACTAGGTGGCACCATTGAGCAGGGCAGACAGCTGTCAGGCATGCTGGGTAGGAGTTCACACAACATTTCTCTTCAAGGAAGTATGGCTTTCTTTCTTAGCAACTCGTTCTTCCTTTTGTGGGAGTGGAGTTTTCTTAGCAGTTCACCCTCCCTTGCTTTCAAACCTATCACACCTTTCTGCCCAGAACTGTGTCATTGTCAACATCATCAAATGAAATAGTTCATCCCCCCACTCACTTTCCTGCCAGCTAATACAGAGGGCTTGGCATCAGTAGGAGTTCTATTTCCAAAGGAAACTACATCTTTCCTTGCTTTC
The DNA here is from genome assembly GCF_027887165.1 of Monodelphis domestica. Lineage (NCBI taxonomy): Eukaryota > Metazoa > Chordata > Mammalia > Didelphimorphia > Didelphidae > Monodelphis > Monodelphis domestica. The sequence goes on along the minus strand of NC_077228.1, from coordinate 267,484,285 downwards.
CTTTTAGTAAGGTTCAAAAGGAGAAATGGGGGGAGAGGGGAGAGGAAAAATGAGGTAAATAGTAATTTGTTAGTAATTATGATGGTTTACCAAAAACCAAGGATATTTTGAAATATCAGAGAGGGGGAAAGGAAGACCAAACACAGAAAGAATAAAAAATATTAAGGGCAGGAATGAGATTTAACTATATTAAAATCTTGCTTGATACCTCAAGATTTCAAAACCATTTTATCAAATAGAAGAAAGGAAAGAATGATCCCAGAAGCCCATACCCAGTACTGAGCTGAGAGGAATCTGAAAGAACCTTCCTACTCAGGGCTGCAAGAGATGCTGAAACTCCATCTCCCCATACTGTAGCTGAGACAGAGGCCTTGGAGTTATTGGAGATGCTATTTCTGATGTGCTCCACTTAAAAACATTTTAGATGGAAATGCGTTTTCTTTCTGCCAAACATTCCTCTATTGATTTCTGGATCTTTTTCTTTTTGCTGTTGTTTTTTAGCTATTCCTCATAGAACCTTTGGTAAGTTATTTCCTTCATTTTCTCTTCTCTGTCTTTTTTTTTCCCTATAATGTTAGGGGACTTTTTCTCTGCCATGGCTGCTCCTGTTTCCAAGTGATATATTAGCTTGAGACTCAGTTTCTTCTTCCTTCCTTCCCTATTACTTAGACTTGCCCAAAAACAATGCTGAGTCTATAAAAAATAGAAACTTCTGATTAATATAAAGAAGAAAGACCAGTGGGATATTTCTTGGTGGTGATTAAGATGGCTTGTCAACAAGGATGTTCTGAAATAATGGAGAGAATGGAAAGATGAAATAAAAACAGGAGCCATGAATAAGATTTTAAAGTAGAAATAGGAATAGATTTAGCAAGAGTAAGATCTTACTATCGCCCTCAAGCGTTTTCCTCTGTTTCAGGGGACTGGAGTTAGGGCAAGGGGGAAGGGGAAAGGGAAAACTGAGATCCAGAGGTCTCTAACACAGGCTGGGTCTTACCCTTTTCCGTTTCTCTGGGCCCAGAGGCCTCTGAAGTGATCCTGCTGTCCAGAGCTTCATCACTACAGCAAGACCTGTTTAACCTCCCACCCCACTTCACTGCAGCTACTTCAGAGTAGTCTTACTGGTGGATACAATTTCTGATCTTCTTTAATAGAAAGTATACCAGTGGGAGCTGTGTTCTCTTCAGACAATGGAAAGGAAGGGAATACACATTTATAGAGATCCTATTATGTGCCAGACCCCAAGCTAAATACTTATCTCATCTGATCCTTGAAACAACCCTGGGAGATAAGTGCTATTATAATCTCCACTTTACAGTTACAGAAACCAAAGCAGCAGTTGGTTAAATGACTTATTCAGGATCATACAATTAGTAAATGCCTTTGGTCAAATCTGAACTCCTCTCTGAGTCTAGTTCCAAAGCTCCATCACCTATATACCACCAGACAATAAACCAACAAACATTTATGAAGCTCCTACTTTGTTCCAGGAACTGTACTAAGCACTGGAGACACCAAAAGAAACAAGACAATCCCTGCCCTCAGGCAATTCCTCACTGATTTCTCTGTTTTGTTTTTCAGCTTTTCCTCAGGGAACCCTAAGTAAGTTATTTATCTGTCTTAACTCTATTATCCTAACAGGGTCTGCCTTATTTGTTTCTATTTCTAGGCAAAAGGAGAACAAAATTCATTTTCTCTTGCTTTCCATCACCCAGCATTGCACTGTTACTGTAAATCCTGTGGAAAAAATGGAAACTCGATTGATTAACATATAAAGGAAAGAACCAGTAAAAATATATGTATATAAACCTTTGAACATATATTAATATATTATGTATGTTTTATATATACATTTTTGTTACACATACATGAACCAGTAAATATATATTATTTACATGTAAATATATTGGCACAGTGGATAGAATACTGGGCTGGAAGTCAGGAAGACCTGAATTCAAGCCTAATCTCAGATATTTATTAAATGTGTCCCTGAGCAAATCATTTTAATTCTGTTTACCTCAGTTTCCTCATCTGTAAAATGAGCTAGAGAAAGAAATGGAAAACCACTCCAGTATCTTTATTTTTTTTAACATTATTTTATTTGGTCATTTCCAAACATTATTCATTGGAGACAAAGATCGTTTTCTTTTCCTCTCCCCCCCCCCACCACCTCTCCCATAGCCGACGCGCAATTCCACTGGGTATTACATGTGTTCTTGATTCGAACCCATTTCCTTGTTGTTGGTATTTGTATTTCCAGTATCTTTATTTAAAAAAAAAAATCTGAGATGGGACCATAGAGAATCAGACATGACTGAACAGCACATGCACACACACTCTTTAAGTATATATTCATATGTGTATGTATATCTATGTATCTTCTTACATGTATGTGTGTATGTGTGATATGTGTATATATGTGTGTGTTCACATATGTGTGTATAATGTGTAGGATATGTGTATATATATTCTGGTATTCTTTGGTAGTGATTATGGTAGCTTTGTCAATAACTAAACAAGGATGTTCTGGAATAAAAGAGAAAAGCTGGGAAGAGAAGGGAGAATAAAAACAGAAGAGATAAGAGAAATAAGAGACTAGAATTTTTTGGTTTGTTTGTTTTTCCAAAAGACACTGCCAAAAAGACCCTAAAGCTAGGATCCAGAGTTGAAGTTCACAGGGAGATGAATTTCAGTTAAAAATGTTCCAACATTTAAAGGTATCCCAATAATAGAACTTCAAAATATAGTGTGTCACCCCCTTCCTATCCCTAAAAGTATTCAAACAAAAACTACGGGACCTTTTTCATAGATGTTGTAATGGAAATCCCTGCCTTGTGGGATGAGACACTCTAAAATCCTTCTGATTCTATAAGTTACCAGAAGAAGGCATCATCTTGAGTTCTCCCTCATAGGTTAGCACTATTGAATTATCTGATTGATTTCTTTCTTAGCTATATCTGAGTCAAGCATCAGTGAGTTCTTTGCTTTTCACACAACATCCTTTGGTTACTTATAAAGAATGAAAGACCTTTCCTTTCCTTTCTGGAAGTTTGCCTTAATGCTGACTTGGGAAGGTTTGGTAGTGTGTCTTAATTCAGATTTGGGAAAGTTCAGGAAACCAAAAACTGGGGAGCTTATAACAAGACAGTAAAGTAAACCAGCTTTATTGAGAGAACATGAAGGGGTAGTCAGGGAAAGTGGACACAAGTTCTGGTTAGAATTAGGTGCCTCTAGTGCCCCAGATGGAAGGAGGCACTTTCATCTGGTACTGTCATGCAAGGGAACAGAGGAGAAAGGGAGAAACTCCTGGGGAATTAGCAACCAGTTGATATTCAAATTCCCCACCAGGAAGATGGAAACTTTGGACAGTTATTGTTATGTTACTCTCATAGAGTAACTTGGGGGCTTCTGAGTTCTCCCTCAGCTGCAATCCCCAGGTCATTAACCTAATGAAAGGGACATTACCTCAGCTATTCAAAGTGTAATTATTACCCAGAAAGTTCATAGGTTAACTATAGATCTGGGGAAAGCCCAAACTCCAGAGATTATCAGGAAATCTGACATGTGATTTCCTGGATTTCAAGATCTCCCAAAGGGGAAATTCTTTCCATCAATGCAAATGAGCACGTACTCTGCAATTTATAGCCTAACGAGTTACCCAGGGTCAGAGAGCCAGTTTGTGACAGAAGTAGGGTTTGGAATCAAGTCTTCTTGATTATGATGGCAGTTTTCTATCTGCTATATCCAGAGTCTATTCTCTTAACATAAATAAATAAAAACCACTACAAAAAAAAAAAAAGCAATCCTTGGTGGTGTTTCTAAAAGAGGAATAATGGAAGGGAAATGGAGACAGCACACTTTAAGACAGAATGAAATCTTGTTAGTCTCCCAAAGCTGACTGAAATGCCTGAAACTAAGGTTAAACTACAGCTATTTGGGTTTTTTCTTCCCTTTCTCCTATAAGCCTCTCAGACTAAGCAGTGGGAGGAAACCACCCTACATAAGGCCACAGAACAACAGTGGGTGATGCTTAATCTTCCCATCAGGCTTCCTCCTGATCTTGCCAGCTGTCACCCACAAGTATTCCACATCCATGTTCAGGAACTCAGAAACTCCCTTATCAGAACACAATTTGTTGTCATTCCACTATTCCCTCTGCCTTGCTCCAAACCTTGCTATTCATCCTCACCAAGATCTCTCTCTATATAATTTCCATCTCTCCGGTTCCTTGCCTCTTTATCAAATTGCCAATCTTGCCCTCCCAAATCTCAGCCTTGTAGAACTTCCACCAGCCTTTGCTTCCTATTCATTGGCTGTTGGATGAAACCAGAGAAAAATCATGCAAGGTGATACTTTTACATGTTCCTAATCAATTCACTTCTACTCAGTACAATGGCTTTTCCAAACTTTTTCTTCATCTCTCAAATCCCGCCCCCCCTCAATCATTCTCCCCTTCCCTCACTCCCTCACTTAAGTACTTTTTTCATATTTGTTGCTTAATTTCTAACTACAGGATTGCAATGAAGAGAAACTGAATCTCCAAGCCAAAAAGAAATAGGTTTATTGTAAAAGGGTCAGTCTCACAATAAAGCCAGACTTCTGGTCAAGACCAAAAGACCCCAACCATTGTGAGAGGACTTCTTTTATCCTCAAGGAATTAGACAATTTTTATACCAGCACAAAAATAGTTCAAGTCAATAGTTATATCCATCTAAAAATTGAGGCACTTGGGATTTAAGCAATAGAAAAAATGATGACAGGGTAGATTAGATAAGCAAGATTCAGAATCAATCATAGTAGTCTAATGTTAAATAAGTAAAATAAGTAAAATCACTTGGAAAGCAACTTCTTACTTAGCATAACTGAAGAAAAATAAAACAAAGCAAAACCTAAACAGAAAAAAAAATTGAGGCACACAGAAGTAATGTTCATTTGTTAGGACAACTAGGAAATACTTATTGGTAGAAGTCATTTGACAATGACTTAGAAATCACTTGATGGAAAAGGGGGGTAGTGAGGGAGCCTGGACTAGTGATACAAAGATAAGAGTGGGTGGCATTGGGTGGTACCAGGCTTTGAACCCTAGGTCAGGCCTAGTTCAAGGCCATAATTATTGCTGATGATGCATGATATAGCAAATATGAAGAGTGAAGCTGACACTAAGGTCTATGCTAACACCGATTAAATATGTATATTAATTACTTAATTCAACCTTAATTACACTAAAACAATCACAAAAAGCCTATTAATATTATCACTTATGATATCATTAGTTACCTATCATGGAATCACAATTATGAGTAACTCACAACCATTGCTAACATTAATGTCTAATCCTCATATAAGGGGGTAGGGGTTTTCACACTTACACATTCAATGACAAACAAGGTCACCTACCAAAAGCACCTTCTTTCCCACCCCCATCTTCCCCATCTCCCAAATGCATTCTGGCTCTATTTCCTCCTTCACTCTTATCTCATGTGAAGAAGTGGTCCTTTTCCCACTACATACCCAAGTGATTCCATTCTATCACATCTTCTCTAGCAAATTTTCCTTCTATCTCCCCTGCTGTCTCACTAATCTTCCATCTCTCCCTGTCTACTGGCTGCTTCCCTATTAACTACAAACATATACATGCTGCCCCTATCTTCAAAAATTCCTCACGTGATCTGTCCATCCCTGCCTGCTAGGTAGCATCCCATTTCTTTCTTGCATGTCTTGGCTACACTCTCTCAAAAGGTCATCTACAATAAGTTGCCTTCATTTTATTTCTTCTTACTCTTAGTTCAACAACAGTCTGGCTTCCAACCTTGTCATTCAACAGAAATATTCCCTCTTAATTGCCAAATCTAATAGCCTTTTCTAAGTCCTCATTCTACCTGATCTCTGCAGCATTTGACACTGGTTGTTATCCTCTTCTCCTTGATTCTCTTCTACATTTTTGCAGCACTACTCTTTCCTGGTTCTCCTTCTATGTGGTCACTTCTCAGACTCTTTTGCTAGATCCTCCTCCAGATCTCACCCACTAATTATAGATATACCCCAAGACTCTGGGCCTTCTTCTCTTCTCTTTCTGTCCTATTTTGTTCAGGGATTTTATTAGCTCCCATAAGCTCAATTATCATCTCTATGCTGATGATTCTCAAATCTATTTATACAGGCATAACCTTCCTGACTTCCAGTCTTATATATCCAACTGCCTATTGGCCATCTTAAACTGGATGTTCCATAGATATCTTAAGCTCAAAGTGTCTAAAATTGAACTCATTATCTTTCCCCCAAAGTCCATCCTTCTTCTTAACTTCCCTATGACTATAAAGGACACTACTACACTCCCAGTCAGACTCCCAACCTACGTCACCTCTCTTTCTCTCCCCATATCCATTTGTTCCCAAGTCCTATTGATTTTGCCTTTAAAATATCTCTTGTATACACCCCCTTCTGTCCTCTGACACTGTCATCACCCTGGCTTAGGTCTTTAACTTGCACCTAGACTATTGCAGTAGCCTGCTGCCTGACCTGCCTGCCTCAAATCTCTCCTTACTCTGTCAAAGTGATCTTCTTAAAGCACAAGTCTGACCATAGTATTCACACACACATATATATGTATTTCTCCCTACTCAATAAACTGCAGTGACTCCCTATTACTCCCAGGATCAAATATAAAGTCCTTTTTTTTGGCTTTTAAGGTCCTTTACAAATATGATTTATGTGAAAATACATGTATAACCCAGATTGAATTGCTTGCCAGCTCCAGGAAGGAAGGAAGGAGGAAGACAATTTGGATCATATTAACTGTGGAAAACTTATATGGAAATTTGTTTTTACATGTAATTGGTAAAAAAATTAAAATTAAAAAATAATAATAAAGTCCTTCATACCTTAGCCCCTTCCTCTACCTTTCTAGTCTTCTTATATTTTACTCCCCCTTAGAGATACTGCAGTCCAGTTATACTGGCCTCCCTGCTGTTCTTTGAATACTACACTCCATCTCCCAACTGGGAACATTTTCACTGGTTGTTCCCCATCCTCAGAACTCTCTCCCTCCTTTTCCCTCCCTCCTGGCTTCCTTAAAGTCTCCAATAAAGTCCTACCTTCACCAAGAAGACTTTCCCAGTCTTTAATTTTAATGCATTCCCTTTGAAAGTTTCCCCAAATATTCTCACTGTCTATATCTGGTTTGTACATAGCTGTCTGAATGTTATCTCCCCATTAGACTGTGGGCTTCTAGAGAATGGGAACTGTCTTTGTATTCCCAATGCTAACATAGCATTTGGCACATATACAGTAGGTACTTAAGAAGTGTTTTTTGACTAACAAGTTACACTATAACTGAGGTACATGGGAGCAAAGGGACAGAGGAGTCCCATGTCATACATCCCAGAAAATTCATTAATGGGAGCTTGGTTTTTGCGTCAGATAATTCTCATGGATTTTTTTGGTTCTTTTTCAGATGCATTTGAGGGAGCCCTCGGTAAGTATTCTCCTTCCTCATTCTAGTGTCCTCTGGTCTCCTGATATGTGGGAATTGCAGGGCAGGGAAGATAGGGAGAACCATTCTTTTTTTTTTATCACCTTCTGTCTTAGAATCAACACTTAACATTAGTTCAAAGTCAGAAGAGTGTTAAGGGTCAGGTAATTGGGGTTAAGTGACTTGCCCAAGGTCACAGAGCTAGGAAGTATCTGAGGTCAGATTTGATCCCGGGGCCTCCTGTCTTCAGACCTAGCTCTCTATCCACTCTATCCACCTAGCTGTCCCCCAAGTTTTGGATTTGATATGGAAGAGCCAATTTTTTTCTAACAAGGGCAGGGAAGGCAGGAAAGAACATTCGCTGGTGTTCTGTTTCTTTTTACTGATATGCTTTGGGTGGAGAGAGACAGGGGAAAGGATTGAAACTCTCATTTCTCAGCCTCCTGCCTCCCAGTTAAGGGTCATGTTTGGTGGCACAATGGATAGAAAGCCAGGCCTGGAATCAGTTCAAATCCAGCCTAGATATTTTCTAGCTATGTGACCCTGGGCAAGTCACTTAACCCTATTCACCTCCGTTTCCTCATCTATAAAATGAAAAGGAAATAGCAAACTACTCCAGGATCTTTGCCAAGAAAACCCTAGCTGGGTCATGGAGAGTCAGATATAACTGAAACACGTGACTGAACAACAACATTCAAGGCCATAGTATCTTTACCTACAAGGAATCTTAAAGATCATCTAAGTCTAATCCCCTTGTTTTACAGATGAGGAAAAAGAGGCCTGTAAACTAAGAAATATCGAAGCTGAGATCTAAACCAAACCTCAAACTCTTTCTCCTACAATCTGCTACCTCTCATAGCCAGCATCCTCCTAACTTAATGATGATTGAGGAGAAGAGACTCCACAAATTAACTCTAAAAATAAAAAGCAGAGGACAAGGTTCCTGAGAGGAAGTTTTTTAAAACTGCTAACAGAGCTAAGAACAGGGTATTGTTGAATCCCCCCATGACACCCCCTGCACTAAAGCTGGCATGCATCAGGTTGGTTGATGTTCTTTTGCAATAACTTTAGAGAGTTATTAGTGGTAGCCCTGTTTTCCTTGGGCAGACTTCCCATATAGAATTCTTTCTATGTGTTTGACTTTTAACTGGAATTCCCCTGGGTAAGTCCCTTGTCTGTTTCTCCATTAGATGTCTTTAGGTTCTTCTATAGACCTTTTCCAGTCCTTCCTGGTTTTTTCTGAGGTTCACAGCTTAAGGCTCAGCTTCACTTGCCTCTCTTTAATCCAAGATTGCCCTAAATTATCATTGATCCTGTTAATTATGTGATTACCATGAAGAAAGACCCCTGGAATTCATCCACTATTATCCCTTTAATGGAACTCTGAAAAGGGTCTTATGATCCCATCCATTACAAAGTGGTCTGCTAGGGCAGCTAGGTAGCTCAGTAGATAGAAAGCCAAGCCTGGAAATAGAAAGACCTGAGTTCAAATCTGACCTGAGACATATCATAGCTGAGTGACCCTGGGCAAATCACTTACCCCCAATATCCTAGTCCATCCTACTCTTCTGCCTTGGTGGTCTGTCAATAAAAAAAGTGGAGGATGTTCAGAAATAATAAATAGAGGAGGAAAGGGAGGGAACAAAACAAGAGGGATGAGAGAAAAGGTAACAATGAATTCCATCTTGGGATTACAGATTTAAGTGACCTTGGAGAAACCCTCTAATACAATCTTACATATTATACAGATGAAGAAACTGAGGTGCCAGAGGGAGGGCATATTGGAGTGACTTGCCCAAAAGTCACCCAGGTAGTTAAGTATTGGAGTTGGGTTTGAAATGAGGGAGGTCCTTTGACACCAAATCCAGCATGCATTTCCCCTCCTCAGGATGCTTCCCAATACACTCCTGTCTTGAGGACAGGAAAGGCACAACATCATCTACCCTTCCCTTTTCAGGTACAACAGAGTAAGAAGCCTCTGATGCCAGCTCTGATCAAAGCCAAGGATGTTCAAAGTCTCTATCTCCTTTCAGTGCTGCTGACATGGGGTGGGGGGAAGGAGAGAGACAGAGGGAGGGAGGGTGGGGAGAGGGATCAGTATTAGTGAAATTTCCATTTCTAATGCTTTCCCCTGAAAGTTTCACTAGGAATTGTGTTATTCTTGTACCCACCAACAATTTCTGATTTCTCTTAAGTCTTATTCCTGTTTTATTTTGAGGGTTTGGGGTAGAGAGAGGGGAATTTAAGTGCTTTCTCAAATAACAACAAATTCAAGTTTCTTATCTTACTCTTAATTTTGTCATCTCTGTGGCTATCTAATTCAGGAATTACAAGAACTGGAAAGCTCATTTTTCTCAAATTCATCTCTTCATTACTCAACATTCTCCACATTAAGATGCCAGGCAACATGTCTAGTACGATGTGTCCCAAAATTCTTAATATGCTTTTAAACTCTTAAAGCTCAATTTATTAAAGCTATTTAAGCTTTAAGAACTTAAAACTACACAAAGACCTTTTGGGATACCCTGTATATGTTCTACTATCCTTTTTTTTCCAGCCCAAATCAGGTCACAGTGCACTTTCAGATTAGTTTTCCAGGCAAAAATCTGAACCACCAGACCTTAGGTTACTAGGGATTTTTATAAAGTGAAAAACTTGATTAAAAAAAAAGTTGACTAATGAAAAGCATTAAAAAATACCCTGCCTTTTAGTAGTGATTGTAAAGGTTATGAAGCCAAATTGTTCATGTAATGGGATAATAAATTATGGATGACTAGAAGGGGTATGAGTTGTAAGAAGGAAACTGACAAAGCAAGGAAATAGGGGTTGAATTCCTGAAGGGAGGTGAGAGAAGCAGAATCAGAATGGAAGAGGAAAGAGGACAATGGAGGAAACCAGGACCAATAAGCAAGTTATCAGGTGCCTGGTTCTGATCAGGATAAGAACTTTCTTAAATCCCAAGTGGAATGAGCTACCTTTAGAACTAGTGAACTCCCTTTTCCTGGAAGTGCTGAAGCAAAAACTGAATGGCTACCCATCAGAGATGTTCAGTAGAAGATTCCTAAGACAGGCAGTACAGTGAATAATGCTGGGCCTGGAGTCAGGAAGGCTTGTCTTCCTGGGTTCAAATTTAGCCTCAGATACTTACTAGTCGTGTGGCCCTGAGCAAATCATTTACCCCTGTTTGCCTCAGTTCCCTCATCTATAAAATGAGCTGCAGAAGGAAATGGCAAATGCCTCCAGTACCTTTGCCAAGAAAATCCCAAATGAGTTCATGAAGAGTTGGGACACATCTGAATAACAACAATGGCAGCTTCCTCCATGAAGTAGGGAGGTAGGAAGAAAGTTGGTCTTGTTAGCTTGGATCAAGGTCCCCTCCACCTCTAAGGTTCCATGATTCAAAATTCAAATGATATATTGGCTTTGTACTTCCTGAACATACAGGATTTCAATACTCTAAAGTGACCAAGAGGAAGGAAAATGATAGGATGACTTCCACAGCAGCTGTACCCTTTCTATACCTTGGCTATCCCCTATATTCCACTGCAGCTAAAATGGAGGGTTTTCTACTCCCCTTGGAAAAGATATCAATAAGTGCTATCTTCTTCTGAAGCCAAATAAGCACCTGGATCTGTTTGGTTTTGTTTGAATTTAGCAGTATCGATGGGACCCTTCTGTAAGTGATGTCTTTCTCGGTCCTATTACCTTTTGAGGACTAGTCCTTGTACCTCATTGTTTCTCTTTTCAGCAATTCTTTTGTTTCCCCTTAAACTAGCATCCCCCAACTTTCAGCTGGGGCTCCCCTGCTAGGCCCTCAATCCTGCTAGGCAATCTTAAATCTTTAAGGATAAATACTTAATAATTAATGCCTTTAACTTCAATTCACTCTCCCTCTCTTCACAGAAACTCTTCTAAACTTTTTCATCCCTCCTCAAACCTCACATAGCTCCTTTTTTCTCTATCCTCTCAGAGTCTTGCCCCACATTTCATAAAATGTTGAGATCATTCACTGGAAGTTCCCTCATCTCCTATCACCTAAATACCTTCTACTACCTCCTCCTTCAGCTGGCTGCACAGTGAATAGAGGCCTGGGCCAGAGTCACAAAGAACTGAGTTCAGATCTGGACTCAAAATTTTATAAGCTGTGTGACTCTGGACAAGTCATTTGACCTCTTCTTCAATTTGCTCAGATATAAAATTGAGAATAATATGTTAAGTCCTTAACCCAGTTGCTGTCACATGGAAAGTGAAATATTTGCTCTCTCCCCTCTCTGCCAAGAACTCATCACCTTTCATCTGGATTATTACAATAGGCTGCTGGTTGATCTCCCTACTTTAAGTCTCTCCCCACTTCAGTCTACCCTGTACTCAGCTGTCAAAGTTTCTGTCTGGCCTTGTCACCTCACTAGCTGGTCAGCTCAATTTCAGTGGGTCCTTATTTATCTCCAGGATTAAATGTAAAATCCTTTCAAAGCCCTGCAGAACTTGGTCTCTTCCTACCTTCCTAGACTTCTTACACCTTTCTCTCCACATTTTCCATGATATCTGACACTGGCTTTCTTGAGGTTCTTTACTCAAGGCACTTGATCTAACTCCAGGTATTTTCACTGACCATCCCCTACCCTAGGATTTTCTCCTTATCACCACCTCCTCGCTTCCTTCAAGTCTCAGCTCTCACTTGCAAGAAGTCTTTCCCAGTACTTCTTAATCTCAGTGCCTTCCCTCTGATCTGCTGTAATTTATCTCATATATCCCATTTGTACATTATTTTTTAATTATTTTCTGCTCCATTAGACTATGAGCTTCTTGAGAGCTGGGACTGTCTTTTTTATCTCTAACCAGTACTTCCCACAATGCCTATTACATGGCAGGCACTTAATAAATGCATTCCATATGCTTTGACTTGATTTTTATCTATCTCATATCCCCTATCCATACTTTGTTTATATTTTCAATTGTGTTAAAACCTGGCCAAATACCTCCCCAGATATGATGATCATTCATTTTTCCCTTCTCAGGCAAATTATCACTCCTAAATCTAGCTACCCAATCTGAAATAATTCATGTTTTGGAAGAAAGAAAGATATTTACAAAATTAACCCAAAGAACAAGAACAAGCAATCACCCTGTCAATGCTTATAATAAATCAGAAAAAATAAAGTTAAGGATTTTCTAAGTCAAGAAAATAAAAGGAGAAATGGAGGTCATGATGTATAAGTCAGTTGGGATATTACTAATCCCTTAACAGTTTTCAAGTTTTCCCAATTACCAAGAGAAAAAAAAATGGAGGCAATGGACTTTTCCCAGGATTTCAACTTTCTGCCCCACTCTCCCACTGACACTTCCCTAAAGGTCCTCCACGTTTGGCCTGGAAATCCAGCACCAATTATAAATTACCCCATCTCCAATCACACTGCATTATATTAGAAGATAGAGTTACATGGAAAAGGGAGATTTTGGTCTCTCCATTGAAAGAATATGAAGGAAAACTTAAATTTTTCTTAAATTATCACTCACCCTACATTATGTAATTGTAACATTTCCAAAACTATCCAATAAATCATTGAGAGAATGGTGCAGCAGAAATATGTTGAACTTGATTGATATGTTGGCTAGTATCTGTTTTTTCTTTTTCAGTTCTTAGTTACTAAGTATAATTCTATGGGACTCACATATTGGGAAATTTATGTACCATTTATGTATAAATAAAATTTAAATTAAGAAAAAAATATATGAAGTAGAAAGAGAGTTTGCTCCATCTCTTAGCAGCTCTGTGACCTTGAGTAAGTCAGGTAGACTCTGTGGGCCTCAGTTTCCTCATCTGTAAAATGATGGCATTGGACTGGTTTCTAAGATTCTAAGATCTTACCTCTAAGATTTTTGATTCTATAAATCTCTGGTTCATGTCTAACTTCTTAGGTCTCTAACAAGAGATTATTTTGGACCTTTGCATTCTATATTTCTATATGTTACAAGTGATATAGGAGACACCAAAGTGGATAGATCACTGGGCCTAGACTCAGAGAAACTAGTTCAAGGCCTGCCTCAGAAACTTACTGTCTATATCTATGTGACCCTGGGTAAGTCATCTAACTTCTGTTTGCCTTAGGTTCCTCACCTGTATAATTGGGATAAATATAGCACCTACCTCATAAGAGCTGGTGTGAGGATCAAAGTAGATAATATTTATAAAAGCATTTAAAATAGTCCCTGACACATAGTAGATACTATATAAATTTTTCCCTTTCCTTCATCTTTTTAGGTTACTGTTCACATGCACCTGTGAGCTCATTGCTTTGAGAGTTTCATCCAACAATGTAGATGCAACCTGTTCATGTTTAAACACCCTGTGCAGTTCTCGTCTATGTCCTCCCATAAGTCTATGACAGGGATTAGGTCTTCCTCAGTTTCTCCTCACATTGCAAGGGTATTTGGAGAGCCCTCTGGTAGTCTGTGGTCATCTCTCAATTTTGCCATACAAACAACCCTCTGCTCTTACCTTCAATTTCCTTGATTATTTTATTCCTCTTTTGGAATCCTTTTGCCTAGGAACACCTAGGTGAAGCAATGGACATAGTGGTCACGTTAGGAAAAACTGAGTTCAAATTGGGCCCCAGACCAAACTGTGTGACCTTGGGCAAGTCACTGTGTTTGTTTCCTTATCTGTAAAATGAGACTCATAACAGCACCTTCCTCACAGAACTGATGTGAGAATGAAATGAAATAATATATTTATCCTTTACCCTTCTCTCCCCTTTTTTGTCTTCCTTCAAAGTCCCTTACTGGTTTTATGTTACAGCCTGCTCCCACCTACCCTTCAGCCTTTCCATTGCCATTTGTATGATATAATTTTTAATCCTTTGGAAGCTGTTGTACCTCATGTTTCACTGCCAGATAGCACCATCTGTCAAATGTTGGAATCAAAAAAAGAAGAAAAAAAAGAAAGTTTTCTAGTTCTATAAAAGCTTTGTGGTCATTAAAAGAACTTTTGAATTTCCTGAAAGCAATCCAGTCTACTCTCCTCCTCCTCTTGTTCAATTCTGGGCCCAAATTGTCATCCAATGTTCAGTCTGTCCCAGAGAAAAATACTGAAGAAGAAGCTCTATAGCAAGGGGCTCCATGAACTTGGATCAGAATTCTCATATCGTGGGAGTGAACAACCACATAAAAAATTATCCAGGGACTTTACCAAAGAAGAAACAGCTTGAACAAGTTAAGCCTAGCATTTCTTATTATTCACAGAAACACTGACTTGGGCCCAGAATCTCAATCACAGATGCTGTCAACATTTAAATATTTATTGATTGTATTTTCTATTAGAATCCCAAAACTATATTTTGCATAACTTTGTTATTTTTTTAAGGACTCCTTATTGAACTCCCAATAAGGAAGGTCCCTCTGCCAAAGTTGCTTCAGTCAATAAACATAAAGCGCATGCTATATACTAGGCCTGGTACAGCTAACTGGCATAGTCGACAGAGTGCCAGGCTGGTACAACCTTGAGTCAGTCACTTATCCCCTGTGGCCCTCAGTTTCCTCACCTTCCTAAATTCAAAACTAGACTCAGGTTTACTAGCGGTATGACCCTGGGAAAGTCACTGAACCCTGTTTGTCCTGGTTTTCTCATCTGTAAAATGAGCTACAGAAGGAGATGGCAAACCACGCCAGCATCTTTGCCAAGAAAATCCCAAAAGGGGTCAAGAAGAGTCTGACACAACTGTAAATGACTAAACTGATATGCCAGGCACTGTGCAAATAAACACTGTGGATACAAAGAAAGGCAATGGGCAGGCCCTTCTCTTAAGGGGCTTACAGTATAATAGGGGAGGCAACATGCAAACACCTACAGAAAAACAAGGTATAGATAAGAGAAATAGGAAACAACAGGAGGAAGGCATTAGATTTAAGGGCGACTGGGAATGGTTCTTGCAGAAAGTTGGACTTTCACTGAGACTTGAAAGGAAGTGGGAGGCAGAGATGAGGTGGGAGAGCATTACTAAGTGTCAGGCATTGTGACAAGTGCTGGGGATACAAAAAGAGGCAAAAGACAGTCCCTGGCCCTCAAGGAGCTTACAATCTATAGGGATTGTACATATATACAGAAACTATATGAGCTGAGGCTATCTGGGTTTTATAGGGTCCTTATATACATACACAGCTTTTTAAGGGAGAGTATACAGTGAGATCATTTACAAAGGAGGAATATGACAAGCAAGCAATAGTGTGACCATACATTTTACTTAATATTATGCAAACTTGTCTTTTTTTGATAGTTCTTCTTATGAAGGGTACGGAAGAGAGTGTAATACTGAAGAAAATGCAAGGACTGAATTTGCAGTGTTATCTCATGCAAAAAAGAGATAGAACTCTGGCTGCCAACAGGGGGTGAGAATAGAACCTCCAGCTAAGAAAAGGAGGGGAGCAGTTAGAGATTCAGCTTTTTCCCTTTTGAACTGAAGAGGAAAGGAGCAATTTCCACTGAGCCTAATCTAGCTACAAATCCCTCATTGAACAGAAAAGATCCATACTAACTATCTGTCTTCATAGTGGTTGGATAGAGACTTTTTCCCTTCAGAGAAGGCAATAGCCTATCCTTCAAGATTTATTCCAAAGATATATATCTGTGCCAAGAAATACATCATCTTGAACATACAAAGATACTAAGATTATCTGGGACTTAGTCCTTAGATTTTAACTTCAAACCCCTGAAGAAACTATAGGAAGAAAATAGTTCAGGGACTTCCTGTTCCCTCTTTCCTAACCTATTATACCAAACCCCTTATCTAATAAATAGATATTTTAACTAATTGAAAAACCAGATATCTTCAATATACTAAGAGGGGTCATAGATATATCAGCTAAAGAAGAAAATAGTAACAGATATTGAAAGGGATTTTCTCTTACCCTTCAGGTCTGGTCTTATCCAACTCCATTTCTTTTAGACAGCTCTGCCTGGAAGGGAAGTGGTGTTCCTCTTTATCTGTTCCTTCCCTCTCAGTTATCTGTCAAAACTTTGGTTCCTGATCCCCCACTAGTACAAGGGTACAAGGCAATGGATAGAGCGCCAGGCCTAGTGTCAAAAAGGTCCACCTTCCTGAGTTCAAATCTGGCCTCAGATTCTTACTAGCTATGTGGCCCTAAGCAAGTCACTTAAACCTGTTTGCCTCAGTTTCTCATAATGAACCAGAGAAAGATATGGCCAAACACTCCAGCATCTATGCCAAGAAAACCTTAAATGAGGTCATAGAGTCAGACAGGACTGAACACATCAACTAATACACTCTGACAGTAAATCACAGGTTTAGTTATAACTTACCACTGATAATCTTCACTCATCTAGGCTACCATTTGGCCCCAATGACATCCTCCCTCTATGATACAAAGTAGAAGAGGCTGGGGCTTTGTTTGAATCTCTACAATTCCCTGCAAGCAGGAAAGAATTCGTATTCCCTGGAAAGGTTGTTTCTAATGCTCTTTTGGAAATATATAAATAGAACTGTATTATTAATCCAGAAACTCCATTTAAATTTATTATATGCTTTTTTTAAATTTTGCTCCAAGAATTCTTTGTCTCTTTCACAGTTCTGTTGTCCTCTAGCATCTAACATGAT